>NC_143560.1:22729868-23040131 GCF_054136105.1 Typopeltis vanoorti | reverse complement strand
TTAGAAGGAGGGCCATAATCGCAAATGACATTATGCGCAGGTTATGCAGACGGTGTGGTGTGGTGTGGAATTCGTGGACGTGTGGAATGAGTTTGATGGGTGAAAGGACTTATACAAGATGGATGGCCTGCATTTGAATGGACTTGGTGTGCGAAGACTGGAAAAAGTGTTGCTGAATGAAGTGAAAATGGATGTGCAAAACCAGAGAAACTAGAACTACCAAGGATGGGGGGGGGGAGTGGATATGCAGACATCAGTGAGACAGTTGAGTGTAAAAATGTATATAATGTACCTGAGCCAGCACTAAGGACAAACAATGGGAATGGGACATTTAGAATAACGCATCAAGATAGGGGTGGGACAAAGGGATCACTGCATTTCATGTATACTAATGCCAGGAGTATTAGGAACAAGAAGGAAGAATTTTTGGCTTTGATTGGCTCTTCCTGGCCCCAGGTTATTGGCATTAGTGAAACATGGCTGACGAAAGATGATATAGTTAGTGGGATAGAATGGTGGGATAGGTTATAGTGTGTTTAGGAGAGACAGAGAGAATGAAATGGGTGGAGGGATGTTATTGATGATAGCTGATGAACTGCAGCCAAGGAGAATTGAAGTTGTATTGCAGGATATTGAAAGGAGCTCATTTGAGGCTATTTGGTGTGAGATTGAGACTGGCAGAATAAAATATACAGTTGGGTGCTGCTATAGACCTGGTGATGGAATAGATGGTGGAGATAGTATGCATAAACAAATTGATGAAATGAGTGGAAGGAGGGTAATTATTATGGGGGATTTTAATTATGATAACATTGATTGGAAGGAGGAGAGGACACATGTGAGGAAGGAAATGGATTTTATTCAATTATTAAGGGATAACTATCTGAGACAGCATGTAATTGAAAATACTAGGGGTGTGAGAGTGCTTGACCTGGTAATAGCATCTGAGAATTTGACTGTAATGAATATGACCATGTTGCCACCTATTGGTGAGAGTGATCATAAGGTCTTGACCTGGGAGGTGGCTAAAGGTATGGAATTTTTGATTAAGACAGGGTATATGTGGAATTACCGTGCTGGCAAGTATGACAAGCTTAGGAGATTGCTTGGATCAGTGCCATGGCATGTACAACTGCAAGGGATGGACGTCGATAGAGCATGGGAAGTGGTCAAGGAGCATTTACAGGAGGTTATGGCTGATTGTATACCTAGGGTCTGAATAGTAAACCAAGTAGGGGTTAAATGGATGAATAACACCATTAAGCTTGAGCTGCAAAAAAGAAACAACTGTGGAGGGAATTTAAAGAAAGGGGTGACCTGCAGGCACATGAATAGTATAAAGTGCAGGCCAGAAGGGTAACGAGTGTGGTAAAAACAGCAAAAGCCGATTATGAAAGGAAACTAGCTATGCAAGCAAAAGAGAATCCCAAACAGTTCTTTCAATATGCTGCAAGTAAGAAAAAAACTGTACATGGCAAAATGATTTTAAGGAATGACGATGGTAAGGAGGTCACTGAACCAGTCGATATAGTGGAGTTACTGAGCGTGCACTTTGCAAAAGTATATCATCCAGGTGGTGACATTGAAAAAATGAAGGAGCCATTAGTTTATACAGGAATTGTGATGAATAAAGTGGAGGTGAATAGTCTATTACAGAACCTTAATGTGAATACATCTGTGGGATTGGATGGTATACCGGCACGGGTCTTGCGTGAAGCGGCTAATGAATTATCAGTGCCCTTGACCATGTTGTTTAATCTGAGTCTCGGGTCTGGTTTAGTCCCGAAGGCGTGGAAAGAGGGGAAAATAGTTTCACTGCATAAAGGAGGATCCAAGACTATGGTTGCAAATTACCGACCAATCAGCATATCAGAAATTGTTGTCAAGGTCTTGGAAAAAGTAGTCAAGAGAAAAATACAGGAATGCATTGATGAAAATGAGATACTGTACAGGGGACAGCATGGCTTTGTGAAGGGTAGATCATGCTTCAGTAACTTGCTCAAGTTTTATAACAATGTGACGGCTGAACTGGATAAGGGAAATGGGTTTACAGTGATACTGTTGGACCTGGCAAAGGCATTTGACAGGATACCACATGGAATTCTAATCTGTAAACTACAACATATGGGAATGGATATAGGGTTGGTGAGATGGATAGGTGGGTGGTTGATGGAGAGATATCAAAGAGTAGTTTATTCAGGAGTGGAGTCCAAAAGACGGCCTGTGACTAGTGGGGTACCGCAGGATTCTGTTCTTGGACCACTGCTGTTTAATCTGTTCATTCACGATATAGGGAAGGATCTAAGTGGAACAGTTCATTTGTTCGCTGATGATGCAAAGTTGGGGAGGGCGATAGTGAATGCAGAAGATGTCAAAGTCTTGCAGGATGACTTAGATAGATTGGAGTTCTTGGCTAAGGAGAATGGATGTCAATTTAATGTGACAAAATGTAAGGTTATGCATTTTGGGGTGAAAAGATTAGCAGCAGTATACCACATGGGTGGAACTCTACTCCAAGAGATTGATGAGGCCAGGGACTTGGGAGTGTTGGTGGATAGAGAGATGAAGTTTAGGGGACACATTGCGAAAGTAGCTAAATCAGCTCATCAACTCACTTGGTTGTTGAAAAATACCTTGACGAGCAGAGACAAGCAAGTTATTGTACCTCTGTACTGAGCATTGATAAGACCTCATCTTGACTACTGTGCCCAGATTTGGTCACCTCGGTTCCTTCTTGATGGGGAGGAGGTGGAGAGGATCCAGAGGCGAGTGACTAAGATGATAGCAGGTCTATGGAATGAACCATATGAGAACAGGTTGAAGATTTGTGGGTTGCAGAAACTGGTTGATAGGCGAAAAAGGGGAGATATGATTGAGACATTCAAATTACTGAAGGGTTTCTATAAGATTAATCCAGAAGATATTTTTGAGAATAGGATTGGTGGTGGGAGAACTAGGGGACACCTATGGAAGCTGGGCAAGTGTGTGGTTAGCAGTGGTGTTAGAGCTGGGTTCTTTACTTTTAGAGTGATAAATGAGTGGAATAAGCTGCCAGAGTCTGTTGTGGGTGCTATGACGGTAAGCGAGTTCAAGGCAAGGTATGATAGATACTGTGAGAATGTCGTATAGTTGTGTGGACATGATGTTTAGGGCCTCCCTTGATGAGTCTAAGGATTCCCTGGAGTAGCCCGAAAATAATAATACCCCGCTCCTCTGTCCAAGGAAGCTGTCACCTTATTGTAATAAGTAAGTAGATTACTAAAATATGACCTCCCTTTAGCAAATCCATGCTGTCCATCAAAGATAATGCCATTGTTGTCAACCCACATCTGGATTTTAGTTCTTGCCAGCTTCTCCAACAACTCCCTAGGATTCTTTTTGGCTTCATTAGTTAACTGCTGTTCATATTTCACTTTTGCTACCCTTACCAACCAGTCACCCTCCTTGCCTGGTCTTTGTAATCCTCATGGAATTGGTTATTACCACTTCTCTTATGCTGCCTCCATAACACTTTTTTTTTCTGTATTGCATGCTTATTCTCTTCATTCATCCATTTTACACTTACCTTATTTAACCTTCTGACCCTTGGAATATATTAACCATTGCTTCTACTAGATAGTTCTTGAATACCCCTAAGCTGCATTGATTTCTTTTCCAACTAAATCCTCATTTAATGCTACAAATGTTAGCTTCTCCTGAGCTCTTCATAATTACCAGCCTTTTAGTTCCACATATTCGCTTTTCTCACAGATGTCTCACACTGCTGGCAACCACCCAGGTGATCACTTCATGGTCATTCTCATCAACTGGAGGGTGATTTGACACCTCATTTATAATTACATCCTCTGATAAGATGATCAAATCCAACACCCTCAATCATTCTGTGCCCTCTGTTACATACTGACTGAGGTAGTTGTCCCTCAAAAACACAAGAAACTAATTTTCTTTACTTCTAGTTACTATCTCATCATCCCAGTCTATATTGCAATAGTTGAAATCACCCATAATAATCATCCTTTTCTTATTTTCTTGGCTAATTTGATTTATACATTTCATAGTCGCTACCATCCACATTACCAGGTCTATAACAACATCCAACTAAGTATTTCATTCTATTCACCCTCTATCTCACACCATACTGCCGCAAAACCACTGGCACTATTTCCCTCTTGCATCACTACTTTGTATGTGCATAACTCTTTCTCTATCGTCAATAGCACTTTGCCCCCCTCCCTTTTTACCCTTTCTATCCTCATGAAACACAACATTCCCTTCCATCTGTATCTCTATTTCTTAGGATGTCGTCCTCATCCAACCATGTCTCACTCATTCCAACGTTATTTGGGTAATCACACTCAATTAATGTAACCAATTAATTTGCCTTGTTTCTTACACTTCTAGCATTTGTATACACACACACCAGCTTATTCCTGAATCTACAGCTAGTTCCACTGACACCACTTATTTGATGTGACTTCTCCATGCTTAACTCAAGCCATTTCTTTTTCTCCTTATTCATCTTCAAACCCTCTTCAGGTCCAACTGTTTTCCCTTGATCCCCTTCCCTTTTTGCCTACGCATGCATTCACATCTTCTGGAGCATCTACCTTTCTCACACTGTGTTCCTCTGTCCACCCTAAGCCTCACCGTTTCCCTGTCTGTTTTGCAGACCTGTTCTCTCATTCTCTATACTCATGCTGCTCACTTCTTCATTCATAACCACCTCTTCAATCTCTTCTGTCTTACTCTCCTGTTCTTCCACATCTTACCACATGACCAGATTCTCTGCTCTCACCTTCCATCAGCAGTATCTCCAAGCAATTCATACCAAAACCACTTAAATGCAGTCCATCGCTCCTGTACAGTTCACCTCATCTATCAAACTCATTCCCCACATTAAGAAAGTGTACTCCTTTCTCCTCACACATTTCTGCTGACATATCATTCATAATCCTTGCTTTCCACCTCATCTAACCACTATCATACCTGGCCAACATGTGTACTACCTTTCCTATCATTATCCATCTCAAGAACCTCCTGATATCCAATCCAATGTGTTTTTTGTTTGCAGTCAAGTCATTTGTACCTATTACAACTGCCAATTCTTTTGCTCGCTTACTTCTCATATTTAATACCTCAGTCACTCTACTCATTCTACCTCCAGTAAAACATACTTTATGTATCCTCTCATCTAGCACGCCTTTAATAATTGAATCACCATACACCACTCACAGGTCTTTCATTACCTCTTTTATACGAACATTATTTCTTTTCATCATTTTCACTCTTCGATACATATCTTGAATTCTCTTAACTTCATTCTGCATCCATTTCATCTCTTTCCTCATCTTAACCAACTGATCTTTTGAATCTTGCATCACATTTTCACTGTCATTCATTCATTCCGAATTCTTGAACTTTCGAACCTTGCATCACACTTTCTCCCTTATTCATCCTTTTGAATTTTCAAACCTTGAGTTATACATACACACTTGTTCACAGTCAATGCCGTTCACTGCCTTATCTTTAACTGCACTTTGTTTTATAACTTCTGTCACACTCACACCACTCTCATCTTTCTTACCATCGATTGTTACATTTCTCAGGTTGCTCGTTCTCTTTTTCAAAACTTTTTTAGCAATTTTTCACTGCTCTTTTACACTATCCTTTTCTATCAGACGAGTACTCATTCTCCTTGCAGCATTCTTGCTACTAGCACTTTCAGTTATGAACATATTAGCACTCATCAAATCCTCATTCAGCTCACACTTTGCACACACCTTCTTTCCATCTGCCTTAAATATCCACAAGTTATCGATATAATCAAACAAGTACATATAGCACACCTCACTTTTCACAAAATGACTGAATACAAACAGTACAGCACCAGGGGCAGGCAAGAAGGTGACCAGAATGTAAGGAAAGTCCCTAAGCAGGCCAGAAGAAATCCCAAAGAGTTTTTTTCATTATGTGGCAAGTTACCCATATACGGTACTAAAGTACTATAGGTTGGTTCCTCCAACCTCTCGTATACGGACCCAACATAAAAAAATAAAATAAAATAAAATAAAAAAAAGCAAGAGGAAGAATGACTATGGAAGGATAACATTAACAAGCACTGAGGATAGTGACTTAACAGAAGCAAACAAAATAGTTGAGTTACTGAGTGACCACTTTTCAAGGCTATATCATTCATATCAGATTAAGGCCAATATGACAAAATATACACTTGTCACTACTGTAGGCCAGGAGGTTCTAGGGATGATATAGTTGACTTGCATCAGCAATTAGTACAATGAGTGCAGGACGAAATGATTATGAGAGACTTTGACTATGGGGAAATAGATTGGAAGGAGGAAAGATCACACAGTAGGAAGGAAATCTTAGTTATAGAGTTATCCATAACTAAACTGTCCGCATTGCCTCTGGGGAGAATTATCAATAAGACAAGAGGTCTGACTTAGGAGGTTGCAAAACATGGAATTTTCCGTCAAGAAGGGATATATATATATATATATATGGAACTACAAGTCATTTTAGGCAAATTATGGACTCTACAACCGTGTTATAAATAATAATTTTTTTATAAATAATAATTTTCTCTGATGTTGTCTTAAACAGAATATAGCTTGTAGTTATTTTATTTTATTTTATTTTCACTAGAGATCAGGCCAGTAGAATAACCGTTGATCAAATCATTGTCTCTTTAGCATGCTGTGTGAAATGTAATTTAGCTTGTCTCTTATATATATATATATTTATATACTCCAGATCAGGCGTTCCCAATCCTATGCCCGCGAGCACCATGGCACCCGTCGACCAATTTGTGTGTGCCCGCCACTGTTCAACCGTGTCCCGTATAATTTGAAATAATCATGTGCACATCACACAACAATTCATGGCATGCGTTAATGACACATGATGAGTATTAAATGCATACAATGTAAAGTAGACGCGCATTCGCAGTTGTTCATTATCTGTTCATATGCACATAATTTTAATGGTGTCTTGTACTTAAATTTTTGAAATATTTTGATTTTTAATCCTAAAATGAGTGAATCAAGTAAAAGACAATGAACCTATAATTTTAACACTGACTGGGAGGAAACATATTGTTTCGTTAATTTTAAAGATAATTGTGTTTGTTTGTTGTGCAACAGTAGTGTTGCAATTCCGAAAAAATAGATGGTGCCCGTCGCCCTACTGGTATTTTAGAATGTGCTCTAGGAAACAAAAAGGTTGGGAACCCCTGCTCCAGATGATGACCTTAATTAAAAAAAAATTTTTTTTAATTATTATTATGTACAGTCCATAAGTTGTCTAAAATGAATGCTGATCACCGTGTAACACTAAAGGAAAGGAACTACAAGTCAAATGATTATGACAAGCTTACGAGAAAATTTGAAGTTTTGCCATGGCATAAAAACTGGCAAGGAAAGGATGCTAACAGTGCATGGGAGATAGTCAAGAGGAATCTGTAGGAAGCAATATCAAATTGTATACACATTGTCAGGAGGGTTAATGAGGTGCAAGTTAGATGGATGAGTATTAATTATCATTTAGCAGGAGCTACAAAAAAGAAAATTTTGTGAAGGGAAGATAAGGGGAAAGATGGCCAGCATGCTCACAAATAGTACAGCACCAGGCTTGGGCAAGAAAGGTGACCAGCATGTAGGGAAAGCAGAATCAGATTATGAGAAGAAATTACCTAAGCAGGCCAAAAGAAATCCCAAAGAGTTTTTTCATTATATGGCAAGTAAGAGGAAGAATGACCATGGAAAGATAACATTAACAAGCACCGATGATAGTGAATGGACAGAAGCAAACAAAATAGTTGAGTTCTGAGTGACCACTTTTCAAGGCTATAACATTCAAGTGAGATTATTGCTATGACTTACGCAATGTTGTCTAATGTCAGAACAAGTTGATGAATTTGAGGATAGGATATTGCAGAATCTCAGTATAAATATGGACATGGATTTGATTGGATATCAGTTCATGTTTTAGGAAGATGTACATGGGCTGTTTATTTTAAATCTCGGCTCTGACAAATTCCCAAGAGAGTGGAAAGAGGTAATTCCTTTGCATGAAGGATGCTCTAAGATTCAGAAGCAAATTACAGACCAATCAGTATATCAGTAGTGGTGGTAAACATAATGGAAAAGTTGATCAAAGAGAGAATTCAGGAATGGATAGATAAGAATATAATACTCTGGGAGAGCATTGTGCCTTAGTCATTTACTAACTTTTTATAATAGAGTGACTGCTGAGTTGGATGAAGAGAATTGCTACACAATGATTCTTCTGGAATTTTCAAAGGCATTTAATGGAATACCAGATAGAACTCTGTCACAGAAACTAGAACAAATGGAGATGAATATGAAACTAATGATATGAGTGTGGTGGTGGCTGATGGAGAGATACCAAAAAAATAGTATATGGAGGTGCAGAATCCAGGAGAGAGGAGTTGAATAGTGGTCTGCCATAAATCTCTGTGCTTGGACCATTACTGTTTAATTTATACATAAATGCTATAGAAAATAATTTGAAAGATAATATTCAATTGTTTGCTAATGCAAAGTTGGGTGGGATAATATCAATCAAGGCAATGTGAGATAACTTGCAGGATGATTTAAATATACTGTCAGTATGGGCAAAAGATATCAGTTACCAGTTATGTATTTTGCGACAAATAAATTACAAGCTCTGTACTACTCAGATATAACTGTACTCCAGGAAACTGATGAAATTAGGGATTTGGGATTGTAGTAGATAAAGAGTTGAGGTTTAGAGGGTACATTGCTAAGGTAGCCAAGGTAGCTCATAGGATTGCTTGGTTATTAACGAAAACACTAAAAAGTAGAGATATAGGGCCCTCATATATTGATGCATTCATATCTGGATTATTGTGCTCACATCTGTCATATGAGTTTCTTGGGATTGAGGAAGTGGTGGAGAGAATCCATCATGGTGAGTGGTTAATGGAATCATCCCTATGAGGATAGCTTGAAAGTTTGTTGGTTGCAAAAGTTGGTTATTAGGGGGGGAAAAAAAAAAGAGAGCAATGATAAAAACATTTAAGTTACTTAAAGAGTTTTATAGAATTGATGCAGGGGAAATGTTTCAGCACTTGGCTAGAGGAAGGGGGGGGGACATTATGTTATCCTCAGAAGTTGAGTGAGAGTATGGTTGGTAACGGTGTGAGGACTAGATTTTTGGCATGTAGTGTGGAGAGTGGTGAAGTTTGCATCTCCCACGATGAGTCTTCAGACTCTATGGAGGTGCCCACACAATTATAATAATACCTTTTCTGATCCAGATGGTATCCTTCCAATTATATTAAAGGCTTGTACTTCACAGTTAACACTATCTCTTATCACTTATACAAGCTATCTTGTGTGGATAGTTTGCATCTCTCAAGGTGAGTCTTCAGACTCCATGGAAGTATCCACATCCATGAAAGCAAACTATGTCACAGTACTTTTAAAAGTAATGAAGAATATCATTAACAGCCAACTTCTTCACTATCTAGGGGCTAACAGTTAATTAGTGATCACCAGTATGGATTACACCACTGTAGCTCCATGGCAGATCTCACAGCTAAATTTAACCACTTTTTGATACAAGCTATGAAAATTTTGGAGAAATCACATGATTACTCTTGATATTTCCAAAGCATATGATGGTCTGACATAGAAGTATTCTTCATGAGCTACTGTCTCATTGTTTCCCTCCTTCACTTTGTGATTGGGTTACCAATCACAAAGAGATGGAGGGAAATCACAATTTCCTGTCTGGTCATTCATGTTATTGTAGATAGTTTTCTCTCATCAGGGTACTCATCACTTTGTACTTTTACCTGCACTCTTTCTCCTGTACATTAATGATGTCTCTCACTAACCCTTCTAATACTATCCATAGTTTTGCTGATGACTCTATACTCCATTCCCCTTCTTCATTCGAAAAACAACAAGAAACCTGTGTTCCTTGGAACACAGGTTTCTTGTTCCAAGAATTAACAGCCAAAAATCTTCCATTTTCCTCTCACAAACCAGGATAATTAAAGAACACACAAATTAATAGACGTAATATAGTGGTCTCATGAGCCTCCGTAGCTCAGTCAGTATAGACGAAACCCTTTGGTTGGAAAGACCTGAGTTCAATTCCCGTCAGACATGAGGAACCTTTATCTGGTCTCTGTCAATGAAAGGTAAGTTAGCTGGCCTCATATGGAGGTAGGAGAGTTTTTTCGGAAACCTGCAAACCAATCCTGTGAACACACATGGATTACAGTCATGAATACATCCCAGTCATATGCCGTCCCGAGCCCAGATAAAATTGGGGGGTTGGGGAAATCAGTGGTGAACTATCCTGTAAAAAATTTCATTTCACCAAGAACACTTTGTGGGCAATGCCTACAAAGTCACCTAGGGTCGGAAACAACTGAAGAGAAAAACCATCTCGTAGCTGCCTTAGTTACTTTGGCTTAATTCCAAAACAGTGACTCTTCATGCAAAAAACTACTTTTTTTGCACACCTTTATGCAGTTTTCTTTGTTTGATTTTCACTTATTATTATTATGAGCATATAAAATGAGCTCTTATTTTAGATCACTGAATCAACTACTCATCACTGAAGGCCTAACACATACTGGCACTGCACTGATTGTCATAACTTGAGCTCATTCAGCATTGGCCTACTCACCATCTGCTTCAACAATGTATTCCACTCCATTATCAACTCTCTGCAAAAAAAAAAAAAAAAATTAACCACTCATTCATCCATTCCTGCTACTTTATACATATTACTCCTAATCTGTTCTGTCAAATTAAAAACTACTTATTTTAAAACAATTAAACAAACCAACAATGTTAGCATTGTCATTTTTTATCCTACTGATTATGGGGTAAAAAAAAAAACATAAAAAATACACATTATTGGCCAAAACTAAACTTTGTGAAATGTTTTGCCAAACAAAGTAATAAAATATAGGAAGGAGCATGGAATATCATCATCATGAGGCAATAGCACTGACAAGTCTGAATTACAGTTATACCCCGAGTTATGTAAGTAATGCATTCTATAAACCTTTACCTAACTCGAATTTTACATAAGTTGAATTTCCTGAGCTATTGTTGATAGAATTTTCCCACCTTCATACATACAAATTATTTTCAACTTTTCTTCTAAAGTAATTGCAGACCTTTGTTTTTTAGGTTTATTACTAGCACATTCAGTTTTGCATTTGCATTCCATTTTAAGGCTTAAAAAAAAAAAATGAAACTAGCAGTGATAACAAGTGACTGAGCTAACCGTGCAAGGCATCTACTACTGTACTGCAATAAGGCTGTCAAAGATGCACCTGTGCAAAGCCGCAAACATGTTCATACGTGCTAGTAGATTTATTACGTAACTGCGAATTTACGTAAGTTGCTTGTTACATAACTTGGGGTGTAATTGTACCTTTATTCAGGCATAGGAAGAATGAAGAAATATTATAAATCCATAGATTAGTTATTAAGATAGTACCAGAAACCAGGAAATGTTGACTAGAAGAATAAATTGAAGAAATATGAATGCAATTTTGTTTTCAATAAAAATTATGTGAGATAGAGAAGAAGAATGAAATGTTTTCAGAGATAGTGAGTGCACTTGATGTAGAATGAGTTTACATTAAGTGAAATGGAATGTTATGTTGACTGATATGCACTCATCACAGTGGGTCTTGCAATTTCATCTAGGGCCTGCAATAATACTGATTCTATGTAGTAAAAAAAAAAATCTGTATGCAAAAATTCAGAATTAATGAAAAAATAAATAAATAAAATTATGCCATTTACTTAGAAATCAGAATTATATGGATTAATGAATTAATTCGTTACTGCTATTATTTTCAGAAATTAATTATGTGTTAAATTTATTTCCAAATTTACCTCTTTAGTTTGCTGATTGTCATATTGTAAGAATTATATTTTCTCTCTCTCCCTTTTCCCTTCTGGTCTCTTATAGATGATAATGAATGTGCAAATGGTCCCTCAGTTTGTGGATCAGCAAGCTGTCTCAATACTCCTGGTAGTTATACCTGTGGCTGTCCACCTGGTTATACTTTTGATAGTATATTACTTCTTTGCATAGGTAAGATAAAAATCTAACATTGCTGAATAAAATGAACTCTCACTATAGCAAGCACCACTATAGTGAATCCACTTAACATAATAAACTATGGAGAGTCCATAGCATCGATATTTTGCTTTCCTCTTCTTTCATGCATAAACATTGCTATTGCTTCACAATTGATTATTCTATCTTCCTTTCAATCTTCCACAGTCTCTTTTCTTGAAAGGTAATATCATAAATCTTTTTTCAGTAAGTAAGCTTCCTGCTGTCATCCTTTCAACATACTCTTTTCATATTGACTCTGTTTTATCATTTTGAGTATATACATTCAACTCACTTCTGATATCTTTATTTCTTATATGGTCTATAAGAAATAAACATTCACCTGGTCTTGTACATCCTAGTGACTTAGGTATTTCATTCCGGCAATTTGTATTTTATTATGATCTTTTTTTTCTTCACAGTTCATATTTCTGATCCACACATTAATATAAAGATAGTTAGTTTTAGCTATAGAATTTTAAATAATTTTCTATTTTGAATTTACCATTTAAAGTTATTATTATTAATTATTAGTTGTTATTATTCACTTATTTTTCAATATGTTTATTTTTTTATCTATGTCATTTTCATTATTAAATATAGTGTTTTATCTAAATAATTAAATTGCAACTGTTTTGTTTAAATAGTTAAACTTAACTGTGAAAACTATCAATTCTTGCTATAACATTGTCATAGGGACCACAGGAATGGTGCATATGAAGAGTTTGATATAGCAAATTTCTGTTAGTATAGTATTAGGCTTCAGTTAGAATTTTTCGGTGCATTTGTTATAGCAACATGTACTATTTTGAGAGGTGACTACACACTGGAAGGAATGACACTAAGAAAAACTTAAACATAATTAACATTGCATACAGCCAGAATTTCCAAGATGCACAAAAATAAAAGCCATAAGACAACTGAGTAAAGTTCACATTTAAAATGAAGGATCATTTTCTGACTGTATGCAAATTGTGATACATAACAAAAGAGTCAATTAGGAATAAATATTTGGGATTTCTACAGCTAGCTGGATGGATGAAAAGTAGTATCTTGAGGAGAAAATATGCTTTATTTATTTATTTTTTTATTTTTTGAGGCTGAGGAAGCTATTGATGTAATATGTTTATGCCAGGAAAGGCTAGAAGTAAATATATATCACTCCAAGGGGAGAGATCTGATCCCTGTCTGGTGATTTGTGTATTATCGAAGATAATTATTGCACAGGCAGTCCATAGAATCCAAAGACTCATTGAAAAAGATCACACAAACTATTCACAAAATGGTTATCACACCTCTCCTTGAGCATATTCACCAACACTCACAAAAGACTGGATACTCATTGAAGTCCTTCACCTCTCTCTCTCTCTCTCACTCTCCAAGTGAAAAATGTTGTCTGGAAACCCTTGGTGATCAGACTCTTACTCAATTTCCAGAGTTGATTGTTTCTTCTATTCCCTGTATTAAAAAAACTTACTCTGCATCCTCTCCTTTATCAACTACTGCTCCAAATGAAACTGTTGGATCAGATGGATCAAAGCTCTCTATTTCTTTCTATTCTCCCAAATTCTTTCCAGTTCATGAACACTGTTTATCTTTCCCTGGCCTAACCATGCTGAAGAATGGTATACAGATCAACATAACATATGCATCTACTAAACAGTTTTTTGAAAATCACCCGAGCTGCATTGATCTCTTTTTCCAGCTAACTTTTCATTCCACACTACACCCGCAAGCTGTCTTCTGAGCTCTTCATAATCACCCCCCTTGTAGTTCCACATACCCCCTTTTCTCACAGAGTCCTCGCACTGCTGGCAACCACCCAGGTAATCACCTCATGATCACTCTCACCAATTGGTGGATGATTTGACACCTCATTTATAATTACATCCTCTGATGAGATGACCAAATCCAAGACCCTCAATCCTCGTGTGCCCTCTGTTACATACTGTCTGAGGTAGTTATCCCTCAAAAACTCAAGAAACTCATTTTCTTTACTTCCAGTTGCTATCTCATCATTCCAGTCTGTATTGCTAGAATTAAAATCACCCATAATGATCACCCTACTCTTATTTACTTGGCTAATTTGGTTGTACTTTTCATTATCACCACCATCCACATTACCTGGTCTATAACAACATCCAGCCAAGTATTTGATTCCATTCACCTCTATCCCACACCATACTTCCTCAAAACCACTGGCACTATTTCCCTCTTGCATCTCTATTTTGTATGGACATAACTCTTTCTCTATCATCATTAGCACTTCCCCTCCCTTTTTACCCCTTCTGTCCTCACGAAACACATCATACCCTTCCATCTCTATTCCTGTCAGGATGTCATCCTCTTCCAGGAGCTCTTCTTATACATGTCACTGCCATTATTACTAAAATACTCTGGATTAGCAATAAATGTTGAAAGTTTTTCCATTTGGTTATACTATAAATTAAAGATGCCAAGAAATTACATTCTTGTTTTAATCCTTTATTGAAGTATAAGCAAACAATGTTTGCACATTGTTTGCATAATGTTTGCACATAAAGTAACCTCATGACTGGGTGACTCATATATAGAGGCTAATGACTTCATTAGTTAATTAATACATATATTACTATAATCCCGCCAACTAGTTAACAGAGTTATACTAATATATGTATTAATTAAAGAACCTATGGTGTGATAACCACAAAAAGTCTCGTTTTTTGACTTCATTAGTTGTGAAGTCGCTTCACACTTCGATGTATAATGAAGTATGACTTCTGCATTACTTTAACCTTGGTATCACTTCTGGGTCTGGCTTCCACTGATGCACTTTTGCTCAGAAGTGATCGCCATGCTGAGATATGAGCATCTCTGCTCGGGGACAGATTTTTGCCAGTATTATCTGAGTGGAGTCATTGCTAATTTCATGGCTCTGCTAGGTGGTGGGATTAGCCTGCCATTGGGCAGATCCACTGCTGAGGGTTCCTCTCCATGCCTGTCAGTGAGTGGAACCACTGCTGAATAAAATGATCCTTCTGGTCACTCACACTTCCTGAGTTTAGAGTCTCCAAAAACTCGGGCAATCTGGGAAATTATCTGAGTTTTTGGATACTTCCCTTCACTTAAATAGTGAAACTGGTCTGGGTAGGACCTTTCACATAATGTATAGCATTATACATGTCTGCAAGGATATGTGATTTGCATTATGGGATACTAAGGCAAGTGATGTGAAGTCACTTGCCTTAGTATCTTCTCTTCTAATCTATATATGAGTTGCCCAGTCATGAAGTTACTTCACGCACAAGCTTTGTTTGCTTGCACTTGGATAAAGGATTAAACCAAGAATATAATTTCTTGGAATCTTTAATTTATAGTGTAACCAAGTAGAAAAACTTTCAACATCTAATGGCTTCATTGTTTTGATATTCATTGAATATCAAATCTATGGCAAATCCATGACATATCTATGGTCATTGCCTCAAGGCAATGACCATAGATATGTCATAGTTCTCCTGACTCACCATATACATGATAGTATGAGACCGTTCCAGGAATTTTATTATTTTTTTATTCTAATTAAATTCTAAGTTATTATTATTCGCGACACCTCCAAGGAGTCCAAAAACTCATCGGAGGAGGAGACCTACTGTACAATTCTCTGTTGAACCTCTACTACCAATTATCCACATTAACACCATCTACCGCCCACCACCGCAACTAGCATTTGTTGTCTGTAAATTGTGTGTGTTCCGAAGGGCCGATTTGTCTGTATGCAGGATGAAAAACCCGAGTTTCCGGGAGAAAAAACCCTGCTACCTCCATATGAGATCGGCTAACTCACCTTCGATTGAAAAGTCCATATAAAGATTCCTCCCATCACGACGAGAAATCAAACTTAGGCCTTTTTCAATCGAAGGGCACAATGTACCATCGTTCTTCCAATTGCACTATGGAGGCACTTAAAAAAGTTACTCATAGACACAGTTAAAAATTTTTTAAATTAAGATAAATTAACTACAACTCTTTTTATCCATGTATTATGGATCACCATCAGTGTAATACAGTTGAAAATTAAAAAATTATAAAGAAAAGGTATATGGGAATCTCGTCTTGTATACAGTTTAGAGAGAGCCAAGTAAAAACCAATACTATTAAGATCATTCAAAGTGTGCATGCATTTCATTTTTTTTTTTTTAATTGACACATATGTGCACATAATAAAAACTTCTATAATTCAACAGTATAGTTCTTAATAATAATTTCCCAGATTTTTGGCATGGAGAGAGTCCATCTTTAAGCTTAAGATTTGGGAAATGCTGAAGCAATTCCGAATTTTCTTTGAAGAGATGTTTGTATTTATGTGAACATCTATATAGTAATTTGACATCATTCCAAAGGATACTGTGTTAGTATTAATAATCCCATATTGTGCTAGAACCCAATTTGTTCTGTTTTTTGGAGGAAATGTAGGATTGGTGTTCAGAAAGGCATATAGAAACAGATTGGCCTGTTTGTCCAAAGTAGAAAAACTTGCATTTGCCTGGGACTGAATAAACTCCAGGCTGCATTAGAGATGGACTTTTATCTTTTGGAGATGATATTGTAAATCTAATTGAATTTATAGGCTTGAAAGTTGTGAAAATAAACCTCTTTATGGTGCAAAAAAAAGTTCTCTGAAATGCTCTAATGTATAGGATCAGGATTCTGTGTGAGTCTTCTCTTCTAATAGAGGCTGGAGAAAAATGGTTAATAACTTTCTCTACTGTTTGGGAGCTGTAACCATTGAGAATGGCAGTTTCTTTAATTGTAAAACTTTCTTTTTGAAGTAGAACAGATAATATGAATTCTGGAAAAAAGGCATTTAATAATGCCGTAATTTTGTGAGGGATTGTGAACTGAAGTCCGATTGATATATCTACCTGAAAAGGAAGGTTTGCTAAACACAGATGTTGTTAAGGAACCATCCAAATCTCTTTTTATTGAACATAAAGGAAAGAAATAGTTCAATTTGATTCAAGTTCCATAGTGAAAATTGATTCTATGATGGTTATTTATTTTTTGTAAGAAGACATCGAGTTGCTCACATTAATTATTCCAATCAGCAAAGACATCATCCCAAACATCATTAATCCAAAATCATCTCTTTGATGATTTTGGATTAATCATTAAAATTAAATAATTAAATTTTAATGATTAATCCAAAACCTTCAATCATTTTCGATCTAAACTCTCTTGAATCTCTCTCTCTCTCCAAGCAACCTATTCTTGTTCAACATTCACCCATCCAATCATTACCATCCTCTAAATCTACTATACTCTCTGATGCAGTATTAATTTCCACATCACAGTATCTTCCTTAACCTCAATTATGCTATTTATCTCTCTGTGCCTGCATTGACTTGTTTCTGACACACAACTACCGCAACCACTTAAATCAATGCTGATATCTGTTACTGAGCTCTTCCCATTTCCTACATTTTACACAGACATTTCTAACTGCCAGATGCAAAGTTGCTGCAAGCAGAGGTGTAATAATATGGTTTGATAACGTGTTGACTTGTAAGGAGTGATTTTGGAATGTAGGAAAAGTTCAGATTTTCCTGCTGAAGTACTGATTGTAACCATAAAGCATATACAGTTCTTGCATTGTCTAATTATAAATTTAATGATATGTGTAAAAAATGTTTTCTCTAATTACTATAAAGAAAAATGCAGAAAGTGTACCATACCTTGATTACCTTGATGGCCCTGTGTTTCACTCAGGATTTCTCCATGAGTGCAGGTCACAAAGATGCCTCCAAGAAAGTGTACACATTCCATAAATTATTTCTAATTAGGATTATGATTAAATAATAAATTAAATTTAATTATGTTATAATTAAAGGGCAGTAGCAGACTAGAAGTGTCTAATTGTAGGCCAGTTTGTGTGTCACCAGTTGTTAGTAAGATCTTGGAGAAAGTGGTGAGGGACCATATACAGCATTGGGCAGATGACGGTAATGTTATATGTGAGAGTCAACATGAATTTGTGAAGCAGCGCGTTTTTTTTAGCAATATGCTAGCCTTTTATGATAAAGTTACAAGAGCATTAGATGAGGGAAGGGCATATACTGCCATTTTCCTAGACTTAGCAAAGGCATTTGACAGGGTGCCACATGATAAGCTGATATTCAAGTTGCAGCACATGGGTCTGGATGTCAGATTGGTCAACTGGATTCAGGATTGGCTGTCCGATAGGTATCAGAGAGTTGTGTATGGTGAAGCAGTATAAAAGAGGCAGAAGGTTACAAGTGGTGTTCCACAGGGCTCAGTGCTGGGACCTATATTGTTTAACCTTTATATCAATGACATTGTCCGTGGATTGCAAGGGGATATTCAGTTGTTTGCGGATGATGTGAAGTTGGGAAGGGCTATTAGTAATAGTGCAGATGTGATAGCCCTGCAAGAGGATTTGAATAAGCTAGACAGATGGGCAAATGAATGGGAGTTTCAGTTTAATGCAGCAAAATGTAAGGTCTTGAGGTTTGGGACACATCGATGGGACGCTGCATACTCTATGGGAGGAGTTAAACTGGAGGAAGTAGAGGAGATAAGAGATCTGGGGTTGATGATTGATAGAGAACTGAAATTTAGGGGACATATTGCGAAGGTAGTGAAGGTAACACAGAGGATTGCTGCAATAATGAGAAGGACACTGACCTGCAGAGATAAAACAGTTATCATTCTGTTGTATAAGACTCTGATCTGACCACTTAGGCTATTGTTCTCAGATCTGGTCCCCAGGATTTCAAGGGGATTAATTAACTGTGGAAAGGGTACAAAGGCAAATAACAAAGTTGGTGTCAGGACTGTACAATGTTAGTTATGAGGATCGACTGAAAGAGTGTAGACTGCAGAGTTTGGTGGATAGAAGAAGGAGAGGCGATATGATAGAGACTTTTAAACTGTTGAGAGGTGGTTACAGGGTTGACACTGGGAAGTTCCTTCACTTGGTTGAACAGCAGGAAGGAGTCATGACAAGGGACCATCCCTGGAAGTTACGAAAGGAAACTGTGAGAAAGAGGGTGAGGAGTGATTTCTTTGCATGGAGGGTGGTTGAACCATGGAATGCATTGCCTGATGGAGTGGTGAGATCGAGAACAGTCAATGCGTTTAAGGAGTGGTATGATAGACTTTGTGTTTCCTAGGAGTGACCTCCCTCGATGAGTCTTGATAGACTTGTGTTTATTAGAAAGGACCTCCCATAATGAGTCTTTTGACTCCATGGAGGCCTGAATAATAATAATAAACAATTTGTAATGTTTAATTCATAAAAATAGTATTTGAATAAAGTTCATTAAGCACAAAGGAGAAAAAATGCACTTCAAATATCCACAATCAACAAAAATTGATAACCCCAAAAATTCATTCGTTCATTGATATTAATCATTAAATGAATTTGTTGACATTGATAGCACAACATTATAAGATTTCTTACTGACTGGGGGTGTCACTAGGATAAACAAGGCTCCTGCTGTTTTCATCATTGAACTAGGGCAAATAATGAAATGTTGCTGGAACAAACACATCAAAAGAATTGAAGATAGCAATCATCAACATAAGGAGTAAAACTGGAAAGGAAATCAAACTTGAAGAAGAACTGGAAAAATACCACATGGAAACACAACTAGCTCTTACAAAATGATAAATACAGGATATTATATTTGGGCATAAACGCCAAGTTAAAGAAGGGGAAGCAATAAGATTCAGCACCAAATATGAATATAAACTTATTCATTTGAAGGCTACTTCAAGTAGAGTTATGTAGTCAAATTTAAAAATGAAGAAATGGACAATGAAACTTATTTGTGTCTATGGTTCCAAACAAGGTTTCCCCTAAGGAAGAAGTGGAAGAAGTCTTTTTAGGAGTCATTAGAGCAGGCAGCTGACAAAGAAAATGAAAAAGTGGTCCTTGTTGGAAATGAATCCCACCAGGCATATATACAAAAGTTTTGGGGAAAATTTGGAGAATGGGCAAGGTAAATAATGATGATTAGTACCTGATGGATTTCTCTTCAGAATATGGATTAGTCATTAATAGAATAATGTTCCAGCATAAAGATGTGCATAAGTGCACATGATCAGAAGACAAAAGAAATAGGTTAGATTTAAATAACATAATAGCTAGAATGTGCCAGAAGAGAGGATTGGAATATGTGGATGCTTGCAGAGCATTTGAGGACAGAAAGGAATTGTATGCGAGAGACAGCTTGCATTTGAATGAGGAAGGACGTAGGCATCTGGAGTGATTGCTGTTCTGAATGAGTTGGTGTGTCGATGCAGGGAAACTAGAATGCCCAAGGTTGTCCCCCTTCTCCCACGTATCCATCAGGTAACGCTGAGCCCAGTGGAGTCTAGAGGGGATAATGCTGGGTATAGAAACAGTGGCATTTTTATGCTTTATACTAATGTCAGGAGTATTCGAAATAAAGAAGAGGAATTGGTGGTGCTGATAGCATCAGTCTGATCAAAGATTATTGGGATCGCTGAGACGTGGTTAACAGGAGGATATAATAACAGGAATAGAAGTAGCAGGGTACAGCATTTTTCAGCATGATAGGAAGGGAAAGCGTGGTGGTGGAGTACTGCTTATGATAAGTGATGACTTATGTCCTCTAAGAGTGGAGGCTTTGGAAGGCAGTGACACTAATGATTTTGAAAGCATATGGTGTGAGATAGAGATGGGCAAGGAGTACAGAGGGGTGAGGATCAGGAGATGTTTAGACAGTTGAACTTAGCAAGTGCAAGAAGAATGATTGTTATGGGAGATTTTAACTACAGCAGTATAAATTGGGGAGAGGAAGATGCATGTAGCAATAAGCGAGTGGAATTTCTAGAATTCTTGAGGGACAAATGTCTTAGGCAACCTATAATAGAGGGAACAAGAGGCTCAAGAGTTTTGGATTTGGTCATAGCATCAGAAGAGTTGATAATAACTTAGATGACATCTCTCCCACCAGTTGGAGAGAGTGACCATGTGGTTTTGACTTGGAAGATGAATAGACATGCAGGAGTATCAAAGAGACGGGAACATATGTGGAATTATAAGGCAGGTGATTATAATAGTCTTAGACATCAACTTCGGGAAGTTTCATTTTATTTATAGGCTAATTATAGGCTACTTTGTGTGTCATCAATAGTTGTTAAGATCTTGGAGAAATTAGTGAGGGACCATATACAGCATTGGGCAGATGAGGTTAATGTTATCTGTGAGAGTCAACATGGATTTGTTAAGGGGTGCTCTTGTTTTAGTAATATGCTCATCGTCATTGTCCAGTAGCATCCTCTAGCAAGAGGGTTGCAGCAGATGAGTAGCTCTTTTCCATTTCTCTCTGTCTGTCGCCTCCGTCATTCTTAAACCTGTCCATTCCACGATATCATTGAACCACTCTCTAGTTGGTCTTCCACGTCTTCTCTTCCCCTCAACTTTCCCTTGTAATATAGTCCTTGTCAGATGTCCCGAAGAACCTCTCAGAAGATGTCCTGCAAATCTGGTCTTTCTTTGCATAATATTCTTGAGAAGTGTTCTTTCCATCCCAACTCTTCTTAAAACTTCTTGATTTGATATTCTCTATATATAGCTAATCTTTTCCATCTTTCTATAAAACCACATTTCCAATGCATTAATTCTTTCCATATCTCTCTTTCTGAATGTTCAATACTCACTTCTGTAACTTGCAATACTCCAAAATGTTGCTTTATCTATTCCAACTCTAACATCTATTTTAATATTCTTGTTTATTATTTATCATCACCATCATACGTATCAAGGATTTAGGCCTAGCATGGCCTGTTCCGGACTTAGAAGTCATCGTTGAATCGTTTAAGAGGACGTCCTAGTTTTCTTTTTCCTAATGGCTTGTACTTTAAGGCTTGTTTTGGTAATCTTTCTGTTTTCATTCTTTGAACGTGTTCCATCCATTTATGTTTATATTTTTTAATTTTTTCTATTACTGGTTCTTGGTTTAATTCTTTCATAATATCTTCGTTTCTTTTGTGATCAAATAGGGTATACTTTGCAGTTTTTCTCATAAACTTAATTTCTGCTGTTGTTAATCTTTGTTTGTCTTTTTGTTTTATTGTCCAGATTTCGCCTTCCATACATTATGACCGGTAAGGCTAATGTATTGTTTACTTTTAGCCTGGTTTGTTTTTGAACTAGGTTTGGTTTAAATATAGAGTTAATTACACCTGTTATTTTTAAATATTTTGCAATTTTTACGTTTATATCTTTTTCATTTTCATATGTGATCATACATCCTAGGTGGTTAAATGAATTCACCTGTTCTAAGATCTTGTTATCTATTACTATTTTAGTTCTTGCAAGATCTTGTCCTTTAAAGGCCATAGTTTTTAATTTTTCTGTTGATATTATCATACCATAATCTTTGGATATCTCATTTAGATCTAAAATAGCTTTCTGTAAGTTATCTTCAGAATTTGTAATTATTATTTGGTCGTCTGCAAAGAGGAGAGTGTTTAAGTTAACTGTAGGTGAAAGTTTAATTCCTTGGTGTAAATTTTTACTCCATTTTATTATTATTTCATTTAAGTAGATATTAAAAAGAGTTGCTGAGAGGGGACATCCCTCTCAGCAAATCTTTTTAATTATCTTTTTCTGTCAGCTTACAAGTAGGATTATGTTCTCCGTGTCAGGGGACTAGCCTGACGATGGAATAGTTCAGTGGTAGGGCTGCTACCTTAAGGCTTCTGAACTAGCCTTCTTCCGAATTTAAACCCATAGGAGGAATAGGGTATATTGAAGGGGGAGAGTAGATTATAGAAGAATTATAGTTAGGTTTATAGAGAGGGCATAGTTGTAAGGCCAGAAATGAAAAGACCCCATAGCCCTCGAGTTCTCTAATAGCATAAGGGTCATAAAGTTAGAAGAGTTGGCTGATAACGCCTTATAGGAAAGATTAAAGTAAGTGGATCTTCCTCGAAGTAGAAGAAGGAGAGGATAGATCCAGCTAGGGGTCCATGGGAGTGCCGCTTCCCTTACAATCAAGATGATTGTCCCTTATGGCTCTGTTGGTCCACGAGTCCTTATTCAGTATATTCGGACCACCCCACCATATATATATATATATACACACACGCACGCACATGTACACACACATACACACACACATACATGGTGGGCTCCCCTATCCGCCACCCAGGGGACGCGCTCTCTAGGGGTTTTACAGGGTCCCCTGAGAGCTTGTTTGTTATTATTATTATTATTATTACTTTTACGGGCGACTCCAGGGAATCCTTAGACTCATTGAGGGTGTCCCTAAACATCATGACCAGACAACTATACGACATTCCCACAGTATCTATCATACCTTGCCTTGAACTCACTCACCGTCATAGCACCCACATCAGACTCTGGCAGCTTATTCCACTCATTTATCACTCTAAAAGTAAAGAACCCAGATCTAATACCCTTGCTAACCACATGCTTGCCCAGCTTCCATAGGTGTCCCCTAGTTCTTCCACCACCAGTCCTGATCTCAAAACTATCCTCTGAATTAATCCTATAGAAACCCTTTAGCAATTTGAATGTCTCAATCATATCTCCCCTTTTCCGCCTATCAACTAATTTCTGCAACCCACAAATCTTCAACCTGTTTTCATAAGGTTCATTCCATAGACCTGCTATCATCTTGGTCACTCGCCTCTGGAGCCTCCCAACCTCCTCCCTATCAAGAAGAAACCTAGGTGACCAAATCTGGGCGCAGTAGTCGAGATGAGGTCTTATCAAGGCTTGTTACAGAGGTACAATAACTTGCTTGTCTCTGCTCGTCAAAGTATTTTTCAACAACCAAGTGAGTTGATGAGCTGATTTAGCCACTTTTGCAATGTGCCCCCTAAACTTCATCTCCCTATCCACCAACACTCCCAAGTCCCTGGCCTCATCAATCTCCTGGAGTACAGTTCCACCAATGTGGTATACTGCTGCTAATCTTTTCATCCCAAAATGCATAACCTTATATTTTATCACATTAAATTGACATCTATTCTCTTTAGCCCAGAACTCCAATCTATGCAAGTCGTCTTGCAAGATTTTGACATCTTCTGCATTCACTCATTCACTATTGCCCTACCCAACTTTGCGTCATCAGTGATTTATTAAAATTAATTAATTTATTTATTTATTTATTAAAATTCTCTTCATTTCCATAAATGCCGATTTAGCTTTGCCGATTCTATTTCTAATGTCCAACTACTAAGTTCCTTTCTCTAAGATCCAGCTACCTAAATATTGAAATCTGTCCACGTCTTCTAAAATCTTTCCTCCACTTCTTATCTTTACATTGTCTCCTATTTTTCTGCTCATTATCATTATCTTGGTCTTCTTTGTGTTAATCCTTAGTCCGTGTTCTTTACAAAAGTTTTCAATTTTTTGAACAATTTGTTGTAATCTATTTTCACTTTCTGCCATCACCACTACATCATCCGCATATCTTAAGTTATTAATGATTATTCCATTTATTTTTATTCCTTCTTCTACATCCTCATGCATCTCTCTAAGCATCTGTTCACTATAAAGGTTAAACAATAATGGTGATAACTTGCATCCTTGTCTAACTCCTTTCTCTACCAGGAAGTCTCCTGTTTCCTCTCCATTTACACATACTGACGTTTGTTTGTGACCAATATAATCTCTTTAAAATTTCCAAGTCATAGTAATATGTTTGCCTTTTATAATAAAGTTACAAGAGCAGTAGATGAGGGAAAAGCATATACTGCCATTTTCTTGGACTTAGCGAAGGCATTTGACAGGGTGCTACATGATAAACTGATATTTAAGTTGCAGCACATGGGTTGGATGTCAGTTTGGTCATTTGCATTCAGGATTGGCTGTCCTATAGGTATCAGAGGTGGGGCATTTTCAGGGAGGCAGAGGTTACAAGTGGGGTCCCACAGGGCTCAGTACTGGGACCTATATTGTTTAACCTTTATATCAAGGACATTGTCTGTGGAATTCAAGGGGATATTCAGTTGTTTGCAGATGATGCAAAGTTGGGAAGGGTTATTAGTAATAGTGCAGATGTGGTAGCCCTGCAAGAGGATTTAAATAAGCTAGACAAATGGGCAAATTACTAGGGGTATCAGTGAAGGGCTTGAGGTTTGATACACATTGATGGGAGGCTGCATACTCTATTGGAGGAGCTGTACTGGAGGACACAGGAAGGACAAGAGATCTGGGGTTGATGATTGATAGAAACATGAAATTTAGGGAACACAGAGGATTTCTGCAATAATTAGAAGGATGCTGACCTGCCGAGGTAAAAGAGTTACCATTCCGTTGTATAAGACCCTGATCAGACCACACTTAGACTGTTGTTCTCAGATTTTGTCCCCAGGATTTTAAGGGGATAAATAAACTGTGGAAAGGGTGCAAAGGCAGATAACAAAGATGGTTTCAGGACTTTATAATGTTAGTTATGAGGATTGGCTGAGGGAATGCGGACTGCAGAGTTTGGTGGTTAGAAGAGGTGATATGATTGAGACTTTTAAACTATTGAGAGGTGGTTACTGAGTTGACACTGGTGAGTTCTTTCGTTTGGTTGAACAGCGGGAAGAAGTGATAACAAGGGGCCATCCCTGGAAATTACGAAAAGAAGCTGTGAGCAAGAGGGTGAGGAATGGTTTCTTTGCATGGAATGTGGTTGAACCGTGGAATGCATTGCCTGATAGAGTAGTGAGACACATTTAGTCCTTAAATGTAGACTTTGTGTTTCCTAGGAGGAACCTCCCATGATGAGTCTTGATATACTTTGTTTCCTGAGATGAGTGTTTTGACTCCATGGAGGCCTGAATAATAATAAGAAGAAGAAGAAAATCCTCATTGCCTATGCTGTTATTGATAATGATATCATCATGCTGTACAAATTTGAAATTGAAAGTAAACATCACTTAGTTTTAAGTTGGATAAAAATGGATGTTACATCAAAAAGAACGATACATAAGAAAGTTTTAAGAACAAACGAAAGTCAAGCATTTTTTCAGGTAAACTGTAGACTCCACTATACAAATATTATTCAAGAAAAAAATGAAAGAGGTCAAAAATAAGAACCAAATCTTAGAGTCTATGCAGCAAATTCGGAAGAACACATTGACTGGTTCATCTGGAGAGAGAGATATACATCAAGTTGTCTGCAAGAACAGAAAATAAGAACACCTTGGCAGAAGCAGTCCTGGAAAAGGAGAGAGAGCAAATAAGTCAGCAGATGTCCTAAAAGAATACAGCAAAAAATCAGAGCTAAGCTATATGAAAAAGCAGCTAAACAAAAGTCATGGAAGAACTTTGGTAAGAATACAGAAGATAAATATCAGGAAAGTGGCAAAATGTTTTGGAGTCATTGAAAAAGCTTAGATACTGTAAAAGGAATCAAAGATGAAAAAGGTAAGGCGACATGAAAACTTAAGATAAAATTATTTTAGATATAAGGAGTAATTACTTTGAAAGACTTAAATGAAACAAGCAGTGAGAGAATAGTAGTAGAAAATATTCCAGAGGAATACAAATAGGACTATATTAATACTTCAGTCATAAAAAAAATGATCAAAAGCCTAAATATGGAAAAACCACTGTAGTAGATGATATTATTGTTGTTATGATTCAGGCCTCCACAGAGTCACAAGACTCATTGTGGGAGGCCCATCCTAGAAAACACAACGTCTGTCATACCACTCCTTGAATTAATTGACTGTTTGTGCTCTCACCACTTTATCAGGCAATGCATTCCACTGTTCAACCACACTCTAAGCAGAGAAACTGCTCATCACCTCTTGCTCACAACTTCTTTTCATATCTTCTAGGGATGGTCCCTTATCCTCACTCCTTTCTCTTGTTAAATCAAAAAAAGAACTCCCCAGTGTCAACCCTGTAACTACTTCTCAACATTTGTGTAGATAAGCTTATATGTTAGTTAGACATACTTCTAATTTTTTAGGAAATGACAACATAAACAAAAATTTTAATTATAAAACTTTTAATTAATAACTACCTATATTTCTGCAATGTTTCATTGCAATCTTCAGGGATCACAAAATAATGATATGTGCATGCAGGCACTCATTATTACACTGCAGCAAGTACAAGTATGAAAGATTATTCCTTGAATCAGCCTCAACTCTGAAAAACTTCCCAAACCTCAACAAATTTTGATGCATGAGACTGCCCCAAATTTGGGAAACATACATACATTCTAAAGTCATCAGCCCAACAGCCAAGACAACCTAATTTAGGACCGACATCTTGCCTTTCTTCAGCCTCATTTGCTTAGTGTGAGTGCTTGCGTGCACATATCATTGTTTTGTGATCCCTGAAGATGGCAATGTAACATTGATGAAATATAGGTAGTTATTAATTAAAGTTTTTATAATTATTAATTTGGTTTACGTTGTTATTTTCTAAAAAATTAGAAGTACCACTCAACAGATCTTGCCACCCAATTCACACTGCCTCTCAAGTCATTCGTGTCCGCAATCACCATTATCTCATCCACCCTTTCACCTTGCTTAATTGCCATAGCCACATTTTTTATCATTCCTCTAGGCAAACACTCCTCACACATTTCTATCTTGCACAGTACGGATCATTGAGTCTCCATACATCACATCTCTTACCACTCTGTTTCTACCTTGCTGACCTGTATCCATCACTCTCTCTCTCTCTCTCTCTCTCTCTCTCTCCTCTAACACTTTCTTTCTTTGTTCCCCTACATATCTGTTGTCCTGTCATCTCTCCATCGCTGCTTACGGCACTTTCTCGCATTTTTCTGATTCCCTTTCTTTTACTTGTTCTCCTCTTCTCTCATTTACATAACTCTCTCTCATGCCTACTCTGATTTGCTTTGCATTCAGCATTTTCAGTTGCTTAATCTCTTCTTTCACACTGCTCAACTCATACTCGACCTGACTAAAAGTATTGCAGTGGGGCTACACTACTTCATTAGAATAATTAAGAGGGTGGGATACAATTCACTAATATATTATCTAATCCATCCCAATTTAAGGCTTTTTTTTTTTTTTTGCAAAATTTCAATATACTAATTCCTTGTATATTGAAATTTTGTCAAATGCATTTTCCTTGTTGAATGCATTTGACATCCCTGTTATAAAATATAAGCAAATTGATCAAAATTCCCTTTAGCAAACCTATGCTAGGCTTTATAAGCAGTCCTATCCATACTATCTCTCAGCTGTTGCTATCTTCACACCTGACATTTCTTCTATCCCCTCCATGTGAAGCTTTTGTTGTGGTGGAGGGGACCTCCCAGTGATGGTGCTGGCCCTTTTCAATCTTCCTCTTTTTCTTTGCTTATCTTTCTATATTCTTTCTATTATTGACCTACTGCTCTGACCAGCTGCCTTTGTAAGATATTGGAGAAAATGTTTAATGCCAGACTTTTCTGGTATTTAGAAAGCAACAATCTTTTCTCCAACATGCAGTGTGGTTTTCATACACAATTGTGCAACTTTGGACCATTTGGTCTATTTACAAACTTGTATAAGAGATGTATTCCTGAAGCAAGACCATCTGGTTTCAGTGTTCATTGACATGGAAAATGCTTATGACGCAGCATAATATGGCTTGGAGATATGGCATATTAAAAGACCTCTATAACCTAGGTCACAGGGGACACCTTCCTGTATTTATTAAAAACTTTCTGTCAAGGCAAGCTTTCCAGGTCAGAGTGGGAATTACCCTATCTCAGCCATATCATCAAGAACAAGGTGTTGCTCAAGGCTCTGTCTTAAGTTTAATGCTTCTTGCTATCAGAATTAATTCGATCACTGCACAGCTTCCTCCCATTGTAAGCAATGCTTTATATCCAGTTTGTCCAACCTGCGGGCCGTATGCGGCCCAGGACGGCTATGAATGCAGCCCAACAAAAAATCGTAAACTTACAAACTTTGAGATTGCGACTAAAAATACCATTAATAATACTACAAATACAATTTTAACATGCTATTAATTTATAAGTGATGAAATTTTGAATTTAACACGTTCTTTAGTAATGAGAGATTCATAAAATCATTCTGAAATAATTGTATTTATTCAAAATTGCCGCCCATGCGAGTAGTTACTTCTCGACATAATAAACGGTGCGCTAGAGCTCTTGCTTCCTACTTTTACCACGCAATAGATGTCTCTCTATGTGTGCGCCATGGGTATGCTGGTACAGCTTTCAATGTGCACTTGTAAACAGTCGAGTTGACAACAAAGAAAGGTGCAGATGTTACGTGTGTTTGTGGCAATTTGGCGAGTAATTTTTTTATTAGTAAAAATTTGCCGATTTGGTGATTATTAAACCTTGCTTTCTAATTTTCAATCTTTTTTTTTTTTTAAATTCCAGCATGGCTTCCACAGCATCTCCAAAGAAAACTGAATCAAAAAAAAAAAAAATATTGAAGAAGGAAGATTGTTCAACGAAAAGTGGACAGATGACTACTTTTTTGTCGAGGCAAATACTAAGGCAATCTGCTTAATTTGTAGGGAATTTGTGCCAGTTTTCAAAGACTACAATTTGAAAACACATTACATGCAAAAACATGCTGCGAAATTTAGTGTGTATCAAGGAATGTGTCGTAAAGACAAAATAGTGGAACTGAAAAAAAAAGTCTATCATCTGAACAAAGTTTTTTTTAAAAAATAACAACTGAAACAAATTCTATTGTAAAAGCTAGTTATGTGGTTGCAAACCTGATAGCAAAAAAATCAAAACCGTATGCCAATGGTGAGTTTATTAAGCAATGTATGGAAACTGTGACAGATATAATTTGCCCTGATAAAAAAGGGGATTTTTCTAAAATCAGTTTGTCTCACCAGACTATAGCCGGGCGAATTGATGAAATAGGAAAATCTATCAAAAAAGTTTTGGAGAGTAGAGTTGCTAATTTTAAATTTTATGCTTTGGCGATAGACGAAAGTACTGATGCTACTAAGACAGCTCAATTGGCAATTTTTATTAGAGGTATTGATGACAAATATAATATCACTGAAGAAATGGCTTCTTTAGTGCCATTAAAAGACACATCTAAATCAATAGATTTATATGAAGCAGTGAAAAATACATTAAAGCGATTTTCTTTGTCCATTGTGAACATATCTGGTATAGCTACTGATGGTACCCCGGCGATGATAGGTAAAAGAGATGGACTTGTAAAATTAATAGAAGACGATGCAATTGCCTCCCAAAATTTACGTATGATGAAATGAATGATATAATCACGTAATCACAAGAAAGATATTTATTTAACCAAATATTTCGGTCTGGAAATAGCAGACCATCGTCGGTGGTATTACAAGAACAGTTTAAAAAATATACAAGCTAGAATACTAACAATAGATCGTTGAAATATGATGAAATGTCACTGCATAGTACACCAAGAAAATTTATGCGCAAAAGCTTTAAAGATGGATAACATCATGCATATTGTTATCAAGGCTGTAAATTTCATAAGGGCCAAGGGATTGAATCATTGCCAATTCCAGGAATTCCTTAAATTTATGGATGCTGATTATGGATGGGGGGACATCATTTACTTTTTGGAAGTAAGATGGCTAAGTCGAGGTAAAATGTTGAAAAGATTTTATGATTTGCGAAATGAAATGAAGTCGTTTGTGGAATCAAAAACAAAATTTGTGCCAGAACTTGACGATGAAAACTAGCTCACAGATTTGGCATTTTTAGTAGACTTGACCGCTCATTTAAATGAGTTAAACATGCGTCTTCAAGGTGAAAACCAACTGATCGATACAATGTTTCACAAAACTATAACGCTGTTCGAAATGAAACTGAAACTATGGCAATCTCAAATTATGGCAAACAATTTTATGCATTTTGACACGTTGGCTAAACACGGGCCTGTGAACAACGAAAAATATGCAGCCTTGCTTTTCGATTTGATACAGGAATTTGAGAACAGGTTTCAAAATTTCCGGAAAAATCATCAATCTTTTGGTATATTTGTGACTCTATTTTCAGTCGACATAAACATATTACCTGCCAATTTTCAAATGGAATGCATAGAGCTACAATCTGACATTCAACTCAAAGAAAAATTTGATCATGTCTCTTTACTGGACTTCTATAAGATATATCTTCCCAGAGAAAAATATCCCTCACTTCACAATCATGCCTTATTCATGTGTCATTGCTATTTGGAAGCACCTACATTTGTGAGTAGCTATTTTCAAGGATGAAGCACACAAAGAATAAAACTAGAACCAAAATATCTGATGAGCACCTTGAGAACTCGCTGAGAATTGCAACTACTTCCATCGAACCAAATATCGAAGCATTAATGTCTCAAAAACAATGTCAAACATCTCACTAATTTCATGTTGCTGTCCTGTCTTTTACTTTTATAATAAAAAATTCATGAATTAATTAAGTTTAAATTATTTAAATATGTTAACTATAAATTCTACGTTTTTTTGCTCATCAGCTATTGTTAGTGTTAGTGTATTTTATGTGTGGCCCAAAACAACTCGTCTTCTTCCAATGTGGCCCAGGGAAGCTAAAAGGTTGGACACCCCTGCTTTATATGTTGATGACCTCACAATTCACTGTCACTGTCATAACATGAAGGTAATCAAAAGACAACTACCGCAAGCAAGCAATCATACCTCTCTAGTAAGGGGTTCAAGTTGCCAGCAGAAAAAAGTGACTGTGTACATTTCTCTCGAAAACACACTTTTCACCAGATTCTGAATTAAGAATGGGACAAACCGTTATTCCAGTAGCAAAAGAAGCCAAGTTCTTGGAACTCATCTTTGATAGGCAAATTACATTCCTTGCACACACATTTGTCAACTAAGAGAAAAGTGCAAGAGAGCATTTAATTTCCTTCAAACTTTATCTTCTGCTGAATGGGGGGTACAGATGAATCTTCATTGCCTTGTCTTTATCATGCATTTATACATTCAAAGCTGGATTATGGCTCTCAAGTCTATGGTTCTTCAAGGCAGAACAACCTGCAATGGATAGATCCTATTGGTGCCTTTTGTGTACACCCACTTAAAGCCTTTATGTTAAAGCAAAAGAACTGGCTCTGTCACTTAGACAAAAACAGTTGTCTGTTAATTATGCTGTAAAAAAAAAAAGTCTCTTCCAGAGCATCAAGAGCAATGGACTAGTCTCTTTTCTCAGAATTGGGAAGCTCAATATCACACACACATCAGAGTGCCATTCATCCTTTTGGTATGCTTGTTAAAGAGACTATGCATGAATATGACAACATTGCCTGCACCAAACATAACAGCATCCCTCAATGGTAGGTTTACACTCCATCCTGCAGCGTTTTGCTTCATCAACTACAGAAGTCTCATACTCTGTCATTTTTCTATCTGCAAGTGTTTAATGCACATAAGACGGTCCATTCTGGTTTCTTGCCCGTGTATACTGGTTTGTTCAAGAATTGACACCTCTGTTGGCTGTACTCTGTATTTTATGACATTACTATCTCCAACCAGATCTCATTTGACTTCAGTAATTATACAGCAGACTTGTTTGCCATTCAGCTCACACTTGTGCATATAAAAGAAAACCACTATCAAGAATCTGTAATTTATACAGACTTATTGAGTTCTTTATAGCCTATCTCCTCTCCTGTGTATTATCTTCATCCAGTGTTGTGTGAGGTGTTATACCTGTTGTACAAAATGAAGACCCTTAATTTTGATATTTGGTTGTGCTAGATGCCCAGCCACATTAGAATTAAGGGAAATGAGACAGCTGATGCAGCTTCTAGATCAGCTGATACCATGTACTGTTTGACAGCACCATATAGAGACTACAGACAGTTTATAAGATCATAGCTAATTGCCCAGTGGCAGTCATCATGGCAAGAAGCACTGACAAACAAATTACATAATATGGAGTCTGAAATCAAGCACTGACAGTCTATCAACATAAAAACAAAAGTGATGAATTTATTCTTACTAGGCTTCGCACACAGGTCACAGTCATCTCACACATTCTTATTTACTGAGGGCTGATTACCTACATATGTGTGAAACACTTGTCTCACCATTTGTCACATTATGGTGGAGTGTCAGTTCTTTGCATGAGAGAGGAATACTACTTTTACCTATTTAGCCATATACACTCAGGGAGATGTTGTCACTCAGAAAAATTACATGATTTTTTTAACTTTTTACAAAGAATTAATTTATACAAACACATTTGATTATAAATTTTATTTGTATGTAATACTTCATTTTCTAAACTTAATTTTTGTATATACATATTATTTATTAATTTATCTCTCACTGATTATTAATACCTTGTGTATTTCTTAATCTTTGCTATCTTATAGCACGGTATGACCTTTGCTGTCCTTCTACCAATAAACCAACCAACCAATGCTTTTGCTTCTCTTCTATATCTTTATCTCTCATATTTTTCTCCATATACAACTACTCTCCTTGCATCTCAGGTCAATCTATTCTTAATTGATTAAGCATACACATTCACAACACTTCCTGCATCCAGTCTCCTTATGCTGTGTCTCCTTGTTCACACCCACTCTTTCCTCTCATTTGTCTTTATTCTCATTCCTCATTCTCATCTCTAACCTGTATCCATTTGGAAGGTATCTCATTATCCTGTTCTTTCATATCCTCTCTTACTTCTCACATTTCTTGTTTACTTCTTTCATTACATTTCCCTCCTGCAACAGCCTCTGTAATTAGCTCACACCAAATAATCTATTCAAATATAATTCATCCCTCTGATACAGAGCTCTCTTTCCAGAGCTCTACCAGTATACCATTCATGATCTTTGTATCTCAGTTCTCACTATTATACTGGTCAACACACTATCTTTCCTCTGATACTGACCATTTTTTTTTTACCACACTATTTATCCTTCACTCTCTCTTCACTAATCTCCTGATATCCATCCTCATGGTCTCCTTCTGTCCAGCAAAATCATTCATTCTTACAACTGGCATCTTTCTTGCTCATGTAATCCTCATCCCAAGCATCAGTCACCCTGTTAATCATTCCTTATGAAAAATAAACATTGCATACTTGCTCATAATAAAATCTCCATAAAGCACCACTCTTGAGTTGTTTGTTTTCTCTTTCTTGTGGCTATTTTTTGCTGAAGTCTTTTATACTCTCCCCCTTTATATCCACCAGTCATCTAATTTCATGCTGCATACACTTCATCTCATTTCTCACCTTTACCAACTGCATTTTCAAATATTACACTATTAGTTGCATTCACTACACCTACATTACCTTGCTTACTGGCACTTGTAATCCTTTTCTTTCCAGAAGTCACACTCGCTTATCTTGCAACAGTCATGTTATTTTTCTTAGTGATAGTTACCCTCTCTTTCTTACTGTCAGTCATGCTCTTTTTTACTAATACTACAATCCGTTGTTCACTCTTCTGCCTATTACTGCTCACTGTCTTATACTCCTCACTGCCTTCTATCCATTATTTAATATCATTTACTCCTCAGTCCCTACCCTCATTCAATAAGCCTTCAATCCATCAGAATATCACATTTTCTTGCTTTTCTTATTTCCCTCTAAACTTACACATCGCAGGCATATATATATATATATATATTGCACTTCAAAATATTAAATTATCATCCACATCATGGTACACCAAGGATGTGGTAATATGACAGAAATCACATTTCTTCAAAACTTTGGAAAAGAATTATCCTAAATGAATCTGTTTCAGATAGAGAGAGAGAGAGAGAGAGGACAGCAATAGAGGGGATAAACAAGGAGAAAGAGAAATCTGTTCTATGGGTTTTGGAGTTGAACTATGAAAGGGATGTTGAGTGGTTACTGCATGTGTTTTGATGGATTTAACAGAGGAATTATTAATGCCAGTTCAGATGAACATTAGCCATAGTAGAAAGCGGAAATCCATCTGCAGAAGTCACAGGATAAGCCAAATGATTGGGGGCGTATTTAATAGACCCCTATGCCAGACCATGTCAAAAGCCTTGGAGACATCAAGAGTGACCACCTGATTCTCACCAAATTTTTCCATGATGTTTATCCAGAGATGAGTGACATGACATAGGTCACTCATCTCTGGAGTGAGACGTGCTTGTAGTTTATTTCAGCAGATAATTTTTTTGCATATTGTCTTCTCTTTACAATGTCTACTTCTGTATTTTAGAATTTTAGTGAGTTGTTGAAACTTCCCTTGTTAGTGCAGGAAATCAATTCAGCAATAAAAAAATTTTGAATAAACAGTGATCAACATTGAGGTCATTATTTTTTCATACTGGTATTAAATTGATCAAATAGGCAGTATGGATAGGAATTAGAAAGAGTTAGGAATATTTATTCAATGTTGCAATGCTCAATTATTATTTTTATTATTATTGTTGTTTTGCTGTTGTTTGTTTGTCAGTTTGTGTGATTCAGGAAAAAGAGTTATTATGGAAAAATAATAAGAACATGAAATGTAGTGTTCATGACAAACATATAGATATATCTGTGTATACTGTATGGAGCTTACTACATGATTATGCAGCATAATAAAAACAAGCAAAAAACATTCTTTATATACAAAATTCAGAAATAATACAAACTGAATGTTATTTTATTTTTTTTAGAAGTGGATACACTAAGTAATGGAATTGGAGGAGGATGTCAAAGCAGTCCTTGTGCCTTTGGCTGTACTCCCACTGGTCCAAACGGATTTACTTGTGGTTGTCCTGATGGTTATCAAAGAATCGGACAAGGGTAATTAACATAAATTATGACTATTTCCAAAAAATTATTAATCTATTTATTTCTGTTTAAATTTTTGCTGCTGTTTCTGGATATAATAATAATCAAGATTTTAGTATATCTGAAATTATTATTCATGCTGTTGTTTAATGGAAAAAGACAAGAACTATAACTCTTGTAAACAAGAAGTTTAATTATTATCGAAAGATGAGATGATATCTTATGTCAGACTATCATATCTGACATTACATATGATAATATCTTATATTAGATAATTTTTTATATATGACTCCCACTCACCAAAGGTTATAAACCTATAGTATATTAAAGAAATCTTTAGTCCACCCATAGTAATCTATGAGTGAGCTAAGTATTTTTTTTCCAATTTTTATTATTATTTTTATTTTTTTACGCAATCTGGAAACTCTGCTCTTAGCAAACAGACATGGAACTTTTTCAAGCTTCCAATAAGCAGGGCATCAGTCTCACACTTAAAATTACTTCATAAGATAATACATTTAATCAAAATTTGCACCACTGACAGCTGAAGCATGGTATGGCTAATGGAATTGGATCTAAGCCATTTGTTATTAACCACATATTGGTTGTGATTTTTCTACCACACCTGCACTTGCCCAATCACCTTAATTACTATGCACTACATATATTCACTCAGTCTCAAGTATCCCACTCACATCCCGATCTGTTCCATTTCTATGCTAATCATCCCCATACACACATTCACTACTACTACTCCTAACATCTATTCTCCCTATGCCATGTTTCCCTGTCCATCCGAGCTTCTCTCACTCCCCATTCTCTCTTCATCTCTCACAATTTACTGTTTCCATTGCCAATCACTTCAGTCTCTTCAATACTACTCTCCTGATGTTTCTCTTTACTTCTTATTTCAGATCTTTTGCTTTCATCACACACTCCACTTCCATCTAGCAACAATTTCTTGAGGTATATGTTTCTGTATAATGGGAAGGTTCTACCTTATTGATTCTGGGAATTTGTATTTGGACATAGTTTCTATGTTCCTGCAGGCAGATATTGGTGGTTCATCCTGTTTGTCCAAAATAGGAAAATTAACAGAGGCAAGGAAAGCTCAGGATGGTCTAGGTCAGGATTTCTCAACCTGTGGTATGTGGAAAAAGATTTGGTAGTACATGAATAATGGATGGTTGAATTTTTTAAATTTATGAAATTTTGAAAAGTAATATATTAAAATTCCCCTCTCCCAAAGATAAATAATTTTAGGTTTGACCCATCTTTTTACAGTCTAGCGAGAGTTGAGAAATGTGCAATTGTCAATTTTGTGTGTTCAACCTCCAAAGAGTTAGCTATATATTTCTCGGAAACTTAAAATCATGAGTAAGTCTTATCTCACACTGTTTTTTATTATTATTATATTATTAACATCTGACCTCCTTGGAATCAGAGACTCATACCTTAAACTGATTCAAAGTGTCTATATTCACAACATACTCAGGCACTGCATTCCACTCACCAACTGCTCTCCGTGTAAAGAACCTACTGCTCACTCCTCTTCTCACACCCTCCTTATACAGTTTCCTGGGATGATCTCTTGTTCTACTCCCCTTCTCCCATTCTATGAAAAATTTCTTCCATATGTACCTGATAACAAACCCTGACTAACTTATATGTTTCAATCATATCTCCCCCCCCCCCTCCTCCTATTTACAGGGCTTTGCAATTTACATTCTCTTAATCTGTTGTCATACTCCATATTTGAAAGGCCACAGACCACCTTTGTAAATTTTCTCTGAACTCTTTCTAACATATCCTCGTCACCATGAAAACCCAGTGATCAAATCTGTGCACAATAATCCATATGAGGCCTAATCAAGGTGCCATATACAATGGCATCATAACCTCTTTATTTTTGCATGTCAGGGTACACCACATCATTGACATTATCCAATGTGAAATCTTCACAACTTGTGCAATGTGGACCCGAATTTCAGGTTCTTGTGAATCATATGACCATCCTTTAAAGTTCCCCCACCAAGTGTATACTTTTGCATCCCATCATTGCTTACCAGATTTCAAAACCTTACACTTTGCAACACTGAATGACAGTTCCACTTACCTGCCCATTCATGCAATCTATTCAAGTCTTCCTGTAAGGCCACAATATTAGCTTGACTCTGCATTGCTCCCCCAAATTTTTCATCATCTGCAACAGCTACATATCACCAGTTAAACCCATCTTAATATCATTAGTATACAAATTGAACAACAATGATCTCAAAACTTATCCCTGCAGCACACCACTAGTAACCTTCCTCTTTTGGGATATTGAACACCATATGCTACTTTCAGATTCCTATCTGCCAGTCAGTCATTGATCCAACTCAGAAGTCTGTTATACATTTTAATTTATTTAACAGCTTGTCATGTGGCAGTCTATCAAAAACTTTAGCAATATCTAAGTATACCATTGTATATGCATCTCCCTTGTCCAAGATATTTATCACCTTGTTATAGTATATAAGTAAATAAAAAATGATCTCCCTTCAACAAATACATACCAATAACCACAGAGAATACTGCTGTTATCAACTCATTTCTGTATCCTACTTCTTATCGATCTCTCTCTCTCTCTCTCTGGTACCTTCATCACAAAGGATTATTATTATTATTATTATTATTATTAAACAAGACCTCATGGAGTCAAAGACTCATCTAGGAGGTCCTTTTATCTCACACACATCTCATCATACCGTGTCTTAAACACATTCAAACTCCTTGCAGACACCACACTCTCAGGCAAGGCATTCCAATCACTCACAATTCTGCATGAAAAAAATCTGCCTCTCACTCCCCTACTCACACCCTCTTTATACAGTTTCCAGGGATGACCTCTGGTTCTCCCCTGATCTCCCACTATTCGCTGTAGAACTTCTCCACCATTGATCCTATAGCAACCCCTTACCAACTTGTAGGTCTCTATCATATCTCCCCTCTTCCTTCTCTCCACTAGTCTCTGCAAATTACATCTTTTCAATCTTTCCTCATACTCGACATTCCAGAGGTCAGAAACTACCTTTGTCAGTCGCCTTTGGACCCTTTCCAACATCTCTTCATCCTTCTGAAAACCAGGTGACCAAATCTGGGCACAATAGTCCATGTGTGGCCTAATCAAAGCCTTATACAATGGAACAAGAATCTCCCTACTTCTACACGTCAGTGTCCTCCTCATCATTCCCAGAAGGATTAGCTTATAATTTGTAGCCACAGCCTTATCACCACCTTTATACAGTGGAACAATTTTACCTTCTTTCCACTCATTGGAACCTGTCCTGTTGTAAGACTGTTATTAAACAGGCATACAACAGGACAGGCATACCAATGCTACTGCCAATTCCCTGAAACATTCTCTTAAAATGTGTGGTCACATGTCATCAAATTCTATCACCTTATTCACATCAAAGTTATTTATTTCCTCAAATATCTCCTGCTTTCTCACAATTAAGCCATCCTCTCCTCTGTACTCTACACTTAAGTTTATCATGATTTCACTCTGATGAGGATGAAACACCCTAATAAATTGATCACTGAATAACTCTAACTCAGCAATGTCTTCTGCAGCAGTTACCATTCTACCATTTTCATCCATTAGCATTATCTTATCATAATCATTCTTCCTTCTACTTGTCACATATCTAAAAAATTCTCTAGGGTTTTTCTTCTCTTGATTTGTTAATTTCTGCTCATGCTGTACTTTTGTTGTCCTTACTAACTGAATCACTCTCCTCGCTTTTTCTTTATACTCTTCATGTAACTGGTTACTACTATTATTCATCTTGGCCGCACCTCTGAAGTGCCTCTTCTCTCAGATTTCATGCTTAAGCCCCCTCATTCACCCATTTTACACCTACCTTATTCAGCCTTTTGACCTTTGGAATAAATTTGCACATCGATGCTGTCATGTATTTCTTTGTCAGTTCCCAAGAAGGATTTATTTCCTTACTGCTCAACTCCTCATTCCATGCTATAGCTCCAAGCTCTCTCCTAAGTTTGTCATAACCACCAGCCTTGTACTTCCACATATATCCTTTCCTCACAAGTCTGCATATGGCTATCCACAACCCAGGTAATCACTTCATGATCACTCTCACCAACTGGAGAAAAGTGCAGAACCCCACTCATATCCTCTGATGAAATGATCAGATCAAACACTCTCGATCCTCGCATGCCTTTCTTTACATGCTGCCTGTGATGTTTTCTCTCAAGAACTTAGAAATCCATTTTCCTTATCCCCAAATGCTTTTTCTTCATTCCACTCTATACTGCCATAATTAAAATCACCCATAATAATTACCCTTCCTTTGTTCACTTACCTACATTGTTTATACATTTATTCATCACCACCCTCCACATTCTCTGGCCTATAGCAACATCCAACTAGATATGTTTTCCTGTCAACTTCCTCCTAACACCACACTGCCTCATAACCATTGCCATTATTTCTCTTTTTCGTGTCTACCTTATGTGGATATAATTATCCTGCTATTGCCTGCAGCACTCCGCCTCCCTTCTTGTCCTTTCTATCCTCGCAAAAAATACTGTACCTTTTAATTTCTATTCCTATTAGGTTATCATCTTCATTCAATGATGTTTTACTTATTTCCATGATTTTGGAACTAATAAACTCAGTCAGTGAAATCATTTCATCTCCTTTATTTTTGATAATTCTGGCATTAGTAAATAATCATAGCAGTTCACTTTAAGGTCTATAACCAGTCCTACCCAAGCCACTTATTGGTTGTGATTTTCCCACCATACCTGACCTTGCCTAGTCACTTTTATCACTGCTTACCACATATATCCACTCAGTCTCAACTTCCCCACCCACATCCCAATCTATTCCATATCTGTGCTGATCATCCCCATACATACATTCACTACTACTTCCAACATTTACTCTCTCTTTGCCATGTCTACCTGCCCATCTGGGGTCCCTCTCTGTTTCCCTGTTCCTCTTGCATTCCCATTCTCTCTTCATCTCTCACACTACTACTGTTTTCATTGTCAAGCACTTCTGTCTCTGCAGTACCACTCTCCTGATTTTTCACTTCATTTCTTACTTTTGATCTCTTGTCTGCATCACTCACTGCACTTCCATCTAACAACACTTTCTCCACTGCACTCACTCCAAAGCCATTCAAATGTAGTCTATCGTCTGTATAATTCCATTCTTCCCTCAAATACATGCCATCATTCACAAACTGTACTCGCTTCTTTTCACACTGCTCCACTAGCATGCCATTCATGAATCTAACTCTCCATCTCAACTCATCAATGTCATACCTTGACAACACACTGACAACCTTTCCCAGTAAACTGTTATCTTTCACTCTTCTCAATAACCTCCTGATATTCACCCCTACATTCTCCTTGTGTTCAATTAAATCATTTGTCCTCACAGTCACCACTAATTCTCTTGCTCATTTCCTCCTCATGTCTGCCCAATTATCTTCCATGAATTATCTTTCTCCCTCCTGGATCTCACACCTTATGAACTCTCTCATTAATCAGTCCTCCAATAATAGAATCTCCATATACTGCTATTCTCAAATCACTCATTACCTCTTTTACCCTTTTTTCTTTCATTCTACTCTTTTGCACACTTTCATTTGTTTCCACTAAACATTCTAATATCACTCTGCATATTCCTCATTTTAATTATTATTATTATTATTATTATGGGTATCTCCATGCAGTCAGTAGACTCATCGTGGGAGACCCAAACTATCGAAACAATATCTATCATATCTGTTCTTGAATTCATTTACAGATGAAGAACTCACAACTGAGTCAGGTAATGCATTTCACTCAATCACCACCCTTAAGGCAAAAAACCCTTGTTCTCACACCCTTGTTAACCACACTCTTCCGTAATATCGAAGGATGAGATGCCCTCTTGTTCTTCCATCACTATCACACAGCTTAAATATTTCCCCTATATCAATCTTATAAAAACCTTATAAAAAACGAGGGCGCTAGTGGGCCAAGCGGTATGGACGCGATTTGAAGAGCTCCTGATTCAGATAAGTTTTACTAGGAATAATTAAGTATATATGCGTAATTGTTTAAGTAAGAGCGGCTGTAAACGTTGTACGCTACCAATATTATTAGTATGGGGGTTTTTTCTTGCCTAAACTAAATACGAAATCGTTATTATTACACCTAGTAACCTGCAGAGAAAAAAAAAAAAAAATGGCGGCGGCATTGTCATTCCATGATTTTAATTTAGATTTCAGTCGTTTCGTTAAGTGTGAGGTCTGTTATATGTATTCCTTCCATTACATAAATGATTTGTGGATGTTTAGTGCGGATGGAAGAAGGGTGTGTGCAAAGTGTGACCTGAATGAGGAATTGATGAATGCGAATATGAAATTGATGACAGAAAGTTCTAGTACCGATTGTGTCGCGAGTGCACGTTAGAAAGAGGATGGTGAGAAAGAGAGGCGAAAAAATGTTAAAAAATCAGGAAAAAAGAAAAAGAGCGATTTGACAACCGTAACGGATGTTAAAAGGGACGAAAGTGAGGCGGAAAGAAACGAAATTGAGAGAACGAATGAAAGTAGAAATGGCGTGATGCAGAAATCGCAAGTAAAAAAAATCGAAAGAATGAATGATAGCGAAAAAAGAATGCATGATGGCGAAAGTTGGACGCATGTTGGAACGAAAGTACTGAACCAAAGAAAGATGAATGACAGTAAAAGTGAGAAGAATGATAGCGAAAGTTGGACGCATGTTAGTTCGAAAGTATGGAAACAAAGAAAGATAAATGAGAGTGAAAGTGAGAAGAATGATAGTGAAAGTTGGAAGTATGTTGGACCGAAAGTACAGAAACAAAGAAGGATGAATGAGAGGGAAAGTGAGAAGAGGGGGTTGAGAGTTAGAAAGTTAGAAAGATTTAATGATAGAGAGAATGTGTCGCGAGGTTTTCAGAAGGTGAATTGGATTGGATGAAGCAAGAAATGAAATGGATGCGGAATGAAATTAAGAGAATTCAGGTCAAAACTATTAAAATAAATCATGATGGCATGAAAGAGTTAATGAAAGATGAGCAAGTGGCGTTGTATGGCGACTCCATTATTAAAGGTGTGCTAGAGGATAAATGCACAAGGTATGTTTTCCAGGCGGTAAAATGAGTAGAGTGATTGAGGCATTGAATATGAGGCGGGAGCGAGCAAAAGAGTTAATTGTATTAATTGGTACAAATGATTTGAGAGAGAACAAAGAGCATGTCAAAATGAATGTCAGGAGACTGCTTGGAAAGATAAAAGAGAATAGTGTGACAGGAAGGGTAGTCAGTATGTTGCCTAGGTATGATTGTGGTGAAATGAGGCGGAGAGCAAGGATTATGAATGATCTGGCTGAAATGTGTGAGGAGATGGGAGTACAGTTTGTTAATGTGTGGAATGAGTTTGAGGGACGAAGTGAGCTGTATGGGAGCGATGGACTGCATTTGAGTGGTTATGGTGTGAGTCGCTTGGAGAGACTGCTGCTGGAAAGTAGAGAAGTGAATACAGAGAATGAATCAGATCGAGAGGGGGGTGATGTGGAAGAGCAGGAGAGTAAGACAGGAGAGATTGAAGAAGCGGAAATGAATGGGGAAGTGAGTGGTATGAGTATAGAAAATGAGAGAATGGGTGTGCAAGAGGAGCAGGGAAACGGGGAGGCTCAGGGTGGACAGGGGTACACAGCGTGAGAAAGGTGAAAGCTCCAAGAGGAGGTGAGAGCATGTGTAGGCAGGAAAGTAATGGGACGATCAGGGATCAAGAGGAAACAGATGGAATTGCAAAATGTTCTAAAATGAAGAAGCAGAAAGGGAAACTGCCCCAGTCCAGCATGGAGAGATCACATCGAGTGAGTGGTATCAGTGGAACTAGCTGTAGATCCAGAAATGAGTTGTTCTGTTTGTATACCAATGCTAGAAGTATAAGAAACAAGGCGAATGAAATGGTTGCACTAATTGCGTCTGTGCACCCAGAGATTGTTGGAATAAGTGAGACATGGTTAGTTGAGGACGACATCCTGACAGGAATAGAGATGGAAAGGTATGATGTGTTTCGGGAGGATAGAAGGGGTAAAAAGGGAAGGGGAGTGCTGTTGATGATAGAGAAAGAGTTATGTCCATACAAGGTAGAGATGCAAGAGGGAAATAGTGCCAGTGGTTTTGAGGCAGTATGGTGTGAGATAGAGGTGAATAGAATCAAATACTTGGTGGGATGTTGTTATAGACCTGGTAATGTGGATGGTGGTGATAGTGAAATGTATAGTCAAATAAGCCAAGCAAATAAGAAAAGGGTGATCATTATGGGTGATTTTAATTATGGCAATATAGGCTGGAATGAAGAGATAGCAACTGGAAGTAAAGAAAATGAGTTTCTTGAGTCTTTGAGGGATAACTTCCTCAGACAGTATGTAACAGAGGGCACACAAGGATTAAGGGTCTTGGATTTGGTCATCTCATCGGAGGATGTAATTATCAATGAGGTGTCAAATCATCCACCAGTTGGTGAAAGTGACCATGGGGTGATTAACTGGGTGGTTGCCAGCAGTGCAAGGACCCCTGTGAAAAAAGGGTATATGTGGAACTACAAGGGGGGTGATTATGAAGAGCTCAGGAGACAGCTTGCAGGTGTAGCATGGAATGAGAAGTTAGCTGGAAAAGAGATCAATGCAGCTTGGGGGATTTTCAAAAACTTCTTAGTAGATGCAATGTCTAAATGTATACCATGGGTGAGAAGGTTAAATAAGGTAGGTGTGAGATGGATGAATAAAGAGATTAAGCATGCAATACAGAGAAAAAGGGCATTGTGGAGGCAGCATAAGAGAAGTGGAAGTAACCAATTTCATGAGGTCTACAAAGACCAGGCAAGGAGGGTGGCTTGGTTGGTGAGAGTAGCTAAAGAGAGGTATGAACAGCAGTTAGCTAATGAAGCCAAAAAGAATCCTAGGGAGTTCTTTTGATATGTAGCCAGCAAAAGAAAGAATGATTATGGAAGGATGACATTGATTGGAGGAAATGGTATAAAGACAGCTGTTGCAGAAATGTGTGGTGGAGATACTTAATGAGCAGTTCATAAAGATCTTTCAATCTTGTGAATGTGACTTCATGGAGAGATTAAGGGCAGTTGATGATGGGGAAGAGAGACTGACTGTAAGTGAGCAAGAGGTGTTTGGGGAGTTGAGTAAACTAGATGTTAATAAGGCTGTGGGACTTGATAATATATCACTGCGTATTCTGAAGGAATGTGCCAGAGAGTTGACACCTACCTTGACATATTTTTTTAATACGAGTCTTGCACTTGGTCAAGTCCCTAAAGAGTGGAAGGAGGGCAAGATTGTGCCACTTCATAAAGGAGTTGATCGAACTCAAGCATCAAACTATAGGCCTATCTGTGTGTCGGGTGTTGTGGTTAAGTTGTTGGAGAAGCTTGTGAGAACTAGGATCCAGAGTTGGGTTGACAACAATGGTATAATCTTTGATGGACAGCATGGATTTGCTAAAGGGAGGTCATGTTTTAGTAATCTACTTACTTATTACAATAAAGTGACTGCTTCCTTGGACAGAGGAGAAGGATACACAGTAATATACTTGGATTTCACAAAAGCTTTTGATAGAGTTCCTCATGATAAGTTGACAGTCAAACTAGAGCAGATGGGGTTGGATATTAGATTAGTGCATTGGATTGGAGACTGGCTATCTGATAGGTATCAACAAGTTGTGTATGGGGGTGCAATATCCAGGAAAAGGAAAGTCACTAGTGGAGTGCCTCTGGGGTCTGTTTTAGGGCCATTACTATTTAACTTGTATATTAATGATATTGGCGAAGATTTGGATGGAGATATTCAGTTGTTTGCAGATGATGCAAAGTTGGGATGAACCATAAAGAGTAGTGAAGATGTTGTGACCTTGCAAGAAGACTTGAATAAATTGAATGATTCGGCAAGCAAATGGGATGTGAGTTCAATGTTGCAAAATGTAAGGTTTTAAAATTTGGAAAACAAAGATGGGATGCAGAATTTATGCTTGGTGAGAATATATTGTTGGAAGTAGAGGAAATAAGAGATCTGGGGGTGATAGTGGATAAGGATCTAAAATTTAGGGGACACATCGCCAAAATTGTGAAGACAACACAAAGACTTCTGGGAATGATGAGGAGGACACTGACGTGTAGAAGTAGGGAGATTCTTGTTCCATTGTATAAGGCTTTGATTAGGCCACACATGGACTATTGTGCCCAGATTTGGTCACCTGGTTTTCAGAAGGATGAAGAGATGTTGGAAAAGGTCCAAAGGCGACTGACTAAGGTAGTTTCTGACCTCTGGAATGTCGAGTATGAGGAAAGATTGAAAAGATGTAATTTGCAGAGTCTAGTGGAGAGAAGGAAGAGAGGAGATATGATAGAGACCTACAAGTTGGTAAGGGGTTGTTATAGGATCAATGGTGGAGAAGTTCTACAGAGAATAGTGGGAGATCAGGGGAGAACCAGAGGTCATCCCTGGAAACTGTATAAAGAGGGTGTGAGTAGGGGAGTGAGAGGCAGATTTTTTTCATGCAGAATTGTGAGTGATTGGAATGCCTTGCCTGAGAGTGTGGTGTCTGCAAGGAGTTTGAATGTGTTTAAGACACGGTATGATGAGATGTGTGTGAGATAAAAGGACCTCCTAGATGAGTCTTTGACTCCATGAGGTCTTGTTTAATAATAATAATAATAATAAAACCTTTTAGTAATTTAAATGTTTCTATCATAACCCCTCTTCTTTGCCTATCAGCTAACCTCTGCAATCGACAAGCTCTCAATCTATTAATGTAGAGAGCATTTTTTACATCACTCACCAACTTAGTCACTCTTCTCTGAACCCTCTCTACAACCTCCTCATCCCCAAGGAATCCAAGTGACCAGACTTGAGCACATTAATCCAAATGTGGAAGTATCAATGCCTTATAAAGGGAAATAATAACCTATTTATCTCTGGATGTTAGTGTGTTCTTCAATAACCAAGTAATCCTATATGCAATCTTGGACACCTTAGCAATATGTCCCCTGACCTTCATCTCCTTATCCACCAACCCCAAGTCCCTAGCCTCATCGATCTCTTGGAGTACTGTTCCATCAATGTACAGGGTGTTCAGGATAAATTTGACAGTTTCGTAAGGAAAAAGAAAATCTTCTTTGTATTTATTAAATTTAATGAATTGACAAAAAACATTACAGGCAGAGTTAATTACAATACTATCAACAAGATTTACTCAAAATAACCACCATTAGCATCGATCACAGCTTCAATCCTGCTTCGGAACCTCGAACAAGCTGATGCTACAGTCTCCCTGGGAAGGGCCGCAAAAACTGTTTTAATTTTATCCATTAACTGGGCTTTTGTATTACTGGAAGTGTGATTGGTGTCTTTTTCAACTGCGCCCCATGCAAAATAATCCATGGGGTTAAGGTCTGGGGAGTTTGGAGGCCAAACATTTGGACTGGTGAAGTCGTAGAAATTTTCAGACAACCATTTTTGACTTTTCCCAGAGGTGTGGCAAGGGGCCGAATCCTGCTGCCATACATACGGCCTACCATTGGCTACCCTTGTTATCCAGGGCTTGACTACAGTGTTTAGCAACTCCACGTAGCCATCTGAAGTCAACCTGAGACCCTCTTGGAAAAAATGCGGAGGCATCACATTGCCTTCAGAGGATACACATCCGAAAACCATCACAGTTTGGGGAAATTTAGTCTGCATTACACGAGGAATGTCCTTTGTACTGTATGCAAGCCATCTGTTATTCTGCGTGTTGTGTTTTTGATCCTGGCAAAAGTTTTTCTCATCGGAAAAGAACCAGATTGTTTGTGGTTCCGCAGGATGTTTCACTTTGCTTAGAAGTTTCTTCGCGTTTATCAAACGTTTTTCACGGGCCTTTTCTGTAAGCAGCTGACCTTTGCGGCACTTGTATGAGTAGTAGCGGAGGTCTTCATTGAGTGCAAGCTTCATAGTAGAGGCTGCAACATTCATTTCACATGACAAAGCCCGAATTCCAATGCCAGGGATCTTCAACACCTGTTCCTGCAGATTTGCGAGGAATTCTGCTGTACGAACGCAATCAGATCGTCTGCTAGGGATCTTTCTTCTTGCTACATCCTCGTAGTCACCATTGCAAGTCTCTAGTTCATGCCTGATTGTTTTTACTGTATTCAGGGAGCATTGGGCAGCAGTCGAAATATCCTTATTTTGATGGCCGGCACGAATCATCATGATACAAGTTATTCTCTTCCATGATTCAGGTGGGTTCCAGCTATCCATCCTTTCTGACATCTTGTATATGAATGAAGAAGGGTCCAACCTTTTAAATGAAGAGAAGTGTGTGTTAATACATGTAACTTACGGAAAAATATAATTAATTATAAATATGTCAAATTTATCCCGAACACCCTGTAGTACACAGCTGGCAATCTTTTAATACCAAAATGCATAACTTTACACTTTTCCACATTGAACTGATATTTATTTAAATCATCCTTCAAACTCTCAACATCAGCTTGATTTTTTGATTGCGCTACCCAACTTTGCATCATCAGCAAACAACTGAATATCTCCCTTTAAGCCATTTCCTATATCATTTATGTACAAATTAAACAATAACAGCCCAAGCACAGAGCCCTGAGGCACACCACTGGTCACCTGCTTCAGTCAACTTTTCGATTAAGCACAAAAAAGATTTAAAGAAATTTCAGAAGAGCATTAAAAATTTTAATGTGATTTTGTTCAACATGTTTATGTGAAACAAGATTTTCTTTTATGAGACTCACTTTGGAGCCAAATTTACATTTGAAATTAAGTAAACTAAAACCAGATATAAAGAAACTATTACTGAAAGTATATTTTTCACTTGGTTAGACTATAATAAATTTAGTTTAATGCATTAAACTAAATTTATTATAGAAACTATTACTGTCAAACAATTAAGTATCACATTATGTCAGTTATTTTTGTTGAATATTTGTTCAAGTTCTATCAATTTATTTTATTTAATTATTATTATTATTATTATTATTAGACTCATCGAAGGAATGTCATTGATTATAATTAAATCACCATGTCAATAGAGTATTTTATAATTCATTTTGTATTGTAGATATTGTATTATACATATTTTAATAAAATATGTTCTTTAATAAGTGGTACCAAAATTTTTAAGTTTTGGTCGTACAAGTATTAAAAATGGTTGAGACCCATTGATCTAGATCAGTGTTTCTCAACGTGGGGGCATATGCCCCACAGGGGGGGGGGATTAGAAAATGATGTTGCATTCGTCACCTCATCACTGATATACTCAAAACACTCACCATTGTCGGCAAAGGGGGGGGGACATCAAAATCTTTGAGGTGTTGAGGTGGGGCGATTCAAAAAACGTTGGGAAATTCTGGTCTAGATGATGGAAAAGATCTTTCAGTATGTAGTAGCTTATTTTTGATATAGCATGAACTCGTGATATTTTTTTTGCAGTGCCCCAGATGTAAGGAATGGCAGTTGATTTTTTATGTTTCTGGATTGGAGGGGGAGGTGGAATAAGTTCCATTAAGTTATAGAGGGGTGATCTGTGATACTTTTTTCAGCCAATGGCTAAAATAGTCATGTGATTGATTGATTTCTGGGGGATGCACTAGTGTGGGTCAAGCAAATTGGACTACATTGGATGCTTATTGAAGGCCTGAAGTAGCTTGAAAAAGTTCCATGTTTGGTCTCTAGAGCAGGGTTTCCAAGCTATGTAAAAATAAATTAAAAATACAAAAAATATAAACATTGAAAAAAATATCCTTAGCTCACCCACACTATAAAATGTACTATAGGTTTGCAAATCTTTCATGGTTGGGAGCAACAGAGAAAAATATAAAAAAAATGGTTCCAGCTCGATTATTATTATTATTATAATCAGCCCACCATGGAGTCAAGAGACTTGTTGCAGGAAGTCTACCACTCTCCATGCAAAGAATCTACTGCTCACACCTTATACAGCTTCCAGGGATGGCCTCTTGTTATCTCCCATCTCCAGCCATTCTATGAAAAATCTCATCCATGTTAATCTGATAATTACCCATTACCAATTATATGTCTCAATTATGTCCCTCCCCTCCTCTTTCTATCCACTAGGCTCTGTGATTTGCATTCTCTCAATCTATCTTCATATTCCACATTCCAGACCAGAAATGGACTTAGACAATTGTCTCTGAACCCTTCTACAACTCATCATCCTGTTGAAAATCAGGCAACCAAATCTGTATACAGTAATCCATATGCAGTCTGATCAAAGCCATGAGCAGTGAAATCATAACATCTTTATATCTACATATCAATGTTCTCCACATCATTGCCATAATTTACTGTACTGTCCTTACAATTTTAGCAAACTGTCCCTGAAATATCAGGTCCCTATCCATCACACCTCCAGATCTTTCATTTCTCCCACCTCCTCTAAGATATCCCCACCGATCTTTAAAACTTTACAATTTGCCACATTGAACTGATATCCCTACACTTAAAAATTTAAAACATTGCTAAAATACGATCTTCCTTCAGCAAACCCATACTGCATATCAAAGAGAATTCTGCTGCTGTCAACCCATTTCTGAATCTTGGTCCCCATTTACCCAGTCTATTCGAGTCCTCTTGTAAGGCTAGATCTGCTCCATTTCTCACAGCTTTCCACAACTTTGCATCATCTGCAAACAATTGTACATCACCAGTCAAGCCCTTCCCAATGTTATTCACATACAAATTAAACAAGTGTGGCCCCAAAAAGGTTCCCTGGGCACATTACTAGTGACTTTCCTCTTTTGGGATAATGCTTTCCCATATACAACTCCAATCTAGAGACTAAATTGGAGACTAGAGACTGATCTCCAATCAGTCTCTAGTCTCCAATCCAACACACTAATCTACCATCCAACCCCATCTGTTCCTTAATTACTAGCTTGTCATGTGGCAGTTTATCAAATTCCTTTGAAAAATCGAAATATGCTACTGTGTATGCATCCCCCCCCCTTGTCCACTGCATTTGTCACTTGTTATAATAAATAAGTAGATTGCTAAAACATGATCTTCCTTTAGCAAAGCCATGCTGTCCATCAAGGAGCAGTGTGCCACTGTCAGCCCATTTCTGAATCCTAGTCCTCACTAGCCTCTCTAACACCTTGACCACCACAATTGACAAGCAGACTGGCCTATAATTTGAAGCCTTAGTCTTTTCACCACCTTTATGAATCCAAACGATTTTGCCCTCTTTCTACTCCATTGGAACTTCGGCCATTCGAAAACTCATATTGGAAAGATAACTTAAGCTGTTGTTAACAAGCTAGAACAAATTTTCAAGATGTGGTGATATACCATCAAGTCCTATGGCCTTACTGACACTGAGTTTACTCAATTCCTCATATACCTTCTGCTCACTCAACATCAGTGGTTCTTTGCCCCTTTCCACATTACCAGATCTATAGCAACATCGTACTAATCGTTTCATCCCATTCACCTCAACTTCATACCATATTCCTTAAAAACCATTATCACTACTTGCTCACATCTTTGCATCTCCTCCTCTGCCATCATTACAGCACTTTCTTCCCCCCCTTTCTGCTCTCTCTCTGTCTTCACAAAAAACTACATATTCATCCATCTCTATTCCTGCCAGATTGTCATCCTCATCCAACTATATTTCACTTAATTAAGCAATTTTTGGGGTGAATGAACTCTATCAGTGCTATAATTTCATTCCCCTTATTTTGAATACTTCAAGTAGCATTTGTAAACATACGATAGTGGTCTGAAAAGTTCTCGGCCTAACAATTTAAAAAAGAATTTATAATTTCTAAATTATTTTTATTTTTTAACATAATCTCCCTTAAGATTCCACCGATGCTCTGCACCATTATCTCTTCCCTGTAGTGGTTCTCAGTAAGATCTGAAAAATACCCCTCTACAGCTGCAATTGATTCGAAGAAAATCGCTGATCAGCGAGGAAGAGTTTTAGTTTTTGGAAGAGATAGACGTCAGAGGAAGCCAAATCTGGAGAATAGGGTGGATGTTCAAACAATTCATAGTGCAGATCCCTTAATTTTCCTATTGTCAAAACACCTTTGTGGGAGGTGCATTGTCCTGATGAAAGATGATTTTTTTGCTTCTGCAAACTGGGTCTTTTCTCACAAAGTTTTTTGTCTAGTCTGGTTAAAAGATCAGATTCCGCGGTTATTGTTTTACCCTTTTCAAGATAATTAATAAACCAATGCCATGACCTTTCCTGATGATGGAACCAACTGACTTGGTCTTCTTTGGTGCTGAACAACCGGGCTTCTGTCAACTGTTTTGAATGCTGTTTGGATTCTGGTGTTTAATGGTAAATCCGAGTCTCATCCATAGTAATAAATCGATGCACAAAATCAGTTTTATTCTTGTTAAAATGCTCGAAGACTGTTCAGAGATTTTCATGTGAGTACATTTTTGATCTGCTGCAAGAGTGTAGCACCCGTCTTGTGCAAAGCTTTTTCATTTGCAATTCTTCATGCAAAATATATTCTATACATTCTTTCTAAATGCCTATAGTCTCAGCAATTTCACGCACTTTGACTCGCTGGTCATCCAATACCATATCGTGCACTTGATCAATGATTTCTAGTGTTGTTACACTTTTTGGACATTCTTCACATGGATCATCTTCAAGGCTGGTACGGCCATGTTTAAACTCGGCAGCCCATTTCTTAATTGTCAAAAACAAAGGAGAAGAGTGCCCATAAACTTTTATGAACTTCGAATGAATGTCTTTTGCCATTAATCCTTCTTTTACATAGAATTTTATAACCGCACAATACTCAATTTTATCCATTTCAAGGGATACAGACAACACTTTTGCTTCAGACAGCTGTATAAAATAAACTACTTGATAGAATGACTTGCAATTTCACATTGATGCTCATGGCAGATGTATCAACTTAGAAAAAAAAAAATCTTACCGATAGTGTTGCCATCTATGGTCGAGGCTGAGAACTTTTCAGACCACTCTCATACATATTTCTATGACAAGTCCCACTTACCCACTTCTCAAATATGACTCCTCCATACTTCCCACCCCCAGCCATTCCTCTCTATCATCAGTAATATTATACCTCTCCCAAGATCTAAGTGTTATCCTCACATCCTTGACTATCTTAATTATTTCTTGCACAATCACACATCCACTCCTGAATCCATCATCTACACTTCTCATGCAGCATTTCTTTATCCACCCTGACCTTCTCCATTTCCCTCTCTCTCTCTCTCTCTCTCTCATTCTATTCCATCATGCCACTCATCTCTCCATTTGCAAACTCTCCAACCCTACTCTCCTCCTCTTCCACAACACCTTTCTTTCTTCCTGAGGTCTTCCATTCACTTCAGTCATTAATTTTTCTTGCAGCAACAGTTTCTCCAGCTGACTCATACCAAATTCAAGTCAATCTCTTTTATACAGCTCTCTGTCCCTCAAATTCATCCCACACATTCACAAAATGAATTCTTCACACCAAATTCAAGTCAATCTCTTTTATACAGCTCTCTGTCCTTCAAATTCATCCCACACATTCACAAAATGAATTCTTTTCTCCTCGCACAACTCTTAATCTTTGCTTGCCTTCACAACTTGTCATTATCATACCTGGGAAACTTGCTAACTGCCTTACCTACCACACTGTTATTTTTCACTCTCCTTGATGGCCTCCTGACATCCTTCCTTACATTCTCCTTGTTATCAGCCATATCATTTGTGCCAGTTACCACTACTAGCTTTTTTTCTTGCTTACTCCTCTTATCCAATGCTTCAATCACCTGATCATTCTGCCTCTTGAAAAGTAAACCTTGTGCACTTTTTCACTCAACACACCTCTGACTATTCAATCTCCATACAGAGCTACTCTTGAATCATTCAATATCCCTTTCAAAAGACCATCTTTCATTCCATTCTTCTTCTTCTTCTTCACATTTCCATGTACATCTGTAATTCTCCTCAGTTCATTCTGCATATGTTTAATCACTTGCCTTATCATTACCGACTCACTACCATTTATGCCAATCACATTTTCACTCTCTTGCACATCCACTGTCTTACTGTTCACTAATGATAACTCATTGCCAGTTAAACCTCTGTCTTACCACTCATCGCCATTAACTCACTGCCAATTACACCCACTATCTCACTGTTATCATCTTTCATGCACTCAGCCATACCATCACCTCCACTTACTTCCGTGGCTTCATCCGCATCTTTTGCTTGCTACTGCTCATACTCAATGACATCTCATATTCCATAAGCATATTACACTTCTTGCACACCCAAACTCTCTCATCTCTTCTATTAATCTTCTCCACTTAAATATCTTCAATCGCTCCCTAAGTATTCATATTGTATTCATGGCATGTCACCATTTTTGAAATATCTATGCCACTTGCATTCTTCTTTCTCATTGATTTACATTTCACCACCATTTTGCTCACTCTCAAAGCTACACACAAGAAACACAGAGAAATTTAATTAACATGAAACTTTAACTAAACCGAACACCTCCTATCAATCAATTATCATGCAACAATATATAAATAACAAATTATCGATATTGCCACACACATTTTTAAAATTTAAACTTATGTACCTTCCAGAGTGGGTAGATTTTTCTGTAGATGGAAAAGGATTAGGATCTGTTGGGTATTCAGGTGACCAGAGTGTCAACTAAGAGCAGACAACTATTTTTTTCATTTACAATAGTGAAATGGATCTTCAGGTGCTTGCTGTTCAGACTGAAAACATTTCCAATGTATCCCCATCATGTGGCCAGATGGAGAGCATATTGTCCATGTAGCATAGCCATACTGTGGGTTTGAGAGAGGTTGAGTTTAGGACTGTTTTCAAAATGTTCCATGAAAAGTTTGGCAAGAGGAAAAGAAAGGGAGGATTTATAGATTAACCTTCAGTCTGCTTTTAGTTTTTTCCCTTGCCATGTAAAATAGCCTGAGTTCTCATGGTAAAACTTAAAGCTACTATCTCAGGGAGAAAGAAGATGATCTGAATTACTTCTGAGGTTTCTTTTAAGAGTACATTTGAATAGGGAAGCTATGGCCAATCTGACGATGATGTCAGTATCTTTAGGATCGAGTCTGGCAAGCAAGATTTGAAGTGCACAGAGTTTTTAACATGGGGGAAGTGTAGTTTCCAATGAGAGAGAGAGAGAGCTATGGAGCTAAGTGTTGCCCACTTTATAAAAGTAGGGGAACCAATATTATCACTATGGGTCTTAAGAGTGTACTCTGCTTGTGTATTTTTGCTAGTCCATAAATCCAGGAAAGCCTGGGATTATAAGGTTTAATTTTTTGAATCATTTGAGCAGAGGATTTAACTTTGTCTGATAATTTTTTTTACTTTCTTTTTTGTGTTTTTGGGTAGGAAGAAGATGGATATATGATAAGTTTGGTGTTTTCAATCATGCTCAGAGTGATCGAGTACTACCGTAGCACTAGTATTATTCACTTTAGTGATGATATCTGATTCTGGCATATGCTTTTTTAGTGCAGTGAGTTCTGCATTATATACATTCCTTATCAGAAGTTTTGCAGATTTTAGAATGTTGGCTATGCTAGACAAATATTATTGGCAATAAGAGAGGGGAGGCTGTGCTGTAGATGCCCCGTTCTATTTTTGCCATTATTGGTAGCCAGGGTACTTGCATTGTAGCTAAGATGAAGTTATGGCTGAGAGCACTGAGAGTTTCCTTCTTGAGCTGAATGAACAATAAGTTGACTGATTACAATCTGTTCTGTTAGCAAATGAGGATTCTATAGTTTCCAGGATAGATTGCTGAAATTTGTATACGGCTGGCCTGAGTGTATGCATTTAGTTGTATTTCTTTGTGCCTATGAAGATGCCTTGGTTACCAAGGAGAAATATTTGCATAGTAATACACTAGGTAAATAAATTTAGTTAGTAATTATTATTTCTAGACATATGTAGACATATCTAGAAATTATTATTTCTTTTCTCCATTAATCTGCATATTAGGATATGCAATGATATGCAATAAAGTCAGTGAAGCTGACTTTATTAGATAGAGCTGACCTGTAGAACCAGTGAAGTTGAAGTGGAACAATTTTTCCCACCTTACACTCCTTTGGAACTTGTTTTAAGACTCGTGTTAAATTGGTGTGCCAAAAGTGCCATTAATTCCTTAAGCATTACTGCAAGATATATGCCGATATATGGTCAAGTCCACAAGTTGCCCAGTCCTGAAAATACTTCAGTGCTAGCTTTGTTTGCTTACTCTTGGATAAAGGATTAAACCAAGAATATAATTTATAGTATAACCAAGTGGAAAAGCTTTCAACAACTATCTCTAATCCTAAGTACTTTAATAAATAAGGTGTGATGCCTTTTGCCTACTCGTGTATGCAAATATGACTTCTGCATTATTTCAACCTTGGTATCACCTCTGGGTCCAGCTCCCAGTGATGAGACTTCAATAAGGGTCGAAACTGGTCTGGGTAGTGACCCTTCTCATAATTCATAGCATTATACATGTCTGTAAGGATATGTGCTTTGCATTAGGGGATACTAAGGCAAATGATATGAAGTCATTAGCTTCTATATACAAGTTGTCCAGTCCTGAAAATACTTCAGGTGCAAACTTTGTTTGCTTACACTTGGATAAAGGATCAAATCAAGAATATAATTTCTTAGCATCTTTAATTTATAGTATAACCAAGTGGAAAAACTTCCAACAACTGGCTGAAATAGTTACTTGTTCTATAGGATCTCCATTCAGAATGCAGTTGAAGTTTTGTATGTTCCTGCCTATTTTCATAGTTTTGGTCTTTTTATTGCTGATTTTCATGTCAAATTTGTGACAGCTGTTATTCAATTTAGTTAAAGAATCCTGGTGACTCGCACTACATGTGTTTAGGAGTACAACATCATCTGCATAAAGCAAAGAGCTAAGTCTGACATCTCCAATACTTATATCAGGCCTAATGCCACTTTTTCATAATGTGCTCCATATAGATGATGAATAAGAGTGAAGATAATGTGCATCCTTTTTTCTAGTAGTAAGACTTATACGTTGGTTAGACATAACTGGTAATTAATTTACGGAATTGACAACGCATATAAAGTAAATAAATTAAAGATAACTTTAATGAATCACTTCTATATTTCGGCAATGTCACATTGCCATCTTCGGGAACATAAAGATATGGTATGTGCACTAAGGAACTAACAAAGCAAATGAGGAAGAAAATAAGAACTAATTTTGTTCCTAAAGTCCTAATGGTGCCCTCTAGCGGGCTAATTTGGTAGTCTTGGCAGTTGGGCTGAAGTTCTCAAAATGAAAGTCTCCCAAATTTGGGGCAGTTTCATGCACCCAAATTTGTTGAGGTTAGGAACGTTTTTTAGAGCTGCTGAAGATTCTTTGAATAGTCTTTCGTATTTAAACTTGCTGCGATGGATTATTTTTGTCTTCTTCCAACGAATTTTATGGTGGGTATCTAAGGCATGGTCTGCCAGTCCAGAGCGGCTGTACTGGTGAAAACGGATGTAGTCTTGGTGTTCTGAAATCCTGATATTTGTTGTTCTGCCTGTTTGGCCAAAGTAGGACAATTTGCAGCTGCAAGGGACCTGGTATACACCAGGTAGGTCTAGGGGAAGTGGTTGGTCTTTGGTTGAGCGGATAAGGGATGCCAACTTTTTATATGGTCTGTAACAGGAAGTAAGGTCATATTTTTTGAGGATATTAGTTATTTTTTCAGAGGTGCCCTGGATGTAGGGGATAGTGATAGATTTGGTGTAGTCTTTATTGTGGAGGGGGGGAGGGGGGTTGTGGTTTACAGGTTTTAGTATTTTTTGGATTTTTTTGGGGTGTAGCCATTGGCTAAGAAAGTGTTGAGGATGTGGTTTAGTTCCATAGTCAGGGCCTTGTCATCTGAGCAGATTAATTTTGCCCTGTTATATAGTGTTTTTATCACCCCATATTGTTGTGAGGGGGGGGGGGGATTGCTGGTGAATGTATCTGCCAGTGTGGGTGGGTTTTCTGTAAACAGAGAAAACCAAGGATCCATCAAGCTGGCGGGTGATTAAAGTGTCTAGGAAGGGGAGGGTGTTGTTTTCCTCTTTTTCTAAGGTGAACTGGACTCTGGGATGTTGGTTGTTTAAGTGTGTTAGGAAGGAGTGGAGTGTATCTGAGCCATGTGGCCAAATAGCAAACACATCATCCACATAACGAAGCCAAATAGTGGGTTTTTGTGGGGCGGAGTTTAAGGCTTTCTCTTCAGATGTCTCCATAAAGAAATTGGCCAAGGGTGGGGAAAGTGGTGAACCCATGGCTGTCCCCTCTCACTGTTTGTAGAACTTTCCTTGCCAAACGAAATAGCCTGAGTTCATTGTGAACTGAAATAGGGCTGAGATATCGGGAGGAAACTTGGCTTGGATGAGCTCAAAGGTTTCTTTGAGTGGGACATTAGTGAATAGGGAGGAGACGTCAAAACTGACCATTATGTCAGTGTGTTGGAGTGTGAGGTTTTCTATACTGGCTTTAAAGTGGGCAGAGTTTTTTATGTGTGATGGTGTGTTGCCAGTGTAGTGTGTGAGCGTTTTGGCTAAATGTTTGGCTAATTTATATGTGGGGGAATCAATGCCATCCACTATGGGACGTAATGGCACATTTTGTTTATGTATTTTTGGGAGTCCATATAATCGGGGGGGGGGTCTAGAGTTATAAGGTTTAAGTTTGTTGGTGACTTCCACAGGCCAAGAAGTGACTTTCTTAAGGAGACTGTGGATAGTTCTAATCTGAGAGTTGGTCGGATTATGTTCAATGGGGAGGTAAGTAGTACGGTCTCGTATTAAAGAATTTAGCTTACCTTTGTAGTCTTTTTGGTTAAGTACCACAGTGGCGCTTCCCTTATCAGCTTTGGTGATTACTATTTTTTTGTTGTTTTTTAATTCTTGTAGGGCTGTATATTCGTTTTTGGATAAGTTGGATTTTGGAGGTTTGGCTTTAGTGAGAACACCGACTACATCCAGTCTCACGTTGTTGGCGATGTGGTTAGGCAGGTTGCGAATTCCATGCTCTATTTGGATCATGATTTCTTCAGCAGGTATCCTTTTAGGAGCTAGGGCGAAATTGTGACCACGTGAAAGTGCGGTGAGTGCTTCAGGCTTTAAAACTGCCGACGAGAGGTTGACTACTGTGTTAAGTGGTGGCTGGAGTACAGAAGTAGAAGTCTTTGTCAGGTTTTCGTATTTTTTCACGTGCCGCCTACGTATTTTTTCGAATTCGTTTCTTGCCGATGTGCATGAAATGTCATGAAGTATCGACCATAGATCAAGGCAGAGTGTGTTAGAAAGCTCTTCCTCTAGCGCCCGTACGGTTTTGTTTTCGTCGGCAAGGAGAACGCGCGTCGCGGTAATTTGTTCTCTTAACAGGGCGAAGCTAGTGCGGTTGTAAATACGTAGAGCTTTCTCGGAAGTGAAACGGTGCTTTAGGTTGACACAGTTGGGGATCACTTTGTTATCTCTATCCCTTTGTTATCCCTTTGCTTTGTTAGTTCCTTAGTGCACATACCATATCTTTATGTTCCCGAAGATGGCAATGTGACATTGCCGAAATATAGAAGTGATTCATTAAAGTTATCTTTAATTTATTTACTTTATATGCGTTGTCAATTCCGTAAATTAATTACCAGTTATGTCTAACCAACGTATAAGTCTTACTACTAGAATCATGATCATCCACGGAGATGCAATCGCACGAAAGGCCCGTCAATACGGCAAATTGAGGTTGAAGATATCGAGGCAAATAAATCGTCTGACGTTCCTAAAACACTGCCGGGATAACAAAGTGATCCCCAACTGTGTCAAACTAAAGCATCCCTTGCAGCTGCAAATTGTCCTAATTTGGCCAAACAGGCAGAACAACAAATATCAGGATTTCAGAACACCAAGACTACATCCGTTTTCACCAGTACAACCGCTCTGGACTGGCAGACCATGCCTTAGATACCCACCATAAAATTCGTTGGAAGAAGACAAAAATAATCCATCGCAGCAAGTTTAAATACGAAAGACTATTCAAAGAATCTTCAGCAGCTCTAAAAAACGTTCCTAACCTCAACAAATTTGGGTGCTTGAAACTGCCCCAAATTTGGGAGACTTTCATTTTGAGAACTTCAGCCCAACTGCCAAGACTACCAAATTAGCCCGCTAGAGGGCACCATTAGGACTTTAGGAACAAAATTAGTTCTTATTTTCTTCCTCATTTGCTTTGTTAGTTCCTTAGTGCACATACCATATCTTTATGTTCCCGAAGATGGCAATGTGACATTGCCGAAATATAGAAGTGATTCATTAAAGTTATCTTTAATTTATTTACTTTATATGCGTTGTCAATTCCGTAAATTAATTACCAGTTAATGTGCATCCTTGTCTTATCCCTGATTTTACATTAAACCATCTTCCTGTATTTCCTTCAATTCTAACTGCTGACTGACAACTTAAATATAGACTGTGTATTGCTTTGTGTAATGTTCTATTCACCCCATATTTCCAGTTGTAGTGTTTTGAAAAGCTTTTCTCTGGGCACCTTGTCGTATGTTTTTTTTCAGTTGAAGTGGAAAACTTTAGTACATATCATATTCCCACAATTTCTTAATTATTTGTCTTTAAGTGAAAATCTGATCTTGACAACCTCTATTTGGCCTGAACCCCAGCTTGTTCTTCTCCAAGTTTCTCTTCCACAATCTTTTTCAAGTATGCTGGCATAAATCTTACCTGGAACACTTAATAGAGAAATTCCTCTGTAATTTTCGCATTCAGTTTTATTCCCTTTTTTATGGATGGGAACTATGAGAACTCTAATCCAGAATTCGACCTTCTGACCAGACCCTCTGAATTATGCAATGTAGCCACTGCAAAACTTTTATACCTCCATACTTAAGCATTTCTGGTCGAATATTATCTACTCTAGCACCCTTTCCACATTTCAAGTTTTTGAGGCTTTTTCTACCTCAAGTAGTGATATGTATTCCTCTTTGCATTCCTCTTGAAAATTTTCTAGTATAGTTCTGTCACTGCTTGGTTTGTTTAACAGTTTTTTAAAGTAATTATTCCAGACATCTAGAATATCCTTATCTTCAGTTTTCATCTCGCCTTTATCATCTTTGATTCCTTTTACAGTAATCTTTTCTCCATTTCTAAGCTTTTCAATAGCCTCCAGAACATTTTGCCACCTTCTTGATATTTATTTTCTATATTCTTACCAAAGTCTTGTCATGTCTTTTGTTTAACTAATTTTACACACAGCTTTTTACATTTTACATTTTTCTCTCCCTTCTTTTAGGCCATCTGCTGACTTTTTTGCTAGGAATGTTTGGTATGCTTTCTTCTTTCCCAGGACTGCTTCTTTAATTTCTTGTATCCACCATGGTGTTCTTATTTTTCTATCCTAGCAGACAACTTCACGGCATACCTCTGTAGTTGAATCAGTGTCTTCTTCAGAGTTTGCCAATGAGAGGTTTGGTTCTTGTTTGATAACTGCTACAAAAATATTTTTTCATAATGTTTGCATAGTTGAATCTACAATTTATCTGTAAAAGCTGCTCAACTTTCTTTCATACTGTTCTTTTCAGTGTGATATCCATTTTTATCCTGATTACTAACTAATGGTCATTTCCAATTTCAAATCCTCTGTACACTCTTGTATACTGAACCAACCTGATGATATCACTAGCAAAAATTATGTAGTCAATGAGGCTTTCTTATTTCTTGTGTCTTCTCTCCATGTGAACTTGTGCACATCTTTATGTTGAAATATGGTGTTAGTAATGACTAGTCCGTGTCCTGAGCAGAAGTTCAGTAAATACATACCATTATTATTAGCTTTGCCATTTTCCCCAAATTTTTTCAAAATGTTCCTATATGCCTGGTGAGATTCATTTTCTACTCTGCTGTTCAAGTCTCCAATAAGGACCACTTTTTCCATTTTCTTTAATCAGCTGCCTGTTCTAATGACTCAAAAAATTCCTCCACTTCTTCCTTTGAAGAACCTTCTTTGGGACCATAAGCACAAATAAGTTTTGTTGTCCACTTCCCCATTTTGAAGTTTGCCCACATAACTCTACTTGAAATTGCCATTCAGTCAAAACGTTTATCTTCATGTTTGGTGTTTAATGATATTGCTATTAATATATTGATATATATAAAATCTGGTAAATAAAATATAACTTTTATATACCAATTAATTTAGCAATAAATTAATTAAAAAATATAAAATCATATATATGACAAGAATGCACACTGCCTCCACTTTTTATTACTATTATTATTATTATTATTAACATTTGACCTCCATGGAGTCAGAGACTCATTGAGGGGGGTCCCACTATTGCACACAATGGTCATCCAACCATGCCTTAAACTGATTCAATGTGTCTACACCCACAAAACACTCAGCCAGTGCATTCCACTCAACAACCACCCTCCATGCAAAGAACCTATTCCTCACTCCACTGTTCACAACCTCCTTATATAGTTTTCAGTGATGGCCCCTTGTTCTACTCCCCTCTCCTATTCTGTGAAAAATTTCTTCCATGTCGACACAATAACAACCCCTGACTAGCTTATATGTCTTAATCATATCCCCCCCCCTTTCCTCCTATTCACAAGGCCCTGCAACTTACATTCTCTCAATCTGTCCTCATACTCCACATTCCAAAGACCACTGACTACCTTTGTGAATCTTCTCTGGAACCTTTCCAACATATCCTTGTCACCATGAAAACCTGGCGACCAAATCTGAGCAAGCACAAATCCACATGAGGCCGGATCAAGGCCTTATACAATGGAATTGTAACTTCTCTATTTCTGCATGGCAAGGTCCTCGGCATCAGTGGTGCATCCGGATGGGGGGGTGGCAAGAGGCCTGGCCCCTCCAAAAGAAAATGGAAAAATATACTCGAAAATTTTCCAAAAATCTTTTCCTAATTAAAATTCATTTTTTTATTTACGTTGTGTCGTGTCTTCTATTTCTATACTACTTATGAATTAGCAGTCACATAAGGTGGGAATACCCTATAGCTCTCGGAATCACAGCCGCTGTGAGCGCAAGGCGAACGAAGTAGCACTCGGGCAGACCAAGCGCTACTTCGTTTGCCCGAGAAGGACTAGAGAAGATCACGATATCATGCATTGGTGATCACTGCAGATAATCAGTCATAGGTCATATTCAATGTGTAGTGTGTATTCTCAAATAGTCTTCTCAACTTGACCCCCCCCAATATTAAATCTCGAGTGCTCGGCCCCCTCCAAGATGATTAAATTCTGAGTGCGCAACTGCTCTGCATCATTTCCATTATCTGATGTGGTGTCTTCAGAACTTGTCCAATGTGGCCCCTGAATTTCAGGTCCTTGTCCACTATCACTCCTAGATCTCTCATCTCCTCTACTTCCATTAAAGTTTCCCCATCAAGTGTATACTTTGCATCCCATCGTTGCTTACCAAATCTCAAAACCTTACACTTGGCAACACTGAACTGATAGTTCCACTTACCTGCCCATTCATGCAATCTATTCAAGTCCTCTTGTAAGGCGATAACATCTGCTTGCCTCTGCATTGCTCTCCCCTGTTTTGCATCATCTGCAAACAGCTGCATATCACTAGTTAAACCCGACCCAATATCAACATACAAATTGAACAGCAATGGCCCCATAACTGATCTCTGACAGCCAGTCACTGATCCAATTCAGAAGTCGGTTATCCAATCCCATCTGTTTCAATTTTTTAAGAGCTTATCTTGTGGTAGTCTATCAAAAGCTTTTGCAAAATCTAAGTACACCACTGTACATCCATCTCCCATGTCCAAGGTATTTGTCACTTTGTTATAGTACATAAGTAAGTTAGTGAAACATGATTTCACCTTAACAAACCCATGCTGATAACCACAGAGAATACTGCTATTATCAACCCATTTCTGTATCCTACTTCTCGCCAATCTCTCCAGGACCTTCACCACAACTCCAGGTATACAAACTGGCCTATAATTTGAAGCTACAGCCTTATCACCACCTTTATGCAGTGGAACAGTTTTACCCTCCTCCCTTGGAACTTGTGCTGTTGTTAAACAGGCATGCCAATGCTACTGCCAATTCACTGGAACATTCCTTTAAGATGCATGGTAATATGTCATCAAATCCTATTGCCTTATTGACATCAAGTTTATTTATTTCCTCAATTACCTCTTGCTCACTCACAATTAAGCCATCCTCTCCTATGTCCACTACACTTAAGTTCCTCAAGATTCCACCCTGATCAAGATGAAATACCCTTCTTATAAATTGATACCTGAATACCTCAACAATGTCTTTTGCAGCAGTTACCATTCTACCACTTTCATCCTTTAACTTCATCTTACCATGCTCATTCTTCCTTCTACTTGCCACATATCTAAAAAACTCTCTAGGGTTTTTCTTTGTCTGATTTGCCAATTTCTGCTCATACTCTACTTTTGTTTTCCTCACTAACTGAGTCACTTTCCTGGCTTGTTCTTTATACTCTTCATGTGACTGATTATTACCATTATTCATCTTGTACTTCCTCCAAAGTACCTTTTTTTCCCCAAATATTTCATGTTTAAGCTCCACGTTCATCCATTTTACACCTACCTCATTCAACCTTTTGGTCTTTGGAATACAGTCGTATATTGATGCTGTCATGTATTTCTTTTTTCAGTTCCCATGCAGCATTTATTTCCTTACCACTCAACTGCTCATTCCACATTATAGCTCCAAGCTGTCTCCTGAGTTGTCATAATCACCAGCCTTATAATTCCACATATATCCTTTCCTCACAAAAGTCTGCATATGACTAGCCACAACACAGGTGATTACCTCATGATCACTTTTACCGACTGGAGGAAAATGCAAAACCCCTCCAACAATCACATCCTCTGATGAAATGATGTGATCTAGAACTCTTGATCCCTGCGTGCCCGTCTTCACGTGCTGCTGAGATTGTTATCTCTCAATAATCTGAGAAATTCATTTTCCTTATTCCCAGATGCTATCGCTCCATTCCAATCTATACCACCATAATTAAAATCACCTATAATAATTACCCTTCCTTTGTTCACTAATCGAAGTTGTTTATACATTTCTTCATCACCACCTTCCACATTTCCATGCCTGTAGCAACATCCAACTAACTTCCTCTCAACCTGCAACCTTTTGCAAAAGGAAATTATATTAAAGTTGATTTCAAAATTTTAGATATCCAGTTACGCTTGTTACTTGATTAAGATGATGTTATACTCCTAAACAAATTCAGTACAAACCTGAAGGTTTCTTGATCCAAGGTGAATAACTGCTGTCACAGATTTAGTATGAAAATCACTAATAAAATGACAGAATTATTGTGAAAACATCAACTGCATTCTCAATAGTGAATCTATAGTATAATAAAATATTTTAGCTTGCATTCTCAATAGTGAATCTATAGTATAATAAAATATTTTAGCTACTTATTATTTCAGTCTTGAAATAATAAGTAGCTAAATCCTTTAATGTAGATGGTAAATTAAAGTGAAAGAAATAACAAAATAAGCAGAGCTGTTATGATTATAAAATAGTTTGTTAAAAATAGTGTTTCACACTATTTTTAACAAACTTGGATCTGAGAATTAGTTAGAAATAAAACAATTGACCAACAGACACTATAGATATGAGTTTTGAGAAAAATTAGGAGAATGATGGCAGAATCATATTAAAAATGAAATTATCAGAAAGGAACTTAGCATTCAAGAATGTGTGAACAGGGCTAATCTAAGATGATATGATCACTTAATGGAAAAGAAATTATTAGCAGAGCAGTCATTTGATGCTAAGATGGCAAGAAAAAGACCCAGAGGACTAATATCTAGAGTGCATCGATGCAGTCAGAAGGTCCCTAGAAGACAAATATAAGATATGCTAATACTAGAGTGCTGACAAGTGATAGACTAATTTGGAGGGAAATTGTTGACATGAGATTATTATTATTATTATCATCATCCAGACCTCCATGGAGTCAAAAGACTCATCATGGGAGGTCATTTTTAGGAAACACAAAGTTTATCATACCACTCCTTCAACTCATTGGTCATTCTTGCTCTAACCACTCTCTCGGGCAATGGATTCCATTGTTGAACCACCCTCCACGCAAAGAAACCACTCCTCATCCTCTTACCTCACAGCTTCTTTCGTAACTTGAAGGATGACCTCTTGTCATCGCTCCTTCCTGCCATTCCACCAAGTGAAAGAACTCCCCAATGTCTACCCTGCAACTGCCTCTCAACAGTTTAAAAGTCTCGATCATATCACCTCTCCTTCTTCTAACCATCAAACTCTGCAGTCCACATTCCCTCAGTCATTCCTCGTAACTGACATTGTACAGTCCTGAAACCATCTTTGTTATCTGCCTCTGTACCCTTTCCACAGCTAATTTAGTTAATTTATCCCTTTCAAATCCTGGGAACCAAATTTGAGAACAATAGTCTAAGTGTGGTCTGATCACGGCCTTATACAATGGAATGATAACTCTTTTATCTCTGCAGATCAGCGTTCTTCTCAGTATTGCAGCAATCCTCTGGGTTACCTTCACCACCTTTGCAATATGCTCCCTAAATTTCAGTTTTCTATCAATCATCACCCCCAGATCTCTTGTCTCCCCTATTTCCTCCAGTATATCTCCTCCAATCGAGTATGCATCCTCCCATCAATGAATCCCAAACTTCAAGACTTTACATTTTGCTGCATTAAACCGATGTCCCATTCATTTGTGCATCTGTCTAGTTTATTCAAATCCTCTTGCAGGGCTGCCACATCTGCACTGTCACTGATAACCCTTCCCAGCTTCACCTCATCTGCAAACAACTGAATACCCCTTGCAATCCATTGACAATGTTATTGATAATAATAAATTTAGTTTAATCCTTTATCCAAGTGTGAGCAAACAAAGTTTGCACCTGAAAGTATCCTCAGGACTGGGGTAAGGTGGTACAACACCGGGCAACTCGTTGCAAAGGTGGAGCAAGATAACATCACTCCTATCTCATTAAACTAAATTTATTATAGTCTAACCAAGTGGAAAATAAACTTTCAACATCTTTTTCTAAATCCAGAGTAATTTAATAAAAAGGTGGCACACCATTTGGCAACTCCTATAGGTAGAGATGACCTTGCTAATGCCTCTGCCTGGTATCTCCACTTGGGCCTGGCTTCCACTGAAGAGAGACCCAATAAAGGTCGAAACTAGTCTGGGTAGTGGCCCTTCTCTTAATGCATAACATTGTACATATCGGCAAGGAGATGTGTTTTGCATTATGGGAGATACTGAGATCGAGTGATGTTAGCTTGCTCCCCCTTTGCAAGAGGAGCCCGGTGTTGTACCACCTTACCCCAGTCCTGAAGATACTTTCAGGTGCAAACTTTGTTTGCTCACACTTTGATAAAGGATTAAAATTTTATTTTATTGTCTAACCAAGTGAAAAATAAACTTTCAACAATGTTATTGATATAAAGTTTGAACAATTCAGATTCCAGTACTAAACCCTGTGGAATTCCACTTGTAACCTTCTGCTTCCTTGATACTGCCCCACCATACACAACTTTCTGATACCTATCAGATAGCCAATCCTGAATCCAGTTGACTAACTTGACATCTAAACCCATGTGCTGCAACTTAAATATCAGCTTATAATGTGGCACCCTGTCAAATGCCTTTCCCTCATCAACCGCTCTTGTCACTTTATTATAAAAGGCAATCATATTACTTAAGCATGAGCACCCCTTAACAAATCCAACTGGAGGAAATCATTGATTCTCACAGATAACATAGCGAATAGTGAGTCAATTAGGATGCAAAAACAGCAGGTGAAAGAATTGATAGTGGTAATGGGTACAAATGATTTGAAAGGAAATAAAAAGGCTATGAGTGAGAATGTGAAGGAATTGCTTGAGGTAGCAAAAGAAAAGAGTGAGAGAGTTAGGATGGTAAGTCTGTTGCCACGGCATGACAGTGAGGAGTATAGAAGGAGGGCCATAATTGCTAATGACTTTATGCGTGAATTATGTTTGATGAGTGGTGTGGAATTTGTGGATGTGTGAAATGATGGGCGAAAGGATTTATATTAAATGGATGGATTACATCTGAATGGATTTGGTGTGCGGAGACTTGAAAAGGTGTTGTCGAATGTGGTGGAAGTGAAGTTACAGAACCAGGGAAACTAGAGTTATTAAGGTGGGGGGGGGGTAGATTTGCAGATTTTAGGGAGACAGTTGAGTGTGTGAATGTGTATAATATGCCCAAGCGAGTAGGAAAGACCACGAATCAGAATGGGATAGTTAGGAAAATGCATCAAAATAGGGATGGGGACAAATTGGCTTCTTAAATTCATGTATACAAATGCCAGAAGTATTAGGAACAAGAGGGAAGAATTTTTGGCCTTGGTTGGCACTTCCAGACCACAGGTTATTGGCATTAGTGAAACATGACTGACAGATGATGACACAGCTAGTGGGATTGAATGTGAGGGGTATGGTGTGTTCAGAAGTGACAGGGAGAATAAAATGGGGGGAGGAGTGTTACTGATGATAGCTGATGAGCTACAGCCAAGAAGAATAAAAGTGGAACTGCAGGATAGAGAAAAGAGCACATTTGAGGCTATTGGATTTTATGCAGTTATTAAGGAATAACTATCTGCAACAGCATGTAATGGAAAATACTAGGGAGGTCAGAGAGTGCTTGACCTGATAATTGCATCTGAGAATTTGACTCTAAAGAATATGACCACGTTGCCACCAATTGGTGAGAGTGATCATTGGGTCTTGACTTGGGAGGTGACTAAAGGTGTGGATTTTACAATTAAGATGGGGTACATGTGGAATTATCGGACTGGTAAGTATGACAAGCCTAGGAGATTGATTGGTTCAGTGCCATGGCATGTACAACTTCAAGGGCTAGAAGTTGATAGTGCATGGGAGGCGGTAAAGAAGTGTTTGCATGAAGCAATGGCTGACTTTATACCTAGAGTCCGAATAATAAATCAAGTAGGGGTTAAATGGATGAATAACACCATTAAGCTTGAGCTGCAAAAAAAGAAACAACTGTGGAAGGAATTTAAAGAGGAAAGTGACCGGCAGGCACATGAACTGTATAAAGCGCAGGCCAGAAGGGTAACGAGTATGGTAAGAAAAGCAAAAGCGGATTATGAAAGGGAATTAGCCACCCAAAGCTAAAGAGAATCCCAAACAGTTTTTTCGATATGCTGCAAGTAAAAGAAAAAATGTATACGGCAGAATGATTTTAAGGAATGCCAATGTGCCGATGGTAGGGAGGTAACTGAATCAGTTGATATAGTGGAATTACTGAATGAGCACTTTGCAAGAGTATATCATCCAGGTGGTGATATTGCAGGAATGAAGGAACCAATAGCTTATACGGGAATTGAGGTGAATGAAATGGAGCTGAATAGCATATTAAAATCCTTAATGTGAATACATCTGTGGGATTGGATGGTATACCAGCTCAGGTCTTAAGTGAAGTGGCTAAAGAATTGTCAGTACCCTTGACCATTTTGTTTAATCTGAGTCTTGGGTCTGTATTAGTCCCAAGTGAGTGGAAAGAGGGGAAAATAGTTCCACTGCATAAAGGAGGTTCCAAGACTGCTGTTGCAAATTACCGACCGATCAGCATATCAGGAGTCATTGTCAAGGTTTTGGAGAAAGTAGTCAAGAGAAAAATACACGAATGGATAGATGAAAATGGGATACTGTATGGGGGACAGCATGGTTTTGTGAAGGATAAATCATGCCTCACTAACTTTCTTAAGTTTTATAACACAGTGATGGTTAAACAGGGTAAGGGTAATGGGTTTACAGTGATACTGCTGGACCTTGCTAAGGCCTTTGACAGGATACCACATGGAATTCTAATCATTAAACTGCAGCATATGGGGATGGATATAGGGTTGGTGAGATGGATAGGAGGGTGGTTGATGGAGAGATATCAGAGAGTAGTTTATTGAGGGGTAGAGTCCAAAAGACGGCCTGTGACTAGTGGTGTGCTGCAGGGTTCTGTTCTTGGACCACTACTGTTCAATTTGTTCATTAACGATATAGGAAAGGATCTGAAAGGAACTGTTCATTTGTTTGCTGATGATGCAAAGTTGGGTAGAGCAATAGTGAGTGCACAGGATGTCAAAATTTTGCAGGATGATTTGGATAGTTTGGAGGACTGGGCTAAGGAGAATGGATGTCAATTTAATGTGGCAAAGTGTAAGGTTATGCATTTTGGGGTGAAAAGATTAGCAGCAGTATATCACATTGGTGGAACCGTACTCCAGGAGATTGACGAGGCCAGAGATTTGGGAGTGTTAGTGGATAGGGATTGAAGTTTAAGGTGTACATCGCAAAAGTGGCTAAATCAGCTCATCAAATCACTTGGTTGCTGAAAAATATTTTAACAAGCAGAGACAAACAGGTTATTGTTCCTCTGTATCAAGCCTTGATAAGACCCCATCTAGACTACTGTGCCCAGTTATGGGCACCAGGGTTTCTTCTTGATGGGGAGGAGGTGGAGAGGATCCAGAGACGAATGACTAAGCTGATAGCAGGTCTGTGGAATGAACCTTATGAGAACAGGTTGAAGATTTGTGGGTTGAAAAAAATGGTTGATAGGTGGAAAAGGAGTGATATGATTGAGACATTCAAATTACTGAAGGGTTTCTATAAGATTAATCCAGAAGATATTTTTTAGAATAGGACTGGTGGTGGGAGGACTAGGGGCCATACATGGTAGCTGGGCAAGAGTGTGGTTAGCAGGGGTGTTAGAACTAGGTTTTTTACTTGGAGAGTGGTGAATGAGTGGAATAAGCTGCCAGAGTGTGTTGTGGGTGCTATGACTGTGAATGAGTTCAAGGCGAGGTATGATAGATACTGTGTGGATGTCAAATAGTTGCTCTTGACATGATATTAGGGCCTCCCTCGATGAGTCTGTCGACTCCTTGGAGTTTCCCGAGATAATAATAATAATAATAATAACATTTTCCTCATTTGCCCAATGCTGTATTTAGTCCCTCACTAATTTCTTCAAGACCTTAACAACTACTGATGACACACAAACTGGCCTATAATTAGACACTTCCACTCTGCTACCGCCTTTGTTGCAGCGGCACTATCTTACCTTCCTTCCATTCCTTGGGTATCTTTCCTGCAGCCAGACTTTTATTGAAGAGCCAGTTCAACGAAGCTGTCAGTTCTTTAGCAGATTCTCTCAAAACCCGTAGTGAAATATCATCCAGTCCCACAGCTTTACTGGTATTTAGTGTATTTGGAACACACTCTTCTCTCGCACCTCTAAACCCTGAACCTGCCATACTCTCTGCTATTATAACCTTCTTCTCCAGGATGAAATACTCCAATAAAGTGCTCATTGAACAACTCCACTATGTCCTCTGCATCAGTCACTCTATTCCCATTTTTATCCCGCAGTGTCATTCTTCACAATCATTTCTCCTCCTACTGGCCACATAGCTAAAATATTCCCTAGGATTTTCTTTGGATCTTAATGCCAATCTCTTCTCATATTCCAGCCTTCCTCACCATACTGGTCACTCTCCTGTCCTAAGTCTTATATTCTTTGTGTTTCTGCCCTCCACCCCCTCTCCTTAAATCTTTTCCATAATCTCTTTTTCAATTGCAGTTCCTGTTTGATATTATTTGTCATCCACTTTACACCAAATTGTGTCCTCTTCTTCACTCGTGGAATACAGCTTACTATCGCTGCTAACAAATATTCCTTCACAATTTCTCAAGCACTAGTCCTGGCCTTCCAATTCTGCCCTCCATGGAACTGCCCCTAGTTAATACCTAAGACTATTATAATCACCTGCCTTATATTCCACATACATTCCCTTTTCTTTGATATACCTGCACGTTTATTCATCTTCCAAGTCAAAACTACATGGTCACTCTCTCTAGCTGGTGAGAGAGATGTCATCTCACTTATTATCAGCTCTTCTGATGCTATGACCAAATAAAAAACTCTTGAACCTCTTGTTCTGTCTATTATATGTTGCCTAAGATATTTGTCCCTCAAGAATTCTCAAAATTCCATCCCATTATTACTACATGCATTTTCCTCTTCCCAGCTTATACTGCTGTAGTTAAAATCTCCATAACAATCATTCTTCTTGCACTTGCCAAGCTCAACTAAACATCTCCTGCTTCCCATCCTCTGTGCTCTCTGGTTTTTAGTAACACCCCACTAAATATCCTATCTTGGCCACTTCTTTCTCAGACCATATACTTTCAAAACCATTAGTGTCACTGCCTTCCAAAGCCTCCACTCTTAGAGGACATAAATCATCACTTATCATAAGCAGTACTCCACCACCACCACCACCACGTTTTCCTTTCCTATCCTGCTGAAAAATGCTCTACCCTGCCAGTTCAATTCCTGTTATTATATCATCCTCTGTCAGCTACGTCTCAGAGATCCCAATAATCTTTAACCAGGCTGATGCTATCAGTGCCACCAATTCATCTCCTTTATTGATTGGAATGAAGAATTAGTACTTTTTTTTTTATTCAAAAATATTTTGTCTTGAATTGTTCCTTTTCAAATCTCATTTTTGATGGTGTAATATGATGAGAACAATTGTATTGAACCACATAGTGACTGGCAGAAGTGTGTTGTTATTGTCCTTTTCCAGAATAAACCTGAAACTAGTCTTTGGCCAGATTTGTTTGGGAATGGTTAATCCAGGCTGATAAAAAACATTGTGGTGTGCCACCTGTAATTCCAGCATTGGGTGTATATATCACATACTAGTATTTATGGGTAATTCATAGAGAAAAGTTCTTTCATGAGATTTGCAGTTCAGTTTTATTAGTAGCATTAATTAGTACTTGCCTTGTGGCCTAAAGTGCCTTTTTTTTGTTTGTTTGTTATTAACATAAAGTATTCTGTTAATACTCACACTTAAATTTAATGGAATAAATGCAACACAGAGAAATAATTAAACAACAGGTTTAATCATTCTGATATTTTGTCTCTGTTACAGGGACAACTTCAGAAATACAATATTAAAACTGTAATAACATGCACAAAAAAAAACACACAAAACAATAAGTGGAAGAAATTAGACTATTTTCAACTTAGAGTCCTATGAGGAGCACCCTCTATGGCTGTCGCTAGCCTTAGCTTTTGGGCAGGAGACCCAAATTGAAGTTTCTGAAATCCTGGGAAGTTTAGATCAGGCTTGTTTGTTAAACATGCCTCTGATTCTAAAAAGATTCTTTCAGATATGCATTTGAAATTTTTCAAATTTGCACTGCCACACACACACAAATCTCATCAAACCATGCTTTAAACTCATTTACTATTTCTCACCACACTCTCAAGCATTGCTTTTTATCACCAACTGCTCTCTTCATGAAAACCTATTCCTCAAAACTCTGATTATTTGTACCTTTCTAATACAGCTTCCGGGGATGGCCTCTTGTTCTACCCTGTCTTCCTTAATTCAGTGAAAAATCTCTTCCACATTTAAACAGTAACAACCCCTTACCAACTTATATGTCTCAATTATATCACACTCCTCCTCTTCCCCCGTCTATGAGTCTCTGTAAATTGCATTTCCTCAATCCTTCTTCATACCCAACATTCCATGATGCCATTTTAGTAACCTTTCTCTGGATTCTTTCCAATATATCTCCCCCACCCTTGAAAACCAAATAACCAAATTTGCACACAGTAATTCATATGCAAACTGATAATGAAACAATAACTTCTTTTACTCTAATGTCATTGCTTCCTCATTACAAAGGGAATGAAATGTCCATTTCTCACAAAGTAGGCAAACTGACTTGTGCTTTAAATGGAAGAAATAATAACAATAATAAAAATTTGTGATAATTTATGCAACATACACAACCTTGGTATTGTACTGCCTAGAGCACATAATCCCAAAGGATGGGAGAGGATTGTCTTCAGCATAAATTAGAACACTTTTATATTAATTTAGTTTTCTTTTTAAAGCATATCCTTCTCTAGATTATTGTTTTGTTTGTTTATTTAGCAAAAAAAAAATAAGAAAGAAAGAAAGAAAAATAAAATTATTTCTTTTAGGCACTGTCTTTCAACAATGTCTCCAGGATCAGTAACAGGATCTAATGGAATTGGAAACAGAATAGTAGATTCCACAATAAGTAGTTTTGGAAGTCTTAATAATCTTCCAGTACATGTTATTCCTGATTCAGATCCTTATGCAGTACCAAACGACAAAGTAATATCAACTGAGGGATGCTATTCATGCAAAGTGAATGGTGTACGGCAAAAGAGAGAAAGCAAGAGTAACTTTACAACTAAATTTTACAGTAATACTTTTAATCCTTCTATAAATAAAGTGGTAACTTCTAAAGGACCGCGAAGATTGGAAAAGAGAGTATCTAACAGAATGGTAAATATATTTAAAATTTTATTAATAGGTAATAACTTGATTACTATAAGAATCTGTAAACAACAGATTCTTATAGTAAGAATCTGTAAACAACACATTACAAAGTAACATTAATAGAGTTTAAATGTTTTATGACAATTTCACATTCAGTCATCAGCTGATTAATCTTTTTACATGATTCATTTAGCCATTAATTCTTCATTTCAGTATTCATTTTCAGTAATTAACTAAATGCTCATATGAACCTTTCATCAAAGCAAATACACGATTCAATTTCAGTAAGGTTGAAGTGATTATTTTGTTATGGCTAAAGTCACCCTGAGAACATTCACTTCTCATATCTTAATCAATAGCAGAAGGAAAGAAATCATAAAATAAACTTCTCTACAGTTATCAAACTAATGAGACCTGAAAGTAACACTGCAAAAAACATACTGTTAGTTCTTCTTGCTAATCATATTTTAATATAGGCAGAAAGAACTCAGCAGTGTATGTGTGTAGGTAGGGAGAGAGAAATATCCTAATTTTATATTCACATCAAGAATGGCTTCACTCAGTAATAATTCACTTATTTGAAACTGCAGAGCAGGTGATAATGGCAAGTCTTTGGGGAGTAGCTTCAGGTGATACCATGGCATAAGATTCTACATGGAATGAATGCCAGTAGTGTATAGGTCAACAGGTGTTTGAAGGAAGCAGTATCAGATTGTATCCATGAGGATTAATCAGGTAGGAATTAAATGGATGAGGAGCTACAAAAGTAAATGAGTCTAGGTTTATGTGCTGGTTTACACTCATAATACAATTTAATAGAATAACTACAGCACAAAGAGAAATAATTAAACAGCAGGTTTTATCATTTCAATATTTTGTTTTTGTCACAGAGACATCTTCAGGAATACAATGTTAAAATTGGTAATAACCATAGTGGGTTCCACTCATAAGACTTTAGTCTTCATATAGACCAGTGGTGCACCCAGCAGGTGGGCCAAGGGGCCCTGGCATTCCCCAAAGAAAAAAGGGGAAAAAATACTAGAAAATTTTCCAAAAATCTTTTCCTAATTAAAATTAATTTTTTTATTTATGTTGTGTCGTGTCTTCTATTTCTATACTACTTATGAATTAGCGGCCACATAAGGTGGGAATATCCTATAGCTCTCAGGAATCGTGGCCACTGTCAACACAAGGCAAACGAAGTAGTGCTCGGGCAGACTGACTGCTACTTCCTTTGTCCGAGCCAGGCCAGGGGAGATCACAGGTATCATGTATTGGCAATCATTGCAAATGCTCGGTCATAGGCCTTATGCAATGCATAGCGTGTATTCTGAAATCATCTACTCAGCTCGACATTCCCAAGATTAAATCCTGAGTGTGCTACTGATATAGACTGATTTCATTTCTTCCACTTGCTGTTTCTTGTGTGTTTTTGTGTTATTTTTGTTTATTTTTGTGTTATTTATTTATTTTTTGTGTGTGTTATTACAATTTTAGCTTTGTATTTCTGAAGATGTCTCTATCACAGAGGTAAAATATTGAAATCATGAAACCTGCTGTTTAATTATTTCTCTTTGTGCTGTAGGTATTCTATTAAATTGTATTATTATTATATGACACCTCCAGGGAGTCCAAAGGGAGGGCACTTACTCTGCAGCTCTGTCTCTATCAACTGCTATGAACCGCAACTACCACCATCATCAGCTACACTAACACCATCTACTGCTCACCATCACCACCACCACTAGTATTTTCAAAGACAACCACAAACATCCATGCCCATAGTGGGATTTGAACCTGCAGCCTTTTGAGCAAATAGCAGATATGCTAACCGCTCAGCCAACCAGGCTGGCATTATGAGAGCTAAAAAAAGTGTTTTGGAGGGTATATAGGGAGAAAGATAATCTACAAGCTCACAAGTTATACAAGGCACAGGTAAGAAAATAAGGAAGAAAAGAAGGCTAAATCAGATTAAGAGAGGAAATTACCTGAGAACAAGCCAAAAAAAAAATCCCAAAGAGTCCCTGATGGATAAAAGAAAGAACATAGAATAAAAGGAAGAAAGGCAGAAACAGATGTATTGAGTTAATTAACTAATTTTGTTTAGTTAGTTAGTCAATATACTGCCATGGTCATCTTTCACACCATCATCCCTCCCAGCAAGTTTGTGTTATTAAAATTTTACCACATCAAGCTGGAAGCATCTGTTCAGACCATTTAGCCAGTTGGCATTTCCCCATATGCAGTCAACAGAAAAATTATCTCTACATTTTTCTTCCAAATCTAACCTTCCCAAAATTTAAATTACAGAATAATCCATAACTGTCTTCCCATAGATCTGGGGCACCTGATCATGCATTCTCAGAAAATATAATATTCAGAGCCTTTTCTCAGGGCTTAAGAAAGCCTTCTCAAGCATTCACCAAAACATGATTCTGGCATCAACAGTATTGCTTACTCCTGCAAATTGATACATTTTGGTCAAATGGAATAATAGCTAGTATTGAACTGTATGAACATAGAAATTATTATTGTTATTATTATTATACAGGTATCTCCATGGAGTCAGAAAACTTATTGCAGGATATCCATTATTCACACACTAGCCATTACTCACAACACATATCATACTTCTCCTTAAATTCATTCACTGAACGACCTCTGGCAACCTATTCCACCCATTCAACACCCTCCAATCAAAAAATCTAGTCCCGACACCCTTGCGAACCACACTCTTACACAGTTTTCATGGATAACCCCACATTCTTTCCCTTCCTGCATGTACTGAAAAAAAAAATCTACAGTTTCAGTCCTATAAGATGGTTTTAATAACTTATATGCTTCTTTCATGACACCTCTATCATGCCACAGTCAATATCACTTGTCTCTGGATCCTTTCAACCTTTTCATGAATCCACATATCCAGATCTGCACAACAGTAGTCAAGATATAGTCTTATTAAAGCTTTATATAGAGGAACAATAACTTCTCTATCCCTGCTTGCTTGCTTGTTCTTCAACAACCATGTAATCTGATGTACTGTTTTAGCTACCTTTGCAGTATGCTCTAAACTTCAACATCACATCAACGTGAAGTCATTAGCCTCTATATGCGTGTAGGATAGGGATGTGAATAAGGATGCAATACTCTATAGTGGACAGTATTGGTCTTTGTAAAGGGTAAGTCCTGTCTTAAAGCTTATTCATATTTTATAATAAACTGACAGCAGAATTGGATGAAGGTAATGCCTACAAACTTGACCAAGATATTAGACAGAATACCACATGAAAAACTATTACAAAAACTGGAGAGGATGGGAATGAATATGAGGTTAGTAGCATGGATGGGGGGATGGCTTGTGCACAGATACCACAGAGTAGTATATGGTGGAATGGAGTCTAGGAGAATGATGGTGACTAGTGGAATACGCCTCAGGGTTTGGTACTAAGGCCACTATTCTTTAATTTGTATATCGATGATAGAGGGAAAGATTTAAGAGGGGATATTCAGTTGTTTGCTGATGATGCAAAACTGGGGAGAGCAATAGCTGATAAAGGTGATGTAGATATCCTTCAGGATGATTTAAATAAATTGACATTGTGGACAAAGGATAACGATTGTCAATTTAATGTTGCAAAATGTAAAAGTTATGCACTTCGGCTTGAAAAGGTTGCATATGGTGTATCATATTGGTGGTATTGGTTTGCAAGAAATTGATAAGGCCAGCAACATGGGGATAATGGTGAACAAAGAGTTGAAGTTCAGTGAGCATATTGCAAAAGTTGGTAAAAAAATAGCTCAATAAATTACTTGAATGTTGAAAAAAAAACGCTAACAAGTAAAGATAAGGAAGTTATTATCTCTCTTTATAAGGATATGATTCGACCATATCTTGACTGCTGCACCCAGATTTGGTCATCTGGATTTCTTGGGGACCAGGAGGTGGTCAAAAGGATTCAGAGACAAGTGACCAAGATTGTGACAGGTCTGTGAAATACTCTCATGAGCATAGCTTGAATGTTTATGGGTTTCAAAGTTTAGTTGATAGGAGTAAAACAGGGAACTTGATAAAAATTTTAAGATATTAAGTGGGTTTTATAAGGTTAGTAAGGGTGTGTGTGGACCAGATTTTTATCATGGAGAGTGGTGAGTAAGTGAAATGGATTGCCAGAATTATTTGTGAGTTTCCTGATGGTGAATGGATTCAAGGAGAGGTATGATAGGATTTGTGTGTGTGATTCGGATCCTGCAATGAGTCTCCAGACTCCATGGAGATGCTGTAAAAATTATAATATATACAAGTAGCCCAATTGTGAAGGTATTTCACACACACAAACATTGTTTCTTACATTTGGATAAAGGATTAAACCAAGAACATAATTTCTTGGCATCTTTAATTTATGGTATAACCAAGTGGAAAAACACTTCCAACATCTGTCTCTAATCCAGAGTATTTTAATAATAAGTTGTGACAATGGAAGTTTATTTTGCACTTGGTTAGACTATAATAAATTTAGTTTAATCCTTTATCCAAGTGTAAGCAAACAAAGTTTGCACCTGAAAATATCTTCAGGACTGAGGTAAGGTGGTGCATCCCTAGGCAACTCGTAGCAAAGGTGGACCAAGCTCTCATCACTGTTTGTCTCAGTATCTCCCATAATGCAAAGCACATCTCCTTGCGGACATGTATGCTTCTATGCATTAAGGGAAGGGCCACTACTCAGACCGGTTTCGACTTTTGTATAGGTGACGCTGGCTCTAAAAATAAGACGATAAGACGATCCCAAAAGATCGCCCAACTCAGCATTGTTCCACTCAGTGACAGGCTCACCCCATCACCAAGAATAACTTCTCAGCATTGGCTCAACCCAGTGGCAGGCTCACCCTACCACCAAGCAGAGCCATAATCTCAGCTGTAGCCCCACTCAGAGACAGGCAAAAACCTACCACCAAGCAGAGCCTCTCAAATCAGAGCCACACCGGTTTCGACCTTTATTGAGGTCTCGTCAGTGGGAGGCAGACCCAGAGTGGTGATACTAAGGCAGAAGCAATAGAGAGGTCATATTTACCTATACAAGTTGCCAACCGGTGTACCAGCTTATTATTAAATTACTCTGGATTTAGAGAAAGATGGTGGAAGTTTATTTTGCACTTGGTTAGACTATAATAAATTTAGTTTAATCCTTTATCCAAGTGTAAGCAAACAAAGTTTGCGCCTGAAAATATCTTCAGGACCGAGAGCTTGGTCCACCTTTGCTACGAGTTGCCTAGGGATGCACCACCTTACCTCAGTCCTGAAGATATTTTCAGGTGCAAACTTTGTTTGCTTACACTTGGATAAAGCATTAAACTAAATTTCATCACTAAAAAACACACATACTAACCACAGTGATAACTTTTAATACTTAAATATTTCATCTCAAGAAGTGCTGAAGCCCTACTACACAGACTAAATTGAAACCACAATGACGTTCTTGCTATTCCTAAAGTATGGGAAATTGTCATACAAAATTCTGTAAAATAATCTTTATATATGTTAATTTTTTTTTCCAGTTATATTTTTAATTTACTTACACATTGCTGCATGCATATTGAGATTCCATTGTAATCATGCTCCTTAACTGTATGTTATTCCTAGTATTTATTGAATTACTATACTGATGATGTCCCAAGATACTTGGAATGAAATATTTATGTATTAAAAGTTATCACTGTGGTTAGTACCTGTGTTTTTTAGTGATGAATTCACCACAGGTTTCATTATATAAAAAATATATAAACTAAATTTATTATAGTCTAACCAAGTACACAGTAAACTTCCAACATCTTTCTCTAAATCCAGAGTAATTAGTAACAAGGTGGTACACCAGTTGGCAACTTGTATAGGTAAATATGACCTCTCTATTGCTTCTGCCTTAGTATCACCACTCTGGGTCTGCCTCCCACTGACAAGACCTCAATAAAGGTCGAAACTGGTCTGGGTAGTGGCCTTTCCCTTAATGCATAGCAGCCTACATGTCTGCAAGGAGATGTGCTTTGCATTATGGGAGATACTGACACAAGGAGTGATGAGAGCTTGGTCCACCTTTGCTATGAGTTGCTTAGGGATGCACCACCTTACCAGTCCTGAAGATATTTTCAGGTGCATACTTTGTTTGCTTACACTTGGATAAAGGATTAAACTAAATTTATTAAAGTTGTGACATCTTTTGACTACTTGTATGTGAAAGATTGACTTCTGCATTACTTGGTATCTCTTCTGGGTCTGGCTCCTGCTGATGATGCTTACTTCCTGCTGATAAAGAGGTTCTACTAGGTGGCAAGTTTTTGCCTGTCACTGGGTGGAACCACCACTGAGTTTCCTGACCTGAATCACTCCAGTGATCTTTTAGGATTACTCAGAGAGATTTAGATTGATGTGAAGTCATTAGACTCTATATACAAGTAGCCCAATCATGAAGATACTTCATGTATAAACATCATTTGCTTACTCTTGGATAAAGGATTGAACCAAGAATATAATTTATTGTCATCTTTAATTTATTCTAATTTCCCTTTTTTTTTTTTTTTTTAACTGTACTGGTTACTTTTCTAGCCTGAGCATTTGAGTATTAAGGCTGATTTACACTCATAATTAGATATATAATGGAATGAATACATTGCAGAGAAATAATTTAACACAGGTTTAATAATTCCTTGATTTCTCTGTCACAGAGATATCTTCAGGAATACAATCTTAAAATTGCACACATAAATACACAAAACAATAAGTGAAAGAAGTTGCACTAGAAGCCTAAAATCCTATGAGGGAATGTACTCTATGAGTGCTGTTGGCTAGCTTTGACTGTTGGGTAAGAAGTCTAAGAATTAATATTTGTTAAATCTTGGGAAGTTATCACAACCATATTTATTTAGATTAAGTCATCATCATCAAATTAATGATATATACTCTCACAAAATATAAGGATATTATTATTATTATTATTATTATTATTATTATTATTATTATTATTATTATTATTCACGTTTCCATGGAGTGAAAAAACTCATCTTGGGAGGTCCTTCCTAGAAAATACAAAATCTATCATACCATTCCTTGAACTCACTGGCTGTTCATGCTCTCACCACTGTATCAGGCAAGGCATTCCACAGTTCAACCTTGCAGGAATGGTCCCTTGTCCTTGAACTTTCCCCCTGTTCTGCCAAGCAAAAGAACTCCCCAGTGTCAACCCTGTAACTACCTCTCAAGAGTAAAAGTCTCAATCATATCACTTCTTCATCTTTTATCTACCAAATTCTGCGGTCCACATTCCCTCAGCTGATCCTCATAACCAACATTGTATAGTCCTGAAACCATCTTTGTTATCTGCCTCTGTACTCTTTCCACAGTTAACTTATCCCCCTTCAAATCCTGGGAATGAAATTTGAGAAAAAAAAAGTCCAAGTGTGGTCTGATCAGGCTTTATACAATGGAATGACAACACTTTTATCTCGGCAGGTCAGTGTTCTTCTCAGTATTGCAGCAATCCTCTTCACTATCTTTGCAATATGTTCCCTGAATTTCAGGTTTCTATCAATCATCACCCCCGATCTCTTTTTTCCTTTACTTCCTCCAACAGAGTATGCTGCTTCCCATCGATGTATCCCAAACTTCAAATTTAGACTTTGCATTTAGCTGAATTAAACTGGTACCTCCATTCATTTGTCCATCTGTCCAGTTTATTCAAATCCTCTTGCAGAAATGCCACATCTGCACAATTACTAATAACCCTTCCTAACTTCACATCATCTGCAAACAACTGAATATCCCCCTACAATCCACTGACAATACAGGTCCCAGTACTGAGCCCTGTGGGACCCCACTTATAATCTTCTGCCTCATTAATATTGTTCCACCATACACAACTCTCTGATACCTATCAGATAGCCAATCCTGAATCCAATTGACTAACCTGACATCTAAACCCATGTGCTGCAACTTAAATATCAGCTTATAATGTGGCACCCTGTCAAATGCCTTGCAACATATTATACTACTACATAAAAAAGTTAGATCATTACTAACTTCCTATGAATAATTTTCCTCCAAATTAATCTGTCAAAACTCTAATATTATCAGATCTTATATTTCAACTCATTCTAAGCCACATCTCACTGTATCAGTGCACCTAGCCCTTGGTCTTTCTCTGGGTCTTTTCTTGCCATTTTGGCAAACAAACACTTGTTTTACTAACCATTCCTCTCCCCATCTGTTTAAGTAACGATACCATCTGAGATTAACTCTGCTAATATATTCCTGAATGCTAACTGCAGTAGCGCACCCAGAGAGGGGGGTCCAAGGGGCCCTGTCCCCCTCCCAAAGAAAAAGGAAAGAAAACACTAGAAATTTTTTTTTAAATCTTTTCCTAACTGAAATTCATTTTTTTATTTATGTTGTGTCGTGTCTTCTATTTCTACTTATGAATTAGTGGTCACATAAGGTGGGAATACCCTATAGCTCTCGGGAATCACTGCCGCTGTGAACGCAAGGCGAACGAAGCAGCGCTCGGGATGACCGAGCACTACTTCGTTTGACGGGTCGGGCTAGAGGAGATTATGGTTATCATGTATTGGCAATCACTGCAGATGCTCAGTCATAGGTCGTATGCAATGCGTAGTGTGTATTCTCAAATCGTCTACTCAACTCGGCCTCCCCCCCCCTCACCAAGATTAAATCATGAATGCTTGGCCCCCTCCAAGATTAAATCCTGAGTGCGCCACTGGCTAACAACATCAAGTTCTTTCCTGATATGCCTTGTCTTAAGCTTTTCATGAACTATTGAAGTTAATACTAGCTGTGGACTTCACAACCATGACCATCTCGAGGATAAGGTGGTTGGCCCTATGCTTCCCAGTGGGTTTCATGTCTGTAGAAATGTGTGTTTACGGTACTGGTTTGCCTGTTCTAGGGGATGAAAAACCTAAGTTTCCAGGCGGAAAAAAAAAAACCTACCTCCATATGAGACTGGCTAGCTTACCTTTAGTTGAAAGAGACCAGATAAAGGTTCCTTACATCTTGAACGGGAATCGAACCGACCAAAGGGCTTCGTTGATACAAACTAAGCCACAGAGACTCTCTTTCCTGATATCCTCATTTTTAATATGATATTGCCATTGATGTCATCTGGCAACGTCATATTAAAAATGATGAAAATCAGGAAAGAGAGCCTCTGTAGCTCATTTTTCAACTACTTCGGGCCAAGGTGTCACATTTTTTAGATTAAGTTGTGTTTTTTTTTTTTTAATCTGCTGCTGATTCTAAAAAAAGTCTTTCAAGTTTGTATTTACTGCAGTGGAGCATAGTCATTTTTTTTTCGTTTGATTCTATGCAAGGTATCCAGGGCATGACCAATGAGAATGTGTTGCTCAGAGACTGCTCTACTGATAAACTAATTCTGACTCAACTAATTCTCAGAAAAAAAACATAAAAAATGCTTCTAAAAAATGTGACATCTTGATCTGAAGTAGTTGAAAAATTCAAACTGTTTAGTTTCTGACCATGGATATATAATTTACCTAAATTTCATAAACCCAATAACCTTCTTTTACTATAGTAGATGCTACTGACTCTCCCTCCTTTAAATTAGCCAAATAGTCCATAAATCTTTAACCTCACTCACTGACCATACTTCATCTTATACACTGGTGTCCAAAAGCTAAGGATTAACTGCATTTTTTACCTATATATATATATATATATGAAAAAATTTTCATGACTACAGCCAAATGTAGACATAAATTTATTGCCAGCATACAAATAAATTATATTACACAAAAAATGTATTATTAATTTTATGCAAATTAAAATGCAATATGCTTTTGGAAAAAGTTAGAAATTTCCTAAGGATGTAGTTAAGGAATTAATGTAAAGTGCTTACAGAAAACTATGCAGAGAAATATTTCAGTATGGAACATGTCCACCCTGAACTGTGATGGAGCTCTACCAATGCCATACCATGCTTAGCACACTATGTGATTCAGGGGTTCTTGAGAAAAATGGCCCACTCCTCCTTCACAGCAAGGTTAAGGCCATGTTTGTTTTCTGGAGGGGAATTTCAGACAGCAATGTGTCTCCCTATTGCATCCCAAATGTGTTCTATACAGTTGAAATCTGGGGAACATGCCGACCACTTAATTTGATTAATATCCTCAGTCTCCAGAAGTATCTCTGCTGCTTGTGTATGTTGTGGTGTGGCATTGTCATCCATAAAAATGAATTCTTTGCCTACAGCACCATGGAGCAGTCGAACATGATACTGAAGAACTTCATTGCAATATCATTCAATAGTCATAGTCCCTTTCTCCAGAACTTGTAGTTTGATGCTTCCATTAAGCATACCTCCCCACACCATGACCTCAGCACTGCCATATCTATCCTTTTCAAGAACATTCTCACGATGGGAAGTAGAACCACCTTTCATGCCAGATCAAGTGTCATCTAGAATCAGAGGAAAGACTAAAATGACTCTCATTTGTAAAGAGTACATTAACCCATTGGTGTCTTGTCCAATTTTTATGGATACATCATCACTGAAAGCATGCTCCAGATGATCTGTGGATAAAGGGACGTAAACTACAGGCCTTCTGCCATATTATTATTATTATTAAGAGAGACCTCCAGGGAGTCAGAGACTCATCGAGGGAGGCCACATACTACACACACCAGCTATCATACTTATTCTTGAATTCACTCACAACATTCCAAAGGCAATCCATTCCAATCACTCACCACCCTCTGAGAGAAAAATCTAGAAATTACACCCTTCTTGGCAGCCTTTATTCTCAGCTTCCAAGGATGCCCTCTCGTCCTTTCCCCACCCACCATAAATTGAAAAATTCCATCAATTGAAATCCTGTATGACCCTTTCAGACGTTTGTAAGTCTCAATCATATCACCCCTCTTTCTCCTGTTTGCTAGTGTCTGCAGTCTACAAATTCTCAATCTGTTTTCATAATCAGTATTCCACAATCCTGATATCATTTTTAACACTCTCCTTTGTACTCTCCCCAATATATCAGAATCACAATGGAAACTAGGAGACCAGACCTGCACACAATAGTCCAAGTGAGAAACAGGGCCTTGTAAAGAGGCAAAATAACATTCTTATCTTTACATGTGAATGTTCGTTTCAGCATTGCAATTATCTTTTGAGGTGTATTTGGAATCTTTGCCACATAGTCCCTAAACTTCAACTTCCAATCTATTAACACTCCAAGATCCCTAGCTTTATCAGTTTCTTCTAGCCTAATCCCACCAATATAATATGACATTGAATATCTAATCATGCTGAAGTGAATGACTTTACATTTACTGACATTGAACTGACACCCATTTTCCCATGCCCATAATTCCAGTCCTATTCAGATCATTCTGCAAAGACTGCATATCAGAAGCATTCCTGATTACCCTACCTATCTTTGCATCATCAGCAAATAGCTGTATGTTACCTGTCAAATCCTTCCCAATATCATTAATGTCTTCTTCTTCTTTGGTGCATCAATCTGAAAATTGGTAAATATAGCAGCACATCACAACATCCTGTCTTGTGACTTCCTTTTTATCTCTTCATAACTCTTAGTGCTAGTTAGAATCATTATGTTATTTATATATGAAATTCTTGGTCTGCCTCGTGGCCTCTTTCCTACAGTCCCCTCCATTATTTCTGTAATCAGTCCCCCATGCCTCAAATGGTGTCCAATTAGCTTTTTCTTCTCTTATTGATGTGTTTCATTAATGACTGCTCTTCATGAACTATATTCAGAACTTCTTCCTTACTTTTCTTTTCTGTCCAACTAATTTTCATCATTTTTCTCCAGCACCAAAGTTCAAATGCCTCCAACTTTTTCATGTCTTGTTTTGTTAGAGTCCAGGCCTCACAACCATATAATGCAATGCTCCATATGTATGTTTTCACTAGCCTTTTTTTGAGCTGGATGCTAAGTCCTTTACTGGTAAAAATGTTTCTTCTGTTATAGAATGCTTTTTTGGCTAGGATTATTTGTGCTTTAATATCCGATTGGTTTCTTCCATCTTCTGTGATAAGACTTCCAAGATATTTAAAAGAGGATACCTGTTGTAGTAGGTTATTATTTATTTCCAGGTTTATTTTCATTGGATTTGCTTTACTTGTAATTAATAATTTTGTTTTCTTATAATTAATTTTTAGGCTGTACTGTGTGAAGATTTCTTCCATCTTTGTTAGGGTGGCTTTCAGTTTGTTTTCGTTATCAGCTAAAACTGCTATATCATCTGCAAACTGTAGCCAGTTAATATCAATTCCATTTATCTTAATTCCGGTTTCTATTAGTCAATCATTAACGTACAGATTGAATAACAGTGGACCAAGCACTGATCCTTGTGGTACACCACTTTTTTTTTTTTTTTTTGTACTGGTTATGGTCAGTACTACCCTTACATCACGTCCAGACTTGATATAGACCTAAGCCTTTACAAGTGTTTTACCCTATGCCTGTTCTAGTTATCATTGTAGTCATTCTCTGGTGGCAACGGCATGCCACCAGTGTGCCCTGTAGGGCCCTCAAGGAAAGAACTTTTATATCCTTCTGCGTAAGCCCAAGCTGTTTTAAGTCCTTATAACTATCTGCACTCCATACGCCATGTAAAGCGATGGTGGCACTGGTAAACCTCTGAGTTGTCCCATGCTCCTACCGTATCTGACTAACTAGATCTTCATTATTTTTATAATAATTTACTTTATTATTATGGCTATAGGCTAGTGGGCACTCTGTTCCCACCACCTGGGCATCAACTACCCAAACATCACCATCTCTTTTAATCACTAAGTCTGGCATAAGTTATGCAAACCCACGGTGATCCTATAATGTGGTTCCACCGCAGTCTCCCAACCTTTGTTCTTAAAGCAGTTGTTCAGAATGGAGACCACGGCATAATGCCTCCTCACGTGGATCCCCATGGGTGTGGAAGCAACACTGGGCTATATGAGACAGTGTCTCACTGTAGTGGCAGCCAGCCCTACAGTTGGAGTCGTCACTACCCCATCAAGCTGTGTGGGCTTGAGTAGGCAGGGCATTGATCCTCATCCTGATAAGGTCAATATACTCGAACCCAGGGAGGAGTCTGGTGCCATCCCTTACCCAATCATGCTAGGGAGGCACCAGATATGACTCTTTTAAAGGAGCACCATCTACAGAACAGTGCAACAGAGATGCCCATCTCTTGTGTTCTGCGGGTGCTGACTCGATTAAAGTACCTTGATAACGAGACCAGCCTTTAGCCCGCCTAAAGTCTTCTTGTATTAATGGGCTATAGAAAGCCTCTCTGCAGATGGGAGAAGAAGATAGTTCTAACTGCACGATTCTTGACAGCCGCAGGCATTGGATCAGCCATCTAAGTGATGGAACCCCAAGCCCACCATCCTTCACCCTCGCATGGAAATATGCAGTAGGAATGTCAGGCGGCAGTCAGAGCCATGATCTCACATCTAAATGAATAGCCCTGTCCATTTGGGACAGTACTGAGATATATGTCCTACCAAGCACCATCTTGTGGTAAAAGCGAGGTAGGAGATAGTGGGAAAGGAGAAACAGTCTTTGCTGGGGGCTTGAGAGGAGCTTTCCTCAAAGAAGCAATCACAGCTTCTAGGATAGAAGGGACAGAAGACCTTCACTTTGGGGTGAACATGATACCGAGGTATCTCCACTCTTCCAGGATGGTCAAAGCATGCAACGGCTCCCGTGCAGGGAAAACTCTATAGTCTTGACCTTAAACTTCTTGTCACGACCAGAGGGAACAAGAGCTAAAGAACAGGACTTCTCTACATTGATAGAAAGGCCTCGAATAGCGAAGAAGTAAACTACTTGGTCAAGGAGTTCCTGCAAGCCTATCTTAGTAGAGGCTACGAGAATAAGATCGTCCGCAAAGGCCATAGCATTAAAGGAAGAAGCGCCTAGAGAGTAGGCTATATGGCTACGAAAAGAATGAAGAAACTCATCTGTGATGCAGTTAAAGAAAAGCGGAGATAGAGGATCACCCTGGCGAACACCCCGCACTGCGGGAATAGAAGTTGCACGGGACCCTGTAGTGATAGTGATGGAGCTACCCAAGTATAGCTCCATAACATAAGAAAGAAAAGGTTCTGGACATCCAGCAATAGACAGCGCTCGAAGGAGAGCAGGAAGCAAGATGCTATCAAAGGCCTTTTGGATGTCCAGCGATGCCATATATAGAGGCTTAAGGTGGCGTCGGGAATCAGAGAGAAGAAAGAAGATATATATTCTCGGCACAGCCATCTGAAGGGATAAAAGCTCTCTGTCTATAATCATGCTGTATATGTTGCTGAAGTCATTTAACTAATATTTTATGATAGAGTCTAAGTAACACAGGGAGATGGTAATAGGTCTAAAGTCTGATGCACAGTTTGAAGTTTCTTTCTTCGGAATGAAGATAGTTCTTGAAGCACGTAAGTATGGTGGTATTATTTTACTGGAAAGGAGAATGTCCACTAAGTCTTGAAGAATCTTCAATGGCACCTTACGAAGCCTAGACACAAGAAAGCCATCAGGTCCAGAGGCAGAGAAATTGGATGGAAGAGCTGCTTTAATCTCCTGGATGGAGGCAGGCTGGTATATTTGAATGGCAGGAATTGACCTCAATATCGTAGTGTGGAGGTGGAGCAGAAAAGACTGTACTCCAGAATTTGACAAAATCATCATGTAAGTCTGCTAGAGGGGGAAGCACCGTCAAGGATGGTTTTGGCACATTGCCCTCTATTCTTTTTATAGAGAGCCTGCATAGCTGCATAGGCTCTCTTCCTCTGCTTCCTATTTGACAACGTCATTGTAGAATGAGACGTAGGCTGATGTTGATGAGGCATGAAGTGTTCAGAGAATTCAGCATGAAGGCAGTCATTCAACTGATCTGTGATATCCATTCCCAGAAGGTGAGTCTGGATGAGATATTTAAGAATTTGATGGTTATATTCTGGAAGAGGAAGATCATCTAGAGATGATGTCAGTCTGAGAATCAAAGCCTCTTCTTCAACAGCAGGATGGTGGCTGGAAGATGGAGAGGCAGGGACAGGAGATACAGAGATATTACCTGTCCCTACCTGTGGCGTCTGTGACACTTGATGGCATCCAAGGATCATAATGGGAACGCCTTAAATAAAGCCTCATTGATTTTCTTTATCCCTCGAGCCGTCAACTCAATCTCACAAGTGGCGAGGATCTTTTCTTCTTCGGCAGTCCAATGTGCTTTGACACACTCTGTTCTTATTGCAGCATTGGTTTCGGCTGGATGTTTCGAGGTGCAATGCATGCCAAGGCCAACTGCAGTAGAGAATGCATGATCGCAGACCTGACATACGAAGTGTCTGAGATTGGGAACTCCTTGACCGCCAGAACAAGCATGATGAGAACTTGAATAAATGGGTTGATGACAGTCTTTGCAGCGCTTTCTTTTAACTTTCTTTCTGAGGATGCCGTTGGGACAGGTGGCAGGATCACCTCCAAAAAATTTACCTGCCAGGGCTGCTAACCCTGGAAGGGAGGAATAGCGTAGCATGCCAGTCAGTCACCCGAAGGTGTCCAGGAATCGCCCCTAGGAGGCCGCTTACTGCCGCACTTGTGAAGTGTCTCAGGGGATGTGCAAGCCAAGACAACAACGCTTCAGATTCCCAAACCTTGGGTTTTTAAACCTTACAGACTCAGATCCCCCATATACCACTTTTTGATATCTGTCAGTCAGCCATCCTCTTATCCATGCTAATATTGTATAACCAACCCATTTTCTCCAATTTATGCAGCAGTCTGCCATGCTGTATTTTGTCAAAAGCCTTAGCAAAATCCAAAAGTATCATGGTGTATCCATTCCCCTTGTCTAGTTCAATGGTAACACTGTTATAGAATGTGAGCAAATTGCTAAAACATGACCTTCCCTTAATAAACCCATGTTGTTCATTGCAAAGTAGATATTCACTGTCAACCCATTTCTGAATCCAGGCCTAATATAAGCTGACGTTTTGCATATATCATGCCACAGTTTACCGAGATATCTGTGTATCTGTGCTTGAATGGAACTGACTTGCAAACTGACCTGCTGTGGTGTATCAATTACATTTTGCTGTTATAACCAAAAAATCTGTCTCCATACTCTGTGGTAGAGCAAGAGCAACCTCTTAGCAAACATCTGGAACACATTACATTGGTTTGAAATGCTACCCAGTGCCTGGATACAACACTATGTGAGATTCCAAACTCTCTGGCAATATCTAGAAACACATCCACTGCCACAACTATGGTCATTCCGGTCTCGCTGATTGTGCCTTGGATATCTTGAACAGAATCAAATGGGAAAAAAAGCACTGAGCTTCACCTGAGCCCTATATTCCTCATGCATCTACTCTCTACCTCTCTTTAGTTCTGTTGGATTTTCCATCTTTTTTGCACAGATTTATTTATCTTTCTCAATCATTCTCGCTATAGATATACAGTTTGCCACTGATGCTAACAAATATTTCTTAACTAGTTTTTGCATTAGTGATATTTAATTATTATTATTATTAAACCAGATCCCATGGAGTCAAATTATTCTTGTAAAAACCCCTCAGTATTGAATGTCTCAATCATATCACCCCTTTTCTGCCTATCAACCAATTTCTTTAACCCACAGATCTTCAACCTGTTCTCGTAAGGTTCATTTCATAGACCAGCTACCATCTTGGTCACTTACTTCTGGATCCTCTCTACCTCCTCCCCATCAAGAAGAAACCCTGGCACCCAGATCTGGGCACAATAGTCAAGATGGGGGTCTTATCAAGGCTCGATTTAGAGGAACAATAACCTGCTTGTCTCTGCTCATCAAACTATTCTTCAGTAACCAAGTGATCTGATGAGCTGATTTAGCCACTTTTGCTATGTGCTCCCTAAACTTCAACTCCACCAACTATCCACCAACACTCACAATTCTCTGGCTTTGTCAATTTCCTGGAATACAGTTCTACCAATATGGTATACTGCTGCTAATCTTTTCACCCAAAATGCATAACCTTACGCTTTGCCACATTAAACTGACATCCATTCATCTTAGCCTAGTCTACCAATCTATTCAAATCATCCTGCAAAATTTTGACATCATGTGCATTTACTATTGCTCTACCCAACTTTGCATCATTGGCAAATAAATGAACAGTTCCTCTCAGATCCTTTCCAATATCATTAATGAACAAATTAAATAACAGTGGTCCAACAACAGAACCCTGCAGCGCACACCACCACTAGTCACAGGCCTTCTTTTGGACTCTACTCCTGAATAAACTGCTCTCTGATATCTCTCCATCAACCACCCTACTATCCATCTCTTTGGAACTTATATTTCTTGAATAACTTGGATCTGTAAAAAGAAGACTTTATGGATGCAGTACAAGATAGAGCATCATAATCAGTTGCATAAGTAGTACAAAGACCAGGCCAAGACGATGAATTAGTTGGTTAGAACAGCAAAATTGCAGTATGAGAATGACATTAGCCAGTTGGGACACAGAAATCCTAGAAAGTTCTTGTGACATGTGGTAAGTGAAAGAGAGAAAGAATGATTATGGGTGGATGACGTCAGTGAATGAAAACTGTAAACTGATAACTGCAGAGGATATAGTTGAGATATTCAGTGTCAGGATATTTCACCCTCATAAACGTGATGTCATTAGGGACTTTAGTTTATATGGTATAGTGAAGAGGGGACTAAAGGTGAGTAACAGGAGGTATATGAGGAATTGAGTAAACATTATGTTAATAAGGCAATAAGATGACAAACATCACAACTGTCTTAATGGATTGCTCAAGTGAACAGCATTCTTGGCATACTTGTTTGATTTAACAAGAATCTTGCAACAGGACAAATCTCATAGGAGTGGAAAGAGAATAAAATTGTACCACTTCAAAAGGGGATAATAAGACTGGAGCTACAAATTATAGACTAGTCTTTGTGTTTGCAATTGTGGTTAAGGTGTTGGAGAGATTGGGCAGGCTCAGATTCGCAACTGGGATTCAAGATTGACTGTCCAATAAGTATCAGAGAGTTGTGTATGGTGGGGCAGTTTCAAGGAGGCAGAAAGTTACAAGTGGGGTCCCACAGGACTCAGTACTGGGACCTATATTGTTTAACCTTTATATTAATGACATTGTCAGTGGATTACAAGGGGATATTCAGTTGTTTGCAGATGATGTGAAGCTGGTAAGGTTTATTAGTAATAGTGCAGATGTGATAGCCCTGCAAGAGGATTTGAATAAGCTTGACAGATGGGTAAATGAATAGGAGTTGTTGGTTTAATGCAGCAAAATGTAAGCTCTTGAGGTTTGGGACACATCGATGGGATGCTGCATACTCTATTGGAGGAGCTATACTGGAGGAAGTGGGGGGGACAAGAGATCTGGGGGTTGGTGATTGATAGAAACCTGAAATTCAGGGGACATATTGCAAAGGTGGTGAAGGTAACACAGAGGATTGCTGCAATACTGAGAAGAATGCTGACCTGCAGAGCTAGAAGACTTATCATTCCATTGTATAAGACCCTGATCAGACCACACTTGGGCTATTGTTCTCAGATTTGGTTCCCAGGATTTGAAGGGGATAAATTAGCTGTGGAAAGGGTACAAAGGCCGATAACAAAGATGGTTTCAGGACTGTACAATGTTAGTCATGAGGATTGGCTGAGAAAATGTAGACTGCAGAATTTGGTGGATAGAAGAAGGAGAGGTGATATGATTGAGACTTTTAAACTGTTGAGAGGTGTTTACACGGTTGACACTGGGGAGTTCTTTCACTTGGTTGAACAGCGGGAAGGAGTGATGGCAAGGGGCCATCCCTGGAAGTTACGAAAGGAAACTGTGAGCAAGAGGGTGAGGAATGGTTTCTTTGCATGGAGGGTGGTTGAACCATGGAATGCATTGCCTGATAGAGTGGTGAGAACGAGATCAATGAGTTTAAGGAGTGGTATAATAGACTTTGTGTTTCCTAGGAAGGACCTCCCATGATGTGTCTTGATAGACTTTGTGTTTCCTAGGAAGGGCCTCTCATGATGTGTCTTTTGACTCCATGGAGGCCTGAATAATAATAAATAATAATAATAATATGCTCTGTGATAATCAGCATGAGTTTGTTAGAAGGAAGCCATGTTTTAGCAATCTGCTTATGTTCTACAATAAAGTGACAAATTCATTGGACAAAGAAGAAGAATGTACAGTGATGTATACTTCTCCCTTCTCCCTAGCTGACAATTAAATTGGATCAGATGGGGATAGATAAGAAATTAGTGAATTACATAGATGACTGGGGACATATTGCATATATGTATTGGCACACTGTGAATTGGGGGTGGGGAGGTATATCAAAAGACAAAATTAATGATGTTTCAGAACAATATAATATGAGTATATCAAAAATAAAGACAAAAATAATGGCTTTCAAAGGAGAACCCAATAAGAAGTAAAATAGTGATAGATAATAAAATATTAATACAAGTAAATACTTTCAAATACCTTGGATGTGACTTTTTCATATAAAGAAGATATATAGACATTAAAATATCAAATTTTGTTAAAGTAAATGGTATAATCATATGCAGATGATATCATCTGCATATCTTAGGTGTGTTAAGTTTCTGTTATTAATTTTTATACCAAGGTTTGGCCAGTTTATATTATTAAATATTTCTTGAAGGACTGCTGTAAAGATTTTGGGTGATAGAACGTCTCCTTGTTGGACACCTTTTTCAATTGATATTTTATTGCTACTCGTGTGAAGTTGTGTTGTTGCTGTTGCAGTGTGGTATATTTCCTGGAGGAGGTCTATATATATATTCTCCAGGAACTCTCTGATTCTGGAGTGCTTTAATTATTGCATTAGTTTTGATGGAATCACATGCTTCTTTCATAATCAATAAAAGCTAAACAGAGAGGCAATTGGTTTTCTCCTGCTTTTTCTATGATTTGTTTTACTGCATTAATATCATCAATTGTGTTAAAGCCTTTATGGAATCCTGCTTGTTCTGCTTGTTGATTTGAGTCTAGAAGAGGAGTTAACCTGTTTGTTATTACTTTTTTGAGAATTTTGTACAGATTAGAGAGAATAGTAAGTTCTTTACTTCTTCTTTGTCTCCTTTTTTAAATAACACTATCAGAGTAACATTTTTCCAATTTTCTGGTATGAGGGTGGTCTGAAAAGTTCTCAGCCTCGACCATAGATGTCAACACTATCGGCAAGATTTTTTTTTATAAGTTGGTACATCTGTGATAAGCATCCATGTAAAATTGCAAGTCATTCTATCAAGTAGTATGTTTTATACAGCTGTCTGAAGCAAAAGTGTTGTCCGTATCTCTTGAAATGGATAAAATTAAGTATCGTGCGGTTATAAAATTTTTTGTAAAAGAAGGTTTAACGGCAAAAGAAATTCAATCGAAGTTCATAAAAGTTTATGGGCACGTTTCTTCTTCATTTTCGCAAATTAAGAAATGGGCTGCCTAGTTTAAATGTGGCCATACCAGCCTTGAAGATGATCCAAGTGAAGGACATCCAAAAAGTGTAACAATACCAGAAATCATTGATCAAGTACACGATATGATATTGGATGACCGGCCAGTCAAAGTGCGTGAAATTGCTGAGACTGTAGACATTTCAAAAGAACGTGTAGGATATATTTTGCATGAAGAATTGCAAATGAAAAAGCTTTGTGCAAGATGGGTGCCATGCTTGCTCACAGCAGATCACAGAAAATCTCTGAACAGTTCTTGGAGCATTTTAACAAGAATAAACTGATTTTGTGTTATGATTTATTACTATGGATGAGACTTGGATTCACCATTACACACACCAGAATCCAAACAGCAGTCAAAACAGTGGACAGAAGCCAGTTGTTCAGTGCCAAAGAAGACAAAATCGGTTCCATCAGCAGGAAAGGTCATGGCATTGGTGTTTTGGAATGCTAAAGGTATTTTGTTTATTAATTATCTTGAAAAGGGTAAAATAATAACCAGGGAATATTATTCCGATCTTTTAACCATACAGATGAAAAAATTCATGAGAAAAGACCTGGTGTGCAGAAGAAAAAAATCATCTTTCATCAGGACAATGCACCTCCCCACAAAGATGTTTTGGCAATGGGAAAATTAAGGGATCTGCACTATGAATTGTTGGAACATCCACCCTATTCCCCAGATTTGGCTCCCTCTGACTTCTATCTCTTCCAAAACTAAAACTCTTCCTTGCTGGTCAGTGTTTTTCTTCATATCAAGAGGTGATTGCAGCTATAGAGGGGTATTTTGAAGAGCTTGCTGAGAACCACTACAGGGATGGGATAATGGCACTGGAGCATCACTGGAATAAATGTGTTAGTCTTAAGGGAGATTATGTTGAAAAATAAAAATAATTTTGAAATTATAAATTTGTTTTTTCATCATTAGGCCAAGAACTTTTCAGACCACCCTTGTATCTTCCTTTCTTCTAGGCATAGATTTAGTAAGTTAGTGACATGATCTATATCATGGAATCAGAAAAGTCTGTCTAAAAATAAACAGAGAAAAACCTAAAACCATGCTTAATCATTTTGTAACACCAAAAAACATTTCTTCGAAAGAGTCTCTTCATATGCATGCTTAGGTCATATCATTGATGTAAACTGAGGACTCCAAAAGGAAATAAATGGAAGAGTTTGACTTGCCTGGAGTGCATTCAGAAAATTGAAAATCATTTTTCAAAACAGTGATGTCCCACTCTGTTTAAAAAGGAAGACATTTAACCAGTGTATACTGCCAGTCATCAGATATTGTAGTGAAACTTGGTCTCTAACAAAAGCACTGACAAATAAACTAGCAACAACTCAAATAAAAATGGAGAGATTGATGCTAGGCATCACATTAAAAGATAAGAAATGAAACACCTGGATAAGAACCAGACTCATATCACTGACATCATTCTTCACCACAAGCGACTAAAATGGAAATGGACCAGACATCTATCCAGAAGAGAAGATGAGCGATGTTAAAGAATTATTAGATTCAAATTCAAAAGATTTCAGTGACCACGATCTTCTTGAAATTGAACAACACATATATGAAGACAATGAACAAATGGAATGTGAAGATGAGATTCCAAAGGAAATAACAGTCAAAGAACTGGATGGAATATTTCGCAGTTTAGAATCGCTTAAGCAGCAAGCAATGGATATAGATCCAGCTGTTATTGAAGAATGCTTGTTTGCCAAGGTCTGGAGAGTCATTTTGCTTGTTATCATAGAATTTATGCTGATAAGAAAAAAAAAACTAAAACTGTTCAAACGACTCTTTATAACTTCTTTTGATTAAAAAAAATTGCAGTAACTAATGTAGGTACAAGTATTTATTAAACATTTACTTTGCATTCATTTTTTATCTTTCCTAAAAGAGTACCATATAAAACGAACTATTAGTACAGTAATCGATCAGGGACGAATTGTACTTTTTACCATTGATCATTAGATTTGATTAACGCGATTTTGATATACACAGTGACATCGAGGGATTAATTAACCACATTAATCGAGGGATACCTGTATTTTCATATATGCATGTGATTATGCATGAGCCAATCTATGAAGACTGGCTCATAAATTGGAATAAACAAAACATGCTATTATGTCAGGTCTGTGCTGATCATTAGAGGGGGAACCTCTATTAGGATACAGCAGTAAGCATATTAGTAAGGTAATAAAAAAGAACGGGGGGGGGGAATGGTTATGTTTAACAGTTTAGGATTTTTGACAGATTATTATTATTAGGATTGAACTCTGATAAACTACAGCCAAAAAAAAAAAAAAGAGTAGGAATTCAGCTGGAGGTAAGTGAATATAGTGCATTCAAGACTGTCGGATGTGAGATAGAGGACAACAGGATGAAATATACAGTTGGTTACTGTATATTTCATCCTGTTGAGGGTATACATGACAAGGGAATGTGAAGGATGATGCATCAGCAAATAAGTTCTGTGAGTTGTGGACGAGTAATTATTATGGGGGATTTCAACTATGGAAACATAAATTGAAAGGAAGCAAGCACACATGGGAAGAAGAAAATGGAAGTTATGCAGTTACCATGAGGCAGCATGTGATAAAAGGTACCAGGGTTTTGAGAGTGCTAAATGTTGTAATTGCATCAGCAGATTTGTCTGTAACCAATCTTTGGTTATTTATTTACTGATGATGTAAAACTGAGTAGAGCAATAATCAATCAAGATGATATTAAAATTTTGCATTATGATTTAAATAGACTGGCAGTATGAATAAAGGAGAACAGATGTCAGTTTAATATAGCAGTGTAAGGTTATGGATTTTGAGGTGAAATATTACTGGCTGTGTACCATACTGATGGAACTGTACTCCAGGAACTTGAAACCAGGGATTTGGGGGGTGTTAATTTATAGGGAGTTGAAGTTTAGAGGCCATATTGCAAAAGTGGCTAAAACAGCTCATCAATTACTTAATTATTGAAGAAGAACACCCTGACAAGTAGGTATATGAACCTATTTATATAAGTACCTGTTTAGGCCTTAATAAGGCCATCCCCCATCTTGACTATTGTAGAGAGTTTATTTTTCACTTGGTTAGACTATAATAAGTTTAGTTTAATCCTTTATCCAAGTGTGAGCAAACAAAGTCTGTGCCTGAAAGTATCTTCAGGATTGGGGTAAGGTAGTGCAACACCAGGAAACTCGTTGCAAAGGTGGAGAAAGCTCTCATCACCCCTATCTCAGTATCTCCCATAATGCAACCAGGCCCAGTAGTGGAGATACAAAGGCAGAAGCAATGAGAGGTCATCCTAACCTATAGGCGCCTGGCTCCCACTGATGAGACCTCAATAAAGGTCGAAACCAGTATGGGTAGTGGCCCTTGCCTTAATGCATAGCATTACACATATCCGCAAGGAGATGTGCTTTGCATTATGGGAGATACTGAGATAGGAGTGATGAGAACTTTCTCCACCTTTGCAACGAGTTGCCTGGTGTTGCACTACCTTACCCCAGTCCTGAAGATACTTTCAGGTGCAAACTTTGTTTGCTAACACTTGGATAAAGGATTAAACTAAACTTATTATATTGTGCATAGATCTGGTCACCTGGGTTTCTTGGAGATGAGAAGGATGTGGAGAGGATCCAGAGCTGAGTGACCAAGATGGTGGCAGGTCTGAAGATTTGTGGGTTACAGAAAGTGCTTGAGATGTGAAAAAGGATGATGTCATTGAGACCTACAAATTACTGAAAAGTTTTAAAGGAATAATAACACAAGAAATTTTTCGAAATAGGTCTGGTGGCAGGAGAACTAGGGATCATCCTTGAAAATTAATCAACAGTGTGGTTAAAAAGGATTGAAGACAAGATTTTTTGCTTTGATAATGGTTAATGAGTGGAATAGGTTGCCAGAATGTTGTGCATGTCATGACTGTGAATAAGCACAAAGCAAGGTATGATAGATATTCCACGAATATTGTATTGTGCTAGGCATAATGTTTAGTCTCCCTCAATGAGACTATGGACTCCATTGTGTTGTCCTTATAATATAATAATAATAATCTGCAGACAGCTGTATTTTCAAGACTCATGCTAACAAGAACTGAATTCATCTACATTAATCTACATTTATCTCTATTAATATACATTTATCTGACCTTGAAAAAATTCAATCCTTCAATTAATTGACCTTTGCATATCAACTCATGATAGAGCACATTGTAATTGTACTTCAATTATTGTTCCACTGCATAAAGGTGTTGATAAGGTTGTAGCTTCAAATTATAGACTGGTCTGCATATCTGGAGTTGCATTGAAGGTACTAGAGAAATTGGTGAGAGGTAGGATACAGAAATGGATTGATAACAGCAGTATTCTCTGTGATTATCAGCATGGGTTTGTTAAGGGGAAGATCATGTTTTACTAACTTACTTATATACTATAGCAAGGTGACAAATACCTTGGACAGCAGAAATGAATATACAGTGGTCTACTTGGATTTTGCAAAGTCTTTTGATAGACTGTCATACAATACGCTCTTAAATAAATTGAAACAAATGGGATTGGATAACAGACTTCTGAGTTGGATCAGTTGATCCACTTTCTAATACCTATCTGACTGTCATATAGGTATCAGAAAGTTGTATATGGGGGGGGGGGGGGTGCAGTATCCTGAACGAGAAAGGTCACTAGTGGTGTACTGCAGGGGGATCAGTTTTTTGGGACCATTATTGTTGTTCAGTTTGTATGTTAATGATATTGAACTAGTGATATGCAGCTGTTTGCAGATGATGCAAAACTAGGAAAAGCAATGAGTCAAGTGGATGTTATGGCCTTACAAGAGGACTTGAAGAGATTGCATGAATGGGAAGGTAAATAGAACTGACGTTCTATTTACCTGCCCATTTCCTTACACTTTGGAACATTGGTTCCAAAGTGTAAGGTTTTGAGATTTGGTAAGCAACGATGGGATGCAAAGTATACACTTGGTGGGGAAACTTTAAAGGAAGTAGAGGAGATGAGAGATCTAGGAGTGATGGTGGACAGGGACCTGAAATTCAGGTTCCACATTGCATAAGTTGTGAAGACGTCATATTGGATAATGGCAATGCTGTGGAAGACCCTGTCATGCAGAAATACAGAAGTTATGTCAGTGTATAACGTCTTGATCAGGCCTCATATGGATTATTGTGCATAGATTTGGTCACTGGGTTTTCATGGTGATGAGGATATGTTGGAAGGTACAGAGAAGATTCACAAAGGTGGTCAGTGGTCTTTGGAATGTGGAGTACAAGGACAATGTAAGTTGCAGAGCCTCGTGAATAGGAGCAAGAGGGGGGGGGGATATGATTGAGACAAATAAGTTAGTCAGGGGTTGTTATCAGGTTGACATGGAAGAGATTTTTCATAGAATACGAGAGGGGGATAGAACAAGAGGCAATCATTGGAAACTGTATAAGGAGGCCGTGAGAAGTGGGGTGAGGACAAAGTTCTTTGCATGGAGAGTGGTTGGTGAGTGGAATGCATTGCCTGAGCGTGTTGTGAATGTAGACACATTGAATCAGTTTAAAGCATGGTTGGATGAGCATTGTGTGCACTAGTGTGTACCTCCCACAATGGGTCTCTGACTCCATGTAAGTCAGATGTTAATAATAATAATAAATTCTGACCCTTCAATTATTAAGCTCACTGTTCTGAAAGCTGAAGGGCTGGATAAACTATAGATTATTGTACTTCTTCAAAATGTCTTGGTTTTCCAAATGCAAACATTTTGTCTTTTACTGTAGGTGTAAAGCCTAATATTTTATTGCAGAAATTCTCTGAGAATTTTGATGACTTATATACAGAAGTGCAGATTGTCCACCTAAGCATGTAGCAATTGTAGATGAATTTCTAGCCCCAAAAACCTTATTGATGTATATATTCCTCTAAAATTTTATAATGCATAGGAATGCAGAATAGACTTTTGCTATCACTTGGAGAATGTTTGAGACAGATATTTGTCTATCAGCCATTCCCTTGGGTTACTGTTTCTCATCTTGTATATTAGCAGAACATTTTATGAATGCAGGGAGTGTTAAGGATTTTAAGCTTTAATAGGATAAATATGTTGCTAATTGGTTGAACCTCCCACGACATAGCTGCTGAACTCCATAGAGAGTGTGCACATAATAATAATATTGATGAAATTGGGGATGTCAAATTGCATGCCAATAACATTTGAAGACAGTATATTAACATGTAGGAATAAAGAAAACATTCTTTTCTCATTTATAAGGCTTTGATAAGACTGCACCTAAACTGTTGTGCTCAGATATTGGTTGCCTGAGTCTGTTGGGATGCAGAGACAGTGAGGAATGTTCACAGGTAGGTAACCAAGATATAAAATAATTTTAAACAGGTACAGAAGAGAAGAGTCATCCCTGGAAGCTTAGTAAGGGTGTAGTCAACAAATGTGTGATCTATGTTTTTTCATGGATTTTCTCAATGAATATACTCAAAAAGAGGTATGATGTGTTGGTGTGGCTTGGGAGAGGGGAGAGAAAAGGGGCTCTGTAATATGTTCTTGGGCTCTCTCTCTCTAAAGGTGTCTCCTCCATACCGCATTCAGAGCTCCATTGGTCTTGACAGTCCTTTGGCTGAAAAGGCTTGGATTCATATCTTATCTGGGATACAATGAGCCTTTATATGGGCTTTTCAATTGAAGATGAGTAAGCCTGTCTCATATGGAGGTGGCAGAGTTTTTCATCTCACAAAACATGCAACTTACAGCCATAATATGCTATGCAGATAGGTTTAACTGCACAGAATATTAATCAGGTTTCAAAGAAGCTAAGTTACTTGGCCATAACAGGCAATTGTGCCTAACATGCAATATCCCATCCTCGTCGAAAATTCTTTATAGACCAGGCAAGGCTGGTGACTTGGTTGGTGAGGGTAGCTAAAGTGAGAAATGAACAGCAGTTAGCTAATGAAGCCAAAAAGAATCCTAAGGTGTTCTTTTGATATCTAGCCAGCAAAAGAAAGAATGATTATGGAAGGATGGCATTGATTGGAGAAAATGGTATAAAGACAGCTGTTGCAGAATGTGCGGTAGAGATACTTAATGAGCAGTTCATAAAGGTCTTTCAATCTTGTGAATGTGATTGCATGGAGAGATTGAGAGCAGTTGATGATGATGGGGAGGAGAGACTGACTGTAAGTGAGCAAGAGGTGTATGGGGAGTTGAGCAAACTAGATGTTAATAAGGCTGTGGGACTTGATAATATATCACCGCGTATTCTGAAGGAATGTGCCAGGGAGTTGACACCTGCCTTGACATATTTTTTTGATACGAGTCTTGCACTCGATCAAGTTCCCAATGAGTGGAAGGAGGGCAAGATTGTGCCACTTCATGAAGGAGGTGATTGAACTCAAGCATCAAACTATAGACCTATCTGTGTGTCAGGTGTTGTGGTTAAGTTATTGGAGAAGCTTGTGAGAACTAGGATCCAGAGTTGGGTTGACGACAATGGTATTATCTTTGATGGACAGCATGGATTTGCTAAAGGGAGGTCATGTTTTAGTAATCTACTTACTTATTACAATTAAGTGACTGCTTCCTCGGACAGAGGAAAAGGATACACAGTAATTACTTGGATTTCGCAAAGGCTTTTGATAGAGTACCTCATGATAAGTTGAAGTCAAACTAGAGCAGATGGGGTTGGATATTAGATTAGTGCATTGGATTGGAGATTGGCTATCTGATAGGTATCAACAAGTTATGTATGGGGGAGTGATATCCAGGAAAAGGAAAGTCACTAGTGGAGTGGCCTGTTTTAGGACCATTACTGTTTAACTTGTATATTAATGATATTGGTGAAGATTTGAAGAGAGATATTCAGTTGTTTGCAGATGATGCAAAGTTGGGACAAACCATGAAGAGTAGAGAAAATGTTGTGGCCTTACAAGAAGACTTGAATAAATTGAGTGATTGGGCACGGAAATGGGGATGTGAATTCAATGTTGCAAATTGTAAGGTTTTAAAATTTGGAAAACAAAGATGGGATGCAGAATTTATGCTTGGTGAGGATATATTGTTGGAGGTGGAGGAAATTAATAGATCTGGGTGTGATAGTGGATACGGATCTGAAATTTAGGGGACACATAGCCAAAATTGTGAAGACAACACAAAGGCTTCTGGGAATGATGCGGAGGACACTGACTTGTAGAAGTAGGGAGATTCTTGTTCCATTGTATAAGGCTTTGATTAGGCCACATGGACTATTGTGCCCATATTTGGTCACCTGGTTTTCAGATGGACGAAGAGATGTTGGGAAGGGTCCAAAGGCGACTGACTAAGGTAATTTTTAACCTCTGGCATGTCGATTATGAGGAAAGATTGAGAAGATGTAATTTGCAGAGTCTGGAGATAGGAGGAAGAGGAGAGATATGATAGAGACCTACACGTTATTAAGGGGTTGTTATAGGATCAATGCTGGAGAAGTTCTACAGAAAATAGTGGGAGATCGGGGGAGAACCAGAGGTCATCCCTGGAAACTGTATAAAAAGGGTGCAAGTAGGGGAGTGAGAAGCAGGTTTTTTTCGTGTAGAGTTGTAAATGATTTGAATGCCTTGCCTTAGAATATAGAGTCTGCAAGGAGTTTGAGTGTGTTTAAGACACGGTATGATGAGCTGTGTGTGTGTGTGATAAAAGGACCTCCCAGATGAGTCTTTGATTCCATGAGGTCTTGGAGTAATAATAATAATAATGAAATTAAATTAAATCATGATAATCACTTTTGAAACTTTAAGTTTTAAAAGTGGTCAGGAACTAATGAAAATACAGAGATTGGTATAAGTTAAGCATGATACTGCAACAATCATGCAAATATTATTTGTTTAGTTAGCTATAAAATAATTGGATATTTATTACCCTGTTTTTTTTTTTTTTTAATGGTTTCTGGTGGTAAACCTTTTGAGATACTTTCTTCATTAATAATTACTAAAATGCTGTGAGATGACTTCATACTTGTACTATGAACTCTTCATGTTTTCTCTCTTTTGACAGATCTGTGTATTTTAGATATATTATACTCTAAATTTGTTTTCTTATAATACAGGGTGAGTCAAATTGACATGAGCAATTAGAAACATTTATTGAACAAAAGTATTGAACACAACAGTGTGAAACTTGAATTAGTTGAAATAGTAACCAAAACAGTTTTTGGACCTGCTTTATAAAATTCCAATGTGAACTTTGAACTTTTATAAAGCATGTTTTGATGTGTGTGCACCATATCAAAACAATCTGTGACTTCTTGCCACACAGAAACCAACATTTGATGATCAGTCATTTCTAAAGCTGTGTAAATACGATCCCTCACACCAAGTGTTGTAGCAAAGGTAGCACATAAACTTTGTCCTTTACACCCCCCCCCCGAGTAAAAAATGTAGAGCATGTAGACATTTGGCCTATCCATCTGCCAGGAAGTTGGATGTTCAAAAGGGACATGACTTTGTGATGGATGTGTGGCAGTGCTCCATCTTGCTGAAAGATAATAATCTTGAGTAATCTGAAATTCGGAGTTTCTTTTTCAATTTCTGCATGTTGCATTTTCTTATCACTAATTGTTTCTTCATAAAAATAGGCAGAAATCACTCATGTCGTTTTGAAATCACTCACATGTTACTTATTCTATTTATTTATAGAACTATAGATTTATAGATCAATATTTAGTCAAATAATATTTGACATACACTAGATCAATATTAATTTGTAAAGAATGTTATTTACAATTTACACTGCAATATTACTGTTTGATTGATTAAATTTTTCCTCTACAGCAGAATGTCATCAGTAATCATTTTTCTCATTCTGTTCATAAGTCACATCCAATAAGTGGGATAAAAAATAAAACATTTGCTACAAATTATAGCATTTCATTAGAAATCCCTATATCTGCCATGCAGACAGAAACTGAACTACTCAAAATTCAACCTGCTGTCACATATTTAAACAAAGAATTATTTGGGATTGTAAAAGGAAACAAAAACAATATCTTTGAACTTATAAAAAGGTAGGTAAAAATTAAACTTTTAATTTGTAATTTTCATTTAGAACATAAATAAAAATGTGTTCAGTTTTATTTAAAAAAAAAAATTGATAAAATATTCAACTAAAATCTCTGAAAAATCTCTTTTTCAGAGATTTTATTGTCAAATATGAAGTTTTTTTTTAAATTTTTTATTCACTGTTTTATGTATTTATTCTTACTGGATCTGACTGGTTGCTGGTTTGGTAATTCTTCTTGTTCTTCTTCTTATTATTATTATTCAGGCCTCGAAGGAGTCAAAAGACTCTTCGCCGGAGGTCCTTCTTAGGAAGGACCTCCCTCCATGCAAAGAAACCACTCCTCACCTTCTTGCTCACAGTTTCCTTTCATAACTTCCAGGGATGGCCCCTTGTCATCACTCCTTCCCACTGTTCAACAAGCGAAAGAACTCCCCAGTGTCAACAGTTTAAAAGTCTCAATCATATCACCTCTCCTTCTTCTATCCACCAAACTTTGCAGTCCACATTCCCTCAGCCGATCCTCATAACTAACATTGTACAGTCCTGAAAACCATCTTTGTTATCTTCCTTTGTACCCTTTCCACAGTTAATTTAACCCCTTCAAATACTGGGGACCAAATCTGAGAACAGTAGTCTAAGTGTAGTCTGATCAGGGTCTTATACAATGGAACGATAACTCTTCTATCTCTGCAGGTCAGCGTCCTTCTCAGTATTGCAGCAATCCTCTGTTTAACCTTCACCACCTTTGCAATATGTCCCCTGAATTTCAGGTTTCTATCAATCATCAACCCCCAGATCTCTTGTCTCTTCCCACTTCCTCCAGTATAGCTCCTCCAAAAGAGTATGCAGCATCCCATCAATGTGTCCCAAACCTCAAGCGCTTACATTTTGCTGCATTAAACCGACAACTCCTATTCATTTGCCCATCTGTCATGCTGTACCCTGCTACTTCTATTCCTGTTATTATATCCTGTTCTGTCAACCATGTCTCAGTGATCCCAATAATCTTTGGCCAGGCTGATGCTATCAGCATCACCAATTCCTCTCCTTTATTCAGGATACTCCTGGCATTAATATAAAGCATAAAAATGCCACTGTTTCTATACCCAACATTATCCCCTCTAGACTCTACTGGGCTCAGCATTACCTGATGTCTTACCCCTTCTCCCAAGTACCCATTCCCACAAGAGGCCACCCCTATAATTCTTCTAATTATCATTACACCTCCATGGAACTGCTAAACTGTCATCATGGAAGATTATTACTGACCAACAACATATCCATCATACTGTGTCCTAAACCTATTTATGATTTCCACATTTACATGAAATGCACTATACATATTCTCTGCCAGTGCATTCCCTTTGGTTATATATTTCTTATACAACTTTCAGATAGGCTTGGGTTTCATTCTCCTCCTTCTCCTTTTCTTTTCACTTTATGAGTAATCTCTTCTGCAGCAGTAAAGTGCAACACCAGAAGAAGACAATAATTTATTTATTTGTTGAACTTGCTGATATTTTGCTGTTTTTCTACCTGGCATCATCAGAACACATATTAAACTGTGGTGGCACACATTATTATTATTATTATTATTATTAAAATTCAGGCCTCCAAGGAGTCAAAAGACTCATCGAGGGAGGTCCTTCCTAAGACATAAAGTCTGTCAAGACTCATCGAGGGGAGGTCCCCCCCTGAGAAACACAAAGTTTATCATACCACTCTTTAAACTCACTGACCGTTCTCGCTCCCACCACTCCATCAGGCAATGCATTCCACGGCTCGGCCACCCTCCACACAAAGAAACCACTCCTTACCCTCTTGCTCACAGTTTCCTTTCGTAACTTCCAGGGATGGCCTCTTGTCATCACTCCTTCCCGCTGATCAACCAAGTGAAAGAACTCCCCAGTGTCAACCCTGTAACCACCTCTCAACAGTTTAAAAGTCTCAATCATATCACCTCTCCTTCTTCTATCCACCAAACTCTGCAGTCCACATTCTCTCAGCCGATCCTCATAACTATCCTTGTACAGTCCTGAAACCATCTTTGTCATCCGTCTTTGTATCCTTTCCACAGTTAATTTATCCCCTTCAAATCCTGGGGACCAAATCTGAGAACAATAGTCCAAGTGTGGTCTGATCAGAGACTTATGTCCTTCTCATAATAGCAGCAATCCTCTGTGTTACCTTCACCACCTTTGTAATATGTCCCCTAAACTTCAGGTTTCTATCAATCATCAACCCCAGATCTCTTGTCTCCCCTACTTCCTCCAGTATAACTCCTCCCATAGAGTATGCAGCATCCCATCGATGTTTCCCAAACCTCAAGACCTTACATTTTGCTGCATTAAACTGAAAGCCCCATTCATTTGCCCATCTATCTAGCTTATTTAAATCCTCTTGCAGGGCTACCACATCTGCACTATTACTAATAATCCTTCCCAGCTTCGCATCATCTGCAAACAACTGAATATCACCCTGCAATCCACTGGTTATGTCATTGATATAAAGGTTAAACAATATAGGTCCTAGTACTGAGCCCTGTGGGACCCCACTTGTAACCCTCTGCCTCCTGGAAACTGCTCCACCATACACAACTCTCTGATACCTATCAGACAGCCAATCCTGAATCCAGTTGACCAATCTGACATCCAGACCCATGTGCTGCAACTTAAATATCAGCTTATCATGTGGCACCCTGTCAAATGCCTTCTCCAAGTCTAAGAAAATTGCAGTATATGCCTTTCCCTCATCTAATGCTCTTGTAACTTTATTATAAAAGGCTAGCATATTGCTAAAACAAGAGCGTCCTTTCACAAATCCATGTTGATTCTCACAGATAACATTACCTTCATCTGCCCAATGCTGTACACAGTCCCTCACTACTTTCTCCAAGATCTTAACAACTACTGATGACACACAGACTGGCCTATAATTAGACACTTCCAGTCTGTTACCACCCTTATGCAATGGCACTATCTTACCTTCCTTCCATTCCCTGGGCACCTTTGCCAAAGCCAGACTTTCATTGAAAAGCCACGTTAATGGTATTGTCAATTCCCTAGCACATTCTCTCAAAACTCGTGGCGAAATACCATCCAGTCCCACAGCTTTACTGACATCCAGAGTACTCAGTATCTGAAACACACTCTCCTCCTGTACCTCCAGACCTCGTACCAGTCCTGTCCCTCTAGCATTAAAACTGACTCCTCTAGGATGAAATACTCCAATAAAGTGTTCATTGAACAATTCCACTATGTCCTCTGCATCAGTCACTCTATTCCCATTTTTATCCCACAATATCATTCTTCCACAGTCATTTCTCCTCCTACTGGCCACATAGCTAAAAAATTCCCTAGGATTTTCTTTGGATCTTAGGACCAATCTCCTCTCATATTCCAGTTTCGCTTTCCTTACCACACGAGTCACTCTTCTGGCCTGTGTCTTATATTCCTCATGCATTGTAACTGAAAAGGAACAAGCATCCTAGCAAGGCTCCCTCTAGGGACTAGATTACAGCAAAGTCAATTCGGAGAAGTTCATTCTGTTGTAGTCTTAGAATGACTGTTTCCCAGATCTTAGACAAATTAATATAGCCATACTTATTAAAGTTAGAGGAGTGCTTCATAGCTTATATTGATTCTAAAAATAATGTCTTCTACCTGTGGCAACTTCTGTGTAATACAGTTATTTTGTTCCATTTAATTCTGCATGAAGGAATGTCCAGAGCATAGTTGCCAGCCTGGCTGGCCAAGTGGTTAGCATGTCCGCTCTCCAGTCAAGAGGCTGCAGGTTTGAATCCTGCCATGGGCATGGATGTTTATGATTGTCTCTGGAAATACTAGTGGTGGTCGACGGTAGATGGCATTGGTGTAGTTGCGATCAGTTGGTGGATTGTGAGTGGTGGAGGCAGAATTATAAAGCAGATGCCCTTCCTCGATGAGTCTTTGGACTCCCTGGAGGTGACAAATAATAATAATAGTCTGTCAGTCCTGACTTTCCATACATGATCATGGATGTAGTTCTTATGTTCTTTGAGGTAGCAACTACTGTCTAATGCAGTTGTCTTCTTCCATTTAATCCTGTACAAAGAATACTCACAGCATGGTCTACCTGTCCTGACTTGCCATACAGATGATTGGATGTGGTTCATATGTTCCTCAAGGTAGATGTTAACAGCTGTACCAGTCTCTCCAAAGTAAGCCAATCTGCAGGCATAGGGAACTTTATATGACTCTGTGTGAAACTTTTCCTCTTCTTTCTCATCCGTCAGATGACAGGTTGAGTCTCATATGAAATCTTTGCCATCTGGCTCTGTCCATTTCAAGGGAAGCAGTACCAGCCGGTATACTCAGGGATCAGGAGAAGAAATAAATTAGGAGTTAGATGGATGAGTTACATAATTTAGCAGGAACTGCAAAAGAACAAAATGTTATAGTGGATATCCATGGAGAAAGATGATAAGCATAGTGAGAAACACAAAATCAGATTATGAGAGGAAATTACCAGAATCAAGCCAACAGAAATCCCAAAGAGTTTTTTTACTACATGACAAGTAAAAAGAAGAACAGCTATGAACAGATAACTTTAATGAGTGTTAATGATAGAGAAGTAACAGAAGTAGATGAAATACTTGAGTAACTGAGCAATCACTTTGAAAGGATGTACAATCCAGGTGAAGATACTGCAGTGCCAGATGTAAAAGAAGTTGATGTGAGAATACAGGTACATGAATTAGAGGATATTGCAAAATCTTAATGATAATACTGCAATGGGATTAAATGGGTTATTGGCTCATGTATTACAAAAATGTGCAAAGAAATGGGTAGTTTCTCTAACTAAGCTATTTAATATAAGTCTTCGCTCTGATGAGATCCCAAGTGAACAGGACAAAATAGTTCTCTTGCATAAATTATTATTATTATTATTACGGGTATCTCCATGGAGTCAGTAGACTCATCATGGGAGACCCAAACTATCAAAACAATATCTGTCATATCTCTTCTTGAATTCATTTACAGACAAAGAACTCACAACTAAGTCAGGCAATGAATTCCACTCATTCACCACCCTCCAGGCAAAAAACTTGTTCTCACACTCTTGTTAACCACACTCTTCTTTAATTTCTAGGGATGACCTCTTGTTCTTCCATCACTATCACACAGCTGAAACATTTCCCCTACATCAATCCTATTAAAACCTTTCAGTAATTTAAATGTTTCTATCATATCCCCTCTTCTCTGCCTATTAACCAACCTCTGCAATTCACAATCAAGGATAAAGGAGACTCCAAGGCAGAGACAGCAAATTACATATCAGTCAGTATCTCAGAAGTGGTTGTTACAGTATTATAAAAGTTGTTTAATTAAGGGTAGAATTCCGGAATGAGTGGACTGGGAATATGACACTCTATACGAGCAGCACAATTTTGCAAAGATATGTGTTGCCCTAGTATTTTACTCACATTTTATAATAATCTGACAGCTAAGTTGGATGAAGGAAATAACTACATAAATCTATGCTTTGAAAAAGTATTTTGTGGGTGGGGAAGTTGAGACTGAGTAGATATATGTAGTAGCGGTGATAAAGGTAATATGGCAAGGGCAGATGTGGTGGAAAATCATAACCAACAAATGACTTTGGTAGCACTGGTTGTAGACCTAAAAGTGAACTGCTGTCTTTATTTACAAATGCCAGAAGTATCAAAAATAAGGGAGATGAAATGGTTTCACTAATTGAGTTTATTTGTCCCCAAATTGTTGGAATAAGTGAAACATGGTTGAATGAAGATGGTGTCTTAATAGGAATAGAAATGAAAGGATAAAGTGTTTTTCATGAGGATAGAAAGAACAAGAATGGATGGAGAGTGCTGCTGATGGCAGCAAGGGAATTATGTCGATATAAGGTAGACATGATATAGGAAAATAGCTGTTAAGGTTAAGTGTTCTTATTGGTAAGTATATAATCTGGACACTGGATGAAGTTGAACTGCATGGAATATCAATATGGGTGCTGAATGAATGTGCAAAAGAGTCAATAATACCCCCCCCCCCCCCGTTATGGTTGGGTTGATCAGCTTGAGTCTCAGCACACAAGATTCCTGAGTGGAAAGAGAGCAAGATAATTTTTTTACAAAGGTAAGCTTAGATTGACCAAATTATAGACTGATTGATATATTTAGTGTTGCCATCAAGATATTGAAAAATTGGTTAGGAATAGCCAAAGGCTGGCAGACTGCATTAAGAACCTCTATAGAATACAGCATGGTTTTGTTAAAGGTTGGTCTTGGTTAGCAATCTTTTCATGTTCTAAGTAGCACTGCTGATGCTGAATCCCTTCAAGAAGATTTGAATAGACTTTTTACTTGGACAAAAGAGTGGGGTTGTATTTTAATATGAATAAGTGCAAGGTGTTGCATTTTGGAGTACAGAAATATAAGGCTATGTACTAAATTAATGGTGCCATACTGCAGAAAGTGGATGAGATTAGAGATTTGGGAGTGATGGTTAACTGAAGTTCAGAGGGCATATTGCTAGGGTTGCAAAGGTTGCACATTATAGTGCTGCTATAATGTGCAACCTTTGCAACCCTTGCAATATGCAAGGATAAGGAAGTGGTTGTGTGTGCCACTATATAAGGCACTGGTCAGCCCACACTTGGGCTGACCAGTGCCTTATATTATGCTCAGATTGTGCTCAGGTCAGGTCACCTGGATTTCAATGTGATGTGGAGACATTGGAGAGGGTCCAGAGATGAGTGACTAAGACAATATCAGGAGTTTGGAATGCTGGCTATGGACAGAGGTTGAAGAAACATGGATTGCAGAGTTTGGTGGATAGGAGGAAGAGAGGTGATATGACGGGGATGTTTTAGTTAGTGAGAGGATTTTATCAGATTAATCCAGAGAGGATTATAAAAGAGTAGAAGGTGAGAGGGGAAGAACTAGAGGTTATTCCTTGAAGTTATGTAAAAGTGTGGTGAAGAGGGGTGTAAGGAGTAGATTTTTTATATGGAGAATTGTCAATGAATGGAATGCATTACCAGAATGTGTTGTTAATGCAAGAAGTGTTATGGACTTTAAGATTCTATATGATAAATATGTTGTCAGTTGAATCAACCTCCTGCGATGAGTCTGTCGACTCCATGGAGGGTATAATAATAATAATAATAATAGAATGACAGCAGAGTTGGATAAAGAAAATGGATATACCATGATACTTCTGAGGTTTGCCAAGGCATTTGACAGGCTTCCACAATGAAATTTGTTATACAACCTCAAAAGGATGGTTTATTTTGCATACACATCCTCGAGTTTGCATAACAGCCTCCGTCAAATGCCTTAGTCAGAAGTGACTTTTTTCAGTAATTTACACATCTTATTCTTTTGAATTACTGAAAAAAGTCACTTCCTGGCCCAAAGAAACAGTAAACAAACTCAAGCCCTTCCATGTTAAAACACCCAGGATATATGGAGCACCAAAAATTCACAAACAAGGTACACCCTTACGCCCTATTGTAGATAATATAAATAGTCCCACATACAAACTGGCTAGACATTTAGCTAAGCTAAATGTCTAGCCACTCTCACCAAATAGCTAAATGTCTAGCCACTCTCACAAACAGTTCTCCCTCATTTGTCAAAATTTTGCCCACCTAAAAAGTATTTTAGAATGCTATACCTTAAAAAGCTCAGACTTAATGGTGAGCTTTGATATCACCTCTCTATTCACAAATGTACCACTAATTGAAACTCTTAATCTGCTAAAGTCACACTTTCCTCCTGATATATTTGAACTACTGTATTTAAATTCACAATACATGCAGGATATTTCACATGGAAAGGGAAAATATACAAACAATTAGATGGAACAGCCATGGGCTCCCCCTTAGCCAACTTCTACATAGAACATCTGGAAAACCTAGCTATCAGTACAGCCACTCTCAAACCAATGCTTTGGCTACCCTATGTTGACGATGTGCTTGCTATTTGGCCACATGGCCCAGGCACACTGGATACATTCTCAGCACATTTAAATAGCTAACACCCAAAAATCCACTTTACAATGGAACTGGAAGCTAATAACTCTCTGCCCTTCCTGGATACACTAATCCCACATCTTCCAGATGGTTCCTTATCATTCTTAGTTTTTAGAAAACCCAGACATACAGGAAGATATTTACACAAACAATCACACAATCACCCTTCTCAACAGTATGGTATCTTAAAAAAGCTAACCCACAGAGCAAGAGCAATCTGTTCCAGTGACAATGCTTTTGCTGCTGAACTGGCTCACTTACGCTACACCTTCTTGGCCAATGGCTATAATCCCCATAAGATAAACAAAATACTAAATGCTACTAAAAAACCCCTCCCACTATCCACCACAGAGAACTGCAACAAAACAGTCACCATCCCATACATTAAAGGCACATCGGAAAAGATATCTAGAATTCTCAATAAACATCAACTATGCACTGTATTTAGACCGTGTGTCAAATTAGCAACTCTCATCCATTTACCCAAGGAGCATCCCTCCTTTATCACATCCAGGAGTCTACAAAGTATCCTGCTCGTGTGATCAAGCTTACTACAGTCAAACAGGAAGAACTGTGGACATCTGCATCAGTGAACATAAAAGATACATCCAGCACTATCACTGTGGCAAGTCAGGCCTAGTAGACCATGCTTTGGATACCCATGCACACAGGATCAACTGGAAGAAAACAAAAGTACTGCATAGAAGCTTTTACAAGTCAGAGAGAGATTGTTCTTAGAAGCAACAGAAGCTTTGAAATATATTCCGAATCTCAACAAATATGGCTGCATAAATCTGCCTAAGATTTGGGAAACAGTCATCTTAAGACATAACCAGTACCTGCTTTCTCTCTCTGTTTTTTTTTTTTTTAGATAGAAGGTGCCTAATTAGGACTTTAGTCTTTGTGTTGTTGCTACAATTTTGTTAAACTAGTCCCTTTGTTACACCATGTTGTTGTAGTCTTGCGTACTGTGACAAACTGTGTTTTTGTGCTCTGAAGATGCTGGTTATAACACCAGCGAAGTATCAGCAACAAGTCAATAAATAATTATTTACTTATAATTCTGTGTTCTGATATATACCGTCAAAATTAAATAACACGTACGATGAACACATAAGCCTTTCTAAACGCCAAGAGGAGAACGGATATCCACCATATATTTGGAAGGAGAGTTTGTTATGAAGAGATCATTTGTGTTGGAAAATTTGAGGGAGGGGGTGTTAAAATTCATTAGAGAATTATGTACAGATGATGCTAACAAACTAAGGTTAAGATTACATAGAATTTATATAAAGCTAAACCTTCTTGTCTGATTATTTCTTTACTTGAATTACAAGTTCACCAATCTTTATGCCGAAATCATAACATTGTGATAACAAAGTCTGACAAAGGAAATACAATGGTTCTGATGAATACCACTGACTATAATCACAAACTTAATGTTTTATTCTGGGATAGATCTGCTTAGAGTATAACTGGCAGTTCAAAACCAGCTAAACAAATTGAATAAATTATTATATTGGATCAAACATATTTCTCAGATGCTAATACTATTGAAAAGTTGCAGATTCATCATTCTCTTTTCCCATGTATTTATGACCATCCTGAGGTACACTCTGGTTATCCATTATGTCCAATAGTTGATTATTTGGCAAAATATCTCTCAAGACTTCTGAGAAACTTTACTGGAAAAACCACCTCTTATATCACAACTGGTTTTGATCTCAAAGAAAAAAAATTAAAGATCTTAGTCTTCAAGAGTCTGAAATGATGGTTTCCTTTGATGTAGTTTTACTGTTTACAAATATACCACTTCAAGAAATTCTACAGTTTTTACAAGTCGATTTCCCTGATGATATCATCAAATTATTCAATTTTACTATTAATGCCAGTTATTTTACTTGGTGTAATAAATTATTTCAGTAGATTAAGTGTACTACAATGGGTAATCTTGTATCACCTGCTTTGGCCAATTATTTAATGGTGCATTTAGAAGATTGGATTTCTAATACCATTTCTCCACAGCTTCTCATTTGGTTGACTGCATTTTATAGATGACATCTTTGCAATCTGGTCTCACTCTGAAACAGAACTACTTCAATTTCTGGATAAAATTAACTCTTTATATACTCGCATGAAGTTCACTATCAAACGTAAATCTAACAACAGTCTCCCCTTTTTTGGATACTTTAATACATTGTAACTCTGCTGTAATATTGAATTTTCTCTTTATAGGAAGCCATTCTTTACAGGCAGATATCCACACATTTTCACATCATCGTCCTTCACAAAAAATAGGAATATGGAATCATTATCAAAAGCCTTGTACATTGAGCATGCACAATTTGTTCTTCAAGTCTTGAGTCTCTTAGGTTAGTAGAAGTAAATAAAATAAAACTTACTCTATTACTTAATGGATACAGTCAAAACTTGATCCAGAAAATATTCAATAATTATCATCCTCCAGGTTGCATTCTAATATTAAAAGGATCAGTATACCATAAAGGAACAGAACAAATAGCAAGGACCCTTCACAGATATAATTTGTATACCTTCAAACTAGCCTGGAAGTTGTCATCTCTCTTACCAGCTGTTCTGACTGGCTGTTTTGCTACTATTAAAATTCAAGAACATCAAGATTATTTAAGATTTTTGGAATCTGAAGGTCCAAGCCTTGGTTCTCATGCCATCAAGTTCACTGGAACCAAGATGCTTCACTGCAGTAGGTTCAAATTTGATCATCTATTTTTTGAATTATGTGAGGCCCTATGCTGCCATTCTAATTTTAATTGGACTGACTGTGCCTATCTCTACGTTTTGAGAAGTGATCACTGTTAATTGTTTATAATTTTTTAATTTATTGATTAATTATACATGTATACCCAATCTCGACTGGTGCTACTGGACGAATGCTGCAAAAGTCAAGTAGCATTGGTGACATAGACTTTTCAAAAGTGATTGGATGTCCTGAGTGCGATATGTATGCATGGCGAAATGCAAGCGATGTCTTTGTGGAGAGGGAGAGAATGAGCGAAAGACGAGAGAAAGTACGGATTTGTCGTAAGTGCGATATACTGTTGGACCATGATACACAGAATGCAAAACTGACTTAAAAGATAGATAGCGTACATGAAAGAAATGGAAATGAAACGAAAGATAAAGAGAGACTGATGGACTGGAAGAATACAGGAATGTAGAAGTGAAAGTTACGAAAAACCAAAATGAAACAAAAGTTGGAGAAACTGAAGGAGTGAAAGAATGCAAAGATGTACAAGCGAACATTAGTGATAAGGGGGTGAAAGAAAGTATAAATGAGGAACAGGAAGTAAAGTGCAGCCGAACGAGAGGTAGCGAGATAGCGAGTGAAGTTGTTGGAATGCAAGATTTAATGAAACAGATATTGGAAATGAAAAATAAAATGAAGAATATGTTGAGTGATGATAGGCATCTAGTGGAAATTAATGAAAGTATGCAAGAAATTAGAAGGAAAGAACAAAGAGTAAAAGAAGTGACGAGTGATTCCAGCATAGCAGTATATGGAGACTCTATAATTAGAAGGCTAGTTACTGACAGAGTCCATAAGGTCTGCTATCCGGGTGGGAGAATGAGTATGATAATTAAGGCGTTGGACATGAGGAAGAAACGAGTGAGAGAGTTAGTTGTGATTGTAGGGACAAATTATCTAACTGGATATAAGGAGGATGTGAGGACAAATATCAGGAGACTATTGAGAAGAGTGAAAGACAACAGTATAATATGAAAAGTTGTCAGTGTGTTACCTAGGTATGATGATGAGTTGCAACAGAGAGCCAAAATGATGAATGGTATGTTGGCGGAGCTGTGTGAGGAGAAGGGAGTGAAGTTTGTGGATGTATGACATGTGTTTGAAGGAAGAATGAAATTATACAGGCGTGATGAGTTGCATTTAAATGGCTTTGGAATGAGTGTGCTGGAGAAAGTGTTACTGGATGAAAGTACAGTGTGTGGAAGTACAGTGTGTGATGCATGCTAGAGATCAGAAGGAAGAGATGAAGAGAAAAATCAGGAGAGTGGTACTGAAGCGACAGCAGTGCTTGGCAGTGGAAACAGTAGTAGTGTGAGAGAGGAGGAGAGAATGGGAATACAAGAGGAACAGGGAAATGGGGGGGGGGCAGCTCAGGTGGACAGGGAGACATGGTATAGAGAGAGTGAATGTTGAAAGTGGCAGTGAATGTGTGTATGAAGATGGAGTATATTGCAATGTAGGTGGAGACTGAGCAGGTATATATGGTAAGCGGTGATAAAGGTTATTTGGCAGGTGTAGTGGGGAAATCACAACCAACATGTGGCTTGGATAGGACTGGCAATAGACCTAAAAATGAACTATTCTGTTTGTTTACAAATGCCAGAAGTATCAGAAATAAAGAGGATGAAATGGTTTCAGTGATTGAGTTTATCCCCCCCCCCCAAATCATTGGAATAAGTGAAACATGGTTGAATGAAGATGATATCGTAACAGGAATAGAAATGGAAGGGTACAGTATTTTTCATGAGGATAGAAAGGGCAGTAAGGGAGGGAGGAGTGCTGCTGATGATAGCAGGGGAATTGAGTCCACATAAGGTAGACATGAAAGGGGGAAACAGTGGCAATGGTTATGAAGCAGTGTGGTGAACGTGGAGGTGGAGAGGAAGACATATTTAGTTGGATGTTGCTATAGACCTGGGAATGTGGAAGGTGGTGATCAAGAAATGCATAAACAACTTGGATTAGTGAACAAGGGAAGGGTAATTATTATGGGTGATTTTAATTATGCCGGTATAGATTGGAATGAAGAGATAGCATTTGGGAATAAGGAAAGTGAATTTCTTAAGTTCTTAGGCAGCAGGTAAAGGAAGGCAAATGAGGATCAAGAGTTCTAGATCTGATCATTTTATCAGAGGATGTAATTGTTAGAGGGGTTTTACATTTTCCTCCATTGGTGGAAGTGGTCATGAAGTAATCACCTGTGTTGTGGCTAGTCATATGCAGACTTTTGCAAGGTGAAATTATAAGGCTGGTGATTATGACAAGCTTAGGAGACAACTTTGAGCTATAACATGGAATGAGGAGTTGAGCGGTAAGGAAATAAATGCTGCATGGGAACTGAAAAAAGAAATACATAACAGCATCAATGTACGAATGTATCCCAAAGGACAAAAGGCTGAATAAGGTAGGTGTAAAATGGATGAATGTGGAGCTTAAACATGAAATCTGTAAAAAGAAAGTACTTTGGAGGAAATACAAGATGAATAATGGTAATCAGTCCCATGAAGAATATAAAGAACAAGCCAGGAGAGTGACTCCGTTAGTTTGGAAAACAAAAGTAGAGTACGAGCAGAAATTGGCAAATAGGCTAAGAAAAGCCTAGAGATTTTTTTAGATATGTGGCAAGTAGAAGGAAGAATGATCATGGAAAGATGAAGTTAAGGGATGAAAGTGGTAGAATTATAACTGCTGCAGAAGACATTGTTGAGGTATTCAGTGATCAATTTATAAGTGTGTGTTTCATCCTGATCAGGGTTTAATCATGAGGAACTTAAGTGTAGAGGACATAGGAGAGGATGGCTTAATTGTGAGTGAGCAAGAGGTAATTGAGGAAATAAATAAACTTGATGTCAATAAGGCAATAGGATTTGATGACATATCACCACGCATCTTAAAGGAATGGTCCAGGGAATTGGCAGTAGCATTGCCATGCCTGTTTAATAAGAGTCTTACAACAGCACAAGTTCCAAGGGAGTGGAAGGAGGGTAAAATTGTTCCGCTGCATAAAGGTGGTGATAGCTTCAAATTATAGGCCAAATTACAGGAGTTGTGGTGAAGGTCCTGGAGAGATTGGTGGGAAGTAGGATACAGAAATCTGTTGATAGTAGCAGTATTCTCTGTGGTTATCAGCATGGGTTTGTTAAGGGGAGATCAGGTTTCACTAACTTACTTATGTACTATAATAAGGTGACAAATACCTTGGACAGAAGAGATGCATATACAGTGGTGTACTTGGATTTTGCAAGGACTTTTGATAGACTGCCACATGACAAGCTCTTAAATAAATTGAAACAGATGGGATTGCATAACAGACTTCTGTGTTGGATCAGTGACTGGCTGTCAGATAGGTATCAGAAAGTTGTATATGGAGGTGCAGTATCTCAAAAGAGGATAGTCAACAGTGGTGTGCTGTAGGCAGGGGCCGCCAGGTATTTGCCGCCCGGGTCCAACTTTTTATTGGCCGTCCCTTAAAAAAATAACTAAAAGAAATTGCATGTAGCATTTACTACAATAAATAAAATAACAATTTATGCTAACCAAAAGTTACGTCTTATTTATTAAAAACGCAGAATACATAGTTTCGTATAGTTATTTTTAACATTTTTTCAAAAACAAAAAAAAAGAACAACAATTATTTCTTAATATAAACAACGATTAATTGCACATGCCTTTATGTAAAATTTACTTGATGTGATTTTTTTGTAGCAAAATCATTTATTATATCCTCCATATCTAAATTAGTAGCAATTTGATGTTCTATGCTAATAAGACTTAAATTGTTGAGTCTATCCTGTGTCATTGTACTGCGGAGATGATTTTTTATAATTTTCAGCTTTGAAAAGGATCTTTCGCCAGTTGCAACAGTCACAGGTATTGTTAAATAAATTCATAGTGTTATTGACAAATTGGGGAAAACACTAAGAAGATTATTCGAAAATATATACTCAAGTACCAAAAATGTGTTCATATTCGGATTAAGATAAATTAAAATATTTCTATTTCCTCGCATAATTCCAAGGAGTTTACATCAGAATCTTTACCATCTGTCAATTTTATCTCCAAATCTTTACAATATTTTAATTTTTCTTTTTTCTCCATTGGTTTTAATAAATAAATGTCATTTAAAAATTCCAAAACATCATTATGTTCTTTCAATAATGTAAATCTTTCATCTAGCTTTGAAATAGCTATATCAATTATAACTAAATAAAAATTGACTTTGAAATTTTGTTCTTGCAATTCAATAACTTCATCTTCTCTTTCATATGAGAATAATCTTTCTGTTTTCTGAGGTCTGACTATTGGCATACAAGAAAAAATTTGTTCACAATCCACTGTATTTGCAATTTCGGTTGCTTCCCCTAACATATTTTTGAATGCCATATCTGTTCTACAATCCTTTAAATAATTTTTTAGATCTATCAACATTTTCATTATTGTAAACATAATTACGTCCGGTTTTTGCATCAAATTACTTATGACATTAATTTTCGATAAGATTTGGTGCCATATAACAAGAGAACATATGAATTTGAAAGATTTAAATTTTAATAATAATGATTCAGCTTTGTTCAAGTTCAAGTAATTGTTCAAGTAATTTAAATAATGTTACATCGCCAAAATGAAGCCTATTGGCTCTTTATTTAAGTAATTTAATGGGTGCACCTGTTTGACAACTCGTATAGCAGAGTATATAAGTTCTTTTTGCTATACCCTCAGTATTAATTTGGTCTAGCTACTCACTGATGAGATCTCAATAAAGATCGAAACTGGTGGGGGGGCTGGCTCTGAGAGGCTCTGCTTGGGTTTTTACAGGTTTTTACCTGTCCAAGTAGGGCCACCGCTGAGATTATGGCTCTGCTTGGTGGTGAGGCAAGCTTGCCACTAGGTAGAGCCAATGCTGAGTTCTTCTCAGTGGCGAAGTGAGCCTGTCATTGAGTGGAACAACACGGAGTTGGGCGATCTTTTGGGACCGTCTTATTTTTAGAGCCCGTTTCACTTTTACAAAGGTCGAAACCAGTCCAGGTAGTGACCTTCCACTATAATGTATGACATCATACATCTCCTAGGAGATGTGTTTTACATTATGGGAAATACTAAGAATAGTGATCAGAGCTTTACCCACCTTTGCTACGAGTTGCCTTAGTTTGTACTACGTTCTTTAGCTCACGTTGTATCCGCTGATACTTTTATAGTTTACTATATTCGGCATGAAACTCTTTGATTCCGATCTTTGAGTTTCTTATTTGGTTTTGAAACAATGTGGGATTTAATATCCCCTTAATTTAAATAAAAATATATAAAAATTACAGTGATCTCTCAGTTATCCAACCTTTAAACGAATGAACCTTCAATTAGCCAACCCTTGAATGGATTGGTTTCAATTGACTTCTCACAGCACCATATAATTATACCTTCAGTTATCCGGTTCTTCAGTTATTCAACTGCAAATTGTTGCCATGCTGTAGTTGGATAATTGAGGGATTACTGTATATGACAATATTCAGCTTGTAAAATTCTTATTGTTGGGGAGCCCTGTCCATAATGCAAAAGAATTGAGTCTTCTAATCAATGATACATGGAGTGTGATATTTGTATCCTGCCTACTCAATAAATCCTAAACCTGCCAAATAGAGCATATACCTTATATGTGACAAGGGAACATATTAAGCAAGTAAGAGTTAGAATTTTTATAAAAGAATGCTAATAAAGTATTGCTGCATTCTTCTTACAATAATACAGTGATCTTTCAATTATCTGGTCACGTAAAGAAATGTTGATTCTTTTTTTTTGGTCTGGTAACTGTGAATGCAGTTAGATAGTGCTGATCCATGAGTTGGTTAACAGACTAACTCATTGAAGAATTGGTTAACTGAGGATATGGTTGTTTGTGAGTTATGTAATTGAGTGGTCACTGTAGCTTGGGGTTTTATTCTGATTATTATTATATTTTTAATCGACCATGATGTGATTTATACATTAATTTATGATATCGAAGAGCTTTAATAAGGAGGATAAATTTTCTAGCTGCTCAAATGACCTATTCAGATTTTATCTACACCTTCAACTGCATGGATTGACAGCTATAACTTGTGCATTACCAATATCAAATTCATTATCAGTAAAATTAATAAGATTTCAGTTTTGTGACAATGCTAAATTGATTCGCTATGTGCATTTAACATTTCTGAAGTAGTCAAATGTTTGGTTAACGAAGTACTACATAACATGAAAGAAACCAGAGTTGATCATCACTGTTTTAAAAGATCCTTGTTAAATGTTAAAGATACCAAGCTATTTTAAACCTGGTTTTACTCCATTTCCCAAGTAAGCAAACAGACAAATAAGTCAAGTTTGCACCTGCAAGTGTTGCAAGTCTAGCTGACCCTGCATGTAGTGCAAGACCAAGGCAACTCATGGTAAAAGTTGAGGTCTCATCAGTGGGAGCCAGGCTAGAAATACCAAGATTATAGTAATACAGAGCTTATAAGTATTTTACCAGAACAAGTTACCATAAGGTGTTTTAACCTTATTAAATAAAAATCTCAGGAGAAGATATAAATGTAGAAAGTATTTTACCTTGGGTATAATAAATGTTAAAGATACCAAGCCTAGTTTTACTCCATTTCCCAAGTAAGCAAGTGTTACAAGTCTAGCTGACCCTGCACGTAGTGCAAGACCAAGGCAACTCATGGTAAAAGTAGAATAAGCTCTGATCACTAATCTTAATATTTACCCTTAATGTAAAGCACTAATACAAAGCATCATACATCTCCTCCAGGAGATGTGCTTGCATTAAGGGTAAATATTAAGATTAGTGATCGGAGCTTATTCTACTTTTACCATGAGTTGCCTTGGTCTTGCACTACGTGCAGGGTCAGTTAGACTTGCAACACTTGCAGGCGCAAACTTGTCTTATTTGTCTGTTTGCTTACTTGGGAAATGGAGTAAAACCAGGTTTAAAATAGCTTGGTATCTTTAATATTTATTATACCCAAGGTAAAATACTTTCTACAGATCCTTGTTAAAGTAATTAACTGTTGTCAAAACAATTTTCTTTTCATTAGGAGTGCATAATTCAGAATGTAGTATTATAATATTAGATATAATACTACATATAATATAATATAATATAATATAACATAATCCTATATATATGTTTTTTTACATATATATAGGATTTTCCAGAAAAGTTGCTATTATTTGGTCATACTTCTAGATAGTGTTATAGTTGAAAGCCTTCATAAGGTCATAATGTTGGTATTCAAAATCATTTCGTTAGCATCCATGATTGATTAGCAGTGCCAGAACTAGAGGTGAGATAAAGAGCACATTCCTAAGTTGCTGATTTGATGCAGCATGCACTTTTACTTCATCATCTCTCAAGAAATCCATATGGGTATCAGTGCGAGGGAAATTCCAGTGATTCATGTTGTTCAGTTCAGTGATCGATAGGATCAGTGGACTTTAGGGTTTTGTTTGAAAATAGTTTTAATTAGTAAGTATATATATAAGTAGTAGACTTTAAGGGAAAAAAAGATTCTATAGTATTCTAAGTTTACATGTATGGTGAAAGTCATGATACTTTTGTTAATAAATAGAGGAATAATTTACAGTCATGTATAATCAAGATACAGTAGGTTATAAATTTAGAACTAAAAAAGTGCACATTTTCTTAATATGATCATACAATGTCTCACACCATACTTCCAAAAATTTTTACAATTCTTAAAATAAATGAGAATAAAAATATGTGCAACAAGAAGTAATATATATGGATGCAGAATTGAATTGCCAGTTTATTAGTTTACAGATTTATGATCTTTACCATTCAGACATCACTGATAGTAGACAGACACAATTTATGGTAATAGTAATATAACATGCTTTTCCCAGTCTGTGGTGAAAAGAGTGATTAAGTTCAGTAATTCATAAGTAGGCAATTCTTTAAAGCTTGTTATTATTATTATTATTATTATTATTATTATTCAGGCCTCCATGGAGTCAAAAGACTCATCGTGGGAGGTTCTTTCTAAGAAACACAAGTCTATCAAGACTCATCGAGGGAGGTCCCTCCTAGGAAACACAAAGTCTATCATACCACTCCTTAAATGCATTGACCATTCTCGCTCTCACCACTCCATCAGGCAATGCATTCCATGGTTCAACCACCCTCCATGCAAAGAAACCACTCCTTACCCTCTTTCTCACAGTTTCCTTTCGTAACTTCCAGGGATGGCCCCTTGTCATGACTCCTTCCTGCTGTTCAGCCAAGCGAAAGAACTCCCCAGTGTCAACCCTGTAACTGCCTCTCAACAGTTTAAAAGTCTCTATCATATCGCCTCTCCTTCTTCTATCCACCAAACTCTGCAGTCTACACTCTTTCAGCCAATCCTCATAACTAACATTGTACAGTCCTGACACCATCTTTGTTATCTGCCTTTGTACCCTTTCCACAGTTAATTTATCCCCTTGAAATCCTGGGACCAGATCTGAGAACAATAGTCTAAGTGGTCTGATCAGAGTCTTATACAACAGAATGATAACTGTTTTATCTCTGCAGGTCAGTGTCCTTCTCATTATTGCAGCAATCCTCTGTGTTACCTTCACTACCTTCGCAATATGTCCCCTAAATTTCAGTTCTCTATCAATCATCAACCCCAGATCTCTTGTCTCCTCTACTTCCTCCAGTTTAACTCCTCCCATAGAGTATGCAGCGTCCCATCGATGTGTCCCAAACCTCAAGACCTTACATTTTGACTCATTAAACTGATACCCCCATTCATTTCCCCATCTATCTAGCTTAGTCAAATCCTCTTGCAGGGCTACCACATCTGCATATTACTAATAACCCTTCCCAGCTTCGCATCATCCGCAAACAACCGATTATTCCCTTGCAATCCGCGGACAATGTCATTGATAAAAAGGTTAAACAATATAGGTCCCAGTACTGAGCCCTGTGGAACCCCACTTGTAACCTTCTGCCTCTTTCATATTGCTCCACCATACACAACTCTCTGATACCTATTGGACAGCCAATCCTGAATCCAGTTGACCAATCTGACATCCAGACCCCCATATGCTGCAACTTTAATATCAGCTTATCATGTGGCACCCTGTCAAATGCCTTTGCTATGTCTAGGAAAATGGCAGTATATGCCTTTCCCCTCATCTAATGCTCTTGTAACTTTATCTTAAAACTAGCCCAACATATATTCTTCTTATTGAGAATCAAGCTCTCCAAGAGATTTTGAAAAACAGTGATTTCATGCTTCATACAGAACTGTTAATTCCCTCTTTGTTGTTGATATCAACAACAAAGAGGGAACCTTGCCTACTTTGGATTCACCACTGGATGTAAATCTAATAGGTAACAATGTTTTTTTTTATGGGTTGTCCATGAAAATTTGGAAACCTATAGCACATATTTGTACTATGAATGGGTCAGCCATTAGATAGTGCAAAAATTCTGGAGACCAAACATGGCTGCAACTATTCCTATTTTAGAGTCTGGTGACACAAAGTACAGTGGCTGCTTGCTTACCGTGATATCATTCTGCATTGCAGAACGATATCGTATTTTTGGAATGCATTAAAAATCTTGGTGAAATCTGCTTGAATATTCTGAGGCATGATTTAAGTTGAAACAAGTAAAATTTGATTCTGATTGTCAGACAAGTGTGTAATTAGGAGTAAAGTACTGAACGATTTGTCACACGATACAATGGATATTGATACAATAGATACAGGGAAACGGGGAGGCTCAAGATGAATAGGGGGTACACAGCTTGAGAGCATGTGTAGACAGGAAAGGAATTGGATGACCTGGGATCAAGAGGAAACAGTTGGAATTGAAGAGGTTTCTAAAATGAATAAACAGAAAGGGAAATGGCCCCAGTCGAGCATGGAGAGATCACATTGAATGAGTCATATCAGTGGAATTAGCTGTAGATCCAGAAATGAGCTGTTGTGTTTGTATACAAATGATAGAAGTATAAGAAACAAAGCAGATGAAATGGTAGCACTAATTGCGTCTGTTCACCCAAAGATTGTTGGAATAAGTGAGACATGGTTGGAAGAGGACGACATCCTAACAGGAATAGAGATAGAAGGGTATGATGTGTTTCATGAGGATAGAAGGGGTAAAAAAAGGGAGGAAGAGTGCTATTGATGATAGAGAAAGAGTTATGTCCATACAAAGTAGAGATGCAAGAGGGAAATAGTACGAGTGATTTTGAGGCAGTATGGTATGAGATACAGGTGAATGGAATGAAACACTTGGTTGTATGTTGTTATAGACCAGGTAATGTGGATGGTAGTGATAATGAAATGTATGATCAAATTAGCCAAGCAAATAAGAAAAGGGTGATCATTATGGGTGATTTTAATTATGGAAATATAGACTGGAATGATGAGATAGCAACTGGAAGTAAAGAAAAATGAGTTTCTTGAGTTTTTGAGGGATAACTACCTCAGACAGAGTGCACACGAGGATTGAGGGTCTTGGATTTGGTCATCTCATCAGAGGATGTAATTATAAATGAGGTGTCAAATCATCCAACAAATTGGTGAGAGTGACCATGAGGTGATTACCTGGGTGGGTGCCAGCAGTGTGAGGACCTCTGTGAGAAAAGGGTATGTGTGGAACTAAAACGGGGGGGGGGGGGGTATGAAGTGCTCAGGAGGCAACTTGCAGGTGTAGCATGGAATGAGGTGTTAGCTGGAAAAGAGATCATTGCAGCTTGGGATATTTCAAAAACTGTCTAATAGATGAAATGTCTAAATGTATTCCAAGGGTGAGAAGGTTAAATAAGGTAGGTGTGAGATGGATGAATACAGAGAGATTAAGCATGCGATACAGACAAAAAGGGCATTATGGAGGCAGCATAAAGAAGTGGAAATAACCAATTCCATGAGGTTTATAAAGAACAGGCAAGGCGGGTGACTTAGTTTGTGAGGGTAGCTATAGTGAGGTATGAACAGCAGTTAGCTATTGAAGCCAAAAAGAATCCTAAGGAGTTTTTTCAATATGTAGCCAGCAAACGAAAGAATGATTATGGAAGGATGACATTCATTGGAGAAAATGGTATAAAGACAGCTGTTGCAGAAGGTGTGGTGGAGATACTAATTGAGCAGTTCATAAAGGTCTTTCGATCTTGTGCATGTGACTTCATGGAGAGATTGAGAACAATTGATAATGGGGAAGAGAGAGACTGACTGTAAGTGAGCAAGAGGTGTATGGGGAGTTGAGCAAACTAGTTGTAAATAAGGCTGTGGGACTTGATAATATAGGAATGTGCCAGGGAGTTGACACCTGCCTTGACATATTTTTTTAATACGAGTCTTGCACTTGGTCAAGTTCCTAAGGAGGGGAAGAAGGGCAAGATTGTGCCACTTCATAAAGGAGGTGATAGAACTCAAGCTTCAATGTGATATTATCTTGTGATATTGTAATATTATCTTTGATGGACAGCATGGATTTGCTAAAGGGAGGTCATATTTTAGTAATCTACTTACTTGTTACAATAAAGTGACTGCTTCCTTGGACAGAAGAGAAGGACGCACAGTAATATACTTGAATTTCGCAAAGGCTTTTGATAGATTATCTCATGATAAGTTGACAGTCAAACTAGAGCAGATGGGGTTGGATATTAGATTAGTGCATTGGATTGGAGACTGGCTATCTGATAGGTATCAACAAGTTGTGTATGGGGGAGCGATATCCAGGAAAAGGAAAGTCATTAGTGGAGTGCCTCAGGGGTCTGTTTTATGACCATTACTGTTTAACTTGTATATTAATGATATTGGTGAAGATTTGGGTGGAAATATTCAGTTGTTTATGGATGATGCAAAGTTGAGATGGACCATGAAGAGTAGGGAAGATGTTGTGCCCTTACACGAAGACTTGAATAAATTGAGTGATTGGGCACGGAAATGGAGATGTGAGTTCAATGTTGCAAAATGTAAGGTTTTAAAATTTGGAAAACAAACATGGGATACAAAATTTATGGTTGGTGAAGATATATTGTCAGAGTTTGTGGAAATAAGAGATCTGCGGGTGATAGTGGATAAGGATCTGAAATTTAGGGGACACATAGCCAAAATTCTGAGGACAACACAAAGGCTTCTGGGAATGATGTGGAGGACACTGACTTGTAGAAGTAGCTAGATTCTTGTTCCATTGTATAAGGCTTTGATTAGGCCATACATGGACTATTGTGCCCAGATTTGGTCACCTGGTTTTCAAAAGGACGAAGGGATGTTGGAAAGGGCCCAAAGGCGACTGACTAAGGTAGTTTCTAACCTCTGGAATGTCGAGTATGAGGAAAGATTGAGAAGATGTAATTTGCAGATTCTAGTGGACAGAATGAAGAGGGGAGACATGATAGAGACCTACAAGTTAGTAAGGGGTTGTTATAGGATCAATGCTGGAAAAGTTCTACAGAAAATAGTGGGAGATCAGGGGGAGAACCAGAGGTCATCCCTAGAAGCTGTATAAAGAGGGTGTGAGTAGGGGAGTGAGAAGCAGGTTTTTTCATGCAGAGTTGTAAATGATTGGAATGCCTTGCCTGAGAGAGTGGTGTCTGCAAGGAGTTTGAGTGTGTTTAAGACACAGTATGATGAGCTGTGTGTGTGTGTGTGTGTGTGTGTGATAAAAGGACCTCCCAGGTCCTTTTATCACACACACACACATTTTTTAAGCCTACACATTTTGAACCACTTTTTGTGTATTTTTGTTTCTAATTGTTCATAAAGAACAAATCTTCAATTTTTTCATCTCGGCTTGTGCAAGATGTATTGTGTGTGTGTATAGAATCAAAGTGCAAAAAAGATCCTTCCCACTGTTCAACCAAATATTTTATGGTCATGCAGTACTCTGTCAAGAGGTTGCACCAATAGAGTGCACATAGACAAATAAACATTTTTGTTATTTAAATTTTAGCAGTTAAGGATAATTTTTTTTTATTGAATTGAATTATTTACTTTGTCATGAGGCAATCACAAAAAAGTATGCTAATAATCAAGTTTTAAACGAAAGCATATGAAACTTTGTATCATAATAAGCTGATAGATATGAACATTTGGCAAACATTGCATATCGATTTAACATTTTTTACATTTGAATTCTTTTTTTTTTTGTTGTTATAATTTGAATTTCTTTTTCTCCCAAAAAAGACAAACCCTTATAAACTCAAGGAGCTGTATAAGCTCCTAGAGCAGCTTTTACAGACATCCACCATAGTAGGATTCAAACCCACAACCTGTTGGTTGGAGAGCAGGTATGCAATCCACTTGGTCGACCAGGCCTTGTCTTAGTTGGCTTTTTGGTTTTTTGAGGAGGATTCCAAAAACAAAAAAAGCTGCAGATGATGTCATCTTTGCTTGTAAAATATTATTATTATTATTTAGGCCTCAGGAGTCAAAAGACTCATCACGGGAAGTCCTTCCTAGGATACTCAAGTCTATCCAGATTCATCGTAGGAGGTCCCTCCTAGGAAACACAAAGTTCGTCATACCACTCCTTAAACTCATTGACCATTCTTGCTCTCACCACTCTATCAGGCAATGCATTCCACAGTTCAACCACCTTCCATGCAAAGAAACCACTCCTCACCCTCTTTCTCACAGTTTCCTTTCGTAACTTCCAGGAATGGCCCCTTGTCATCACTCCTTCCCACTGTTCAACCAAGCAAAAGAACTCCCCAGTGTCAACCCTGTAACCACCTCTCAACAGTTTAAAAGTCTCAATCATATCACCTCACCGTCTTCTATCCACCAAACTCTGCAGTCCACATTCCCTCAGCCGATCCTTAAATGAAATGAAATATTACTTAAATGAAAGCTTGACAGTGTCTCAGGGTATTTGAATGATTGTATTCTACCCACTTCAAATACTTGGTGTCTCTTCTGTGACTGTCTAATGCATAAGAAATGGATTTAGTAAAACGCATGCGCAAAACGCCAGACATATTTGCTGGCCTGGTTGTCGAGTGGTTAGCATATCTGCTCTCTAGCCTAAAGGCTGTGGGTTTGAATCCCACCGTGGGCATGGATGTTTGTGATTGTCTGTGATAGTAGTGGTGGTGGGCAGTAGATGCCGTTGGTGTAGATGATGCGGTTCGCTGTAATTGGTGGATTGAGTGATGGAGAGACAAAGTTGTAGAGTAGGTGCCCTCCCTCGATGAGTCTTTGGACTCCTTGGAGGTGTCATGTAGTAGTAATAATAATACTTCTCCCATGGTGACACACTTTATCTTGGGAGAGTGTATCTTTTTGTATATAGGAATGCTTGAATTAATGAAACAATCACAAATCCATACCCAATGCAGGATTTGAATCCACAACCTATTTGGCTGAAGAGTGGATATGCTAACCACTCAGCCTACCAGGCTATCTACCATACACTCACTCACACACACACTCTTAGACAAATTTTACCTGATATGGTCTGAAGCCTTTAATTTTTTCTTACTTAGAATTAACCTTTATAATTATATCTTGTCAGACAGTTTCTATCCGATGTACTGAATTGTACATTTGTTTACCTATTTATGTGGTCTTATTTATCTAGTTATTTGTTTAGTGCTGCTTTCACCTATTGAAGCATGTAGTATATAGCCTAAGTAGTCCATGTAATAACACACAGACAACAAGTATAATAAATATGATAGATTATTTCCTTTTCTAACACTGTTATAAAACGTAACCAACTGACTTTTTGTTTCTTCATTTTAGGCAAAATATTTCAATACTTCAACTACGACAGACAGTAAGCCAGCCAGGAACTTTTACTCTCATAATTGCAGGATATTTAGCGCCAGATGTGAACAAAACAGAAGAAGGAGTGTTTAACTTAACAATTAATATGAAAATAATTTAAATAAGAACTATATACAAACTATCTGAGGAAAACTTAAAATCAGTAAAACTGAAATCTTGATATTGACTGTCACATTGATTCAGTAATGTGTTAGTCTAAAAATTGAACTACAGCTTAAGTGTTAGTTAATTACAATGTTTCATAAACATTTGATATATATATATATATATATATATATATATTGTTATTTATTTATTTCTGTTTTCACTGCCTTAGTTTCGTGTGAAAGTAGTAGCAACTGATTTTAATACTATATCATAATTTAATATACATTCAAGTCCCAATTTGAATACTTTTCTAGAGAGCAAAGTTTTTGTACACTAAATGAGGATTATGTAAATTAAAGTATATAATGCTCATAGAAGAAATGTAAAGGCATTGAAAAACTACATCTTTAGGGATCCTTCTGATTAAGCGCATAAACAAGAAAAGCGTTTGGCCACTCATGGTCTGATGCCTGCCAAGGTGAACAGAACCAAGCAATGAAACATACCTTGCTTTCTATTATAATAAACAGTAATGATAATGCTAACTATATTTTATTGGAGATAATATGGCTTGCATCTTATGATTTAAATTATTGTGAACTGAAGATGAAATAAACATTAATAAAAATGCAATGTTTTTTTATTATTATTATTATTTAAGAACGTGAATATTATATTTTTATAATAAAAAATATTTGCATTTTTAAATTCAAAGAGATATGGTGGATACTTACAGTATCAGTAAAGTTGTACTGCAGGAAATGCGAGAGACAAGGGATCTTGGAGTGATAATGAATAGGATGCTAATGTTAAAGGGGAGAAACATATTATGAAGTATCAAAGAGAGCACAAACAATTGCTTCATAGTCATTAATAAGTAGAGGAAATGAAGTGATAATTCCATTTCTTAAGACTTTGGTCAGATCAGACATCATCTGAATTAATGTGCACAGATTTGCTGGGATTGCTGAGAAACAGGAAATCGTGTAGAAATTTCAGAGGTAACAAAGATGTCACAGGGATTGTAGAATATAGGCTATGAGGCTTGATTGAAAGATCAAATCTGCAGAGTTCAAAACAAGAATAAGGTATCCATATCTCATTAAATAGGTAATCTAATTGTTTAATTGGATTACCTAGCTGAATCCTGCTGACAGAGCTTAGCTTAAAATAATTTGTTTCATAAATAAAATTTACATGATTATCATATATCAGGTGGTTTAGCAGAACATGTATGCCAACTAAATTTAGCATTCAAACTTAATTCTCTGACCATGCAAGGCAGTCACTGTGATGCAATTTCAAGTCTTTCCAGCCATAGTGTGTTGTAGTCAGCAGTAATGCATGTTTGAGATGCATCATACAGAAGTCTGATTAATTAATTTGTTTCATATTTTTGATTTCTATTGGCACTCCCATCTTTTATGTATTGTAAAATGAAATATTTTCTTATCTGTTTATGTTTTGTTATGTACTTTAAAGCAATAATGAATGAAAGATTTTTCATTTTGATTTTATTTAATATATTATAATGTTAATTAATTGCTTCTGTTAACTAATATTTTAATAATTTAATTTGAAATAATTATAAAAATAGGGTCAGCAAAACATTTTTGTAGCTGGAACCACTGTATTGCTTGGCTGGTGCAAGCCAAATGTGGACTTTTCAAGCCAGTTCTGTAAATAAATCTGCAGAACTTGGTAAACAGGAAAAGAAGAGGGCAATATGATTAGCCTATAAATCATTGAGAGGAGTTTTACCAGATAATTTTTTGCAGCTTCCAAACAGCAGTAGGAGATGAGGGAAAGAAATGGCCATCCCTGGAAATAGTTTACTCATTTCTTTCTCACTACATCCCATAAGAATCTGCTATGCAAATGAGCAAATTGAATATATTACAAAAAGGATTATGATTATGTGCAGCTTTGAATGAACTATGATTTAGTTTAATGGATACCATGGCAATTAAAATTAACTTAGGTAATGAGTTTTTGACTGTGTGGAAATCCACTGGTAATATATTAACAATTTAAGTTTGGTGATGGTCATTTTTGACCAAGATTTAAAGTGCTAGTCAGCACATTAAATGCATAATTATTTAATGTTTGTATACTTTTCATTAATGAGAACAGAACTGGAGTGAATACTGGAATTTTCATTACAAATTTTGATTTAGTATGCCAAAGGTGGGGGGAACATACTAACTAAAAGAAATTCATTACTTCTGAATGCCAACTATTTTTACCTTTATGTGCATTTTTTTCTCCTATTTTATAGTATAAAAAGAAGATGGTGTTCTGAATATTTTACGTCAATTGGTTATGATTTTTTTTTAATTTCATTTTGCAAGTTTACACTTTTTTTTTTTTTTAGAGAATATCATTTAGGGAACACTTTTAAATTATTCACAGAAAAACAAAGTTGGTCAATTGGTAGAGCCTCTGTTTGAGCGTTTGTTAGTAGTTGGAAGAAGATCAATCATTCGATGCTGTTGGCACACTCTCCCTCAATGAGTCTTTGGACTCCCTGAAGGTGTCACATAATAATAATAATAATATTATCCATAGAGTCATGAGAGTCACTGCAGGCGGCCCATTTTAGACACCACAGAATCTATCATGCAAACTCATTCACTATTTCATTTCACTCTTCCCATCTCTCAGGCAATGCATTCACTTGCTCATACCTTTTTATTATTATAATGATTCAGGCCTCTATGAAGTCACACAACTTATTGTGGGAAGCCCACACTAGAAACACAGTCTATCATACCACTCCTTGAACCCATTTACCATTCATACTCTCACCACTCTATCAGGCAATGCATTCCATGGTTCAACCACCCTCGATGCAAAGAAACCACTCCTTATTCTCTCGCTCACAACTTCCAGGGATGGCCCCTTGTCCTTGCTCCTTCCCTCTGTTCCACCAAACAAAAGAACTCCCCCAGTATCAACCCTGTAACTATCTCTCAACAGTCTAAAAGTCTCAATCATATCACCTCTCCTTCTATCTACCAAATTTTCTATCTGTCTGCAGTCCACATTCCCTCAGCCTATCCTCATAAGTAACATTGTACAGTCCTGATATCATCTTTCTTATCCACTTCTGCACTCTTTCCACAGTTAATTCATCCCCTTCAAATCCTGAGGATCAAATTTGAGCACAATAGTCCAGGTATAGTCTGATCAGGGCTAAAATGGAATGACAACTCTTTTATCTCTGTAGGTGTCCCTCTCAGTATTGCAACAATTTTTATCATGGATTTTCAACAATGATTGATTAAAATATAGTCAATTTTAGTTTGTGTTCTGTCTCCAGGTTATTTCTTTGTATACAATCTATGATTGTGATGCTTATAGAAGGTATTCTTCTGCATAGAGAGAGAAGACAGGTTATGACCTGTCTTCTCTCTCTATGCAGAAGTCTATCAGCATTTCTCCTCTATGATTTTGATGACAAGGCCAAAGGAGGCAAGAATATTTTTATTGTGGCTATCTACTGATTTTCCAACTTTTACATTGAAGTCACCTTTTATAATTAAAATATTTTTTTTGGGGGGGGGGGTACTGTTTCAATGCTAGCATTAAGTTGTTCATAGAAAGTTTTAATTCTTTCTACATCTACATCTCATGTTGGTGCATATATCTGAAAGAGAGTGACAGGAATAGGCTTACAGTTGATTCTTATTGAGATCACCTTATCATTAATTGGATCGTATCCAAGTACTGATTTTTCCAAAGATCTGCTGACTATTATTGCAACCTCATTTCTACTTGATGATTCAGATCCAGCAAAATAAATGCAATTTTCCATTTGGGAAGAGAAATGTCCTTTGTTCTTCCAGTCAGTTTCTGCAGTTCCTAATATGTCCACTTTTTGATGTATCATTTCTTTCTGTATGATGTCAAGTTTCCCAACATATAGAACACCTTGTACATTCTATGTACTGATACAAGTGATTTTTCTTAATGAGTGTTTATTGTTTAATCTCAATTTTGGTTGAGGGAATCATCACCCTTTTTTCCAATGCCATAGTCCCTCAGCTGATCTATTTTAGGTTGCACGTTCCTTTTCCCTCCTTACCTTGGTTTGCCAGACTGGTAGCTACCCCTTATATTTACATTCTCTCATTGTTGTCAAGGTTGTCATGAGAAGATAGTAGAGTGGTGCTATCACAGTGCTACTGCCATTAAAGCTTGCTTTAGTTATGCCAAGTAGTTTCTGTCTGGACTAGAAACATTATTGATGCTACACATCTTCAACTTCAGGCCAGTATTAGTAAATACTGTTGTCCATTACCAGGTTTTAGAGTTTTTCTTCTCTTAATGTTATAGCCATCTCTAAATCACACTCGCCTTCCTCATCCTCAGTCACACTACTCGTATATCTCTCTCTCTCTGGCAGCACTTACTAATTTCTGATGAACTGCTACCAAAACCATTGTCTCATGTATCCTCATTGTCTATATTTTATGCAAACATGCACTTCCTCATCTCTCTCTCTCTCTCTCTCTCTCTCACACACACACACATTGCACTTCTTCATCTCTCATATGCCAAGATAGAAACATTCTGCAAGCACCACACACTACAAATTCTGCAGGGTACTGCAAAATGTAATGTTTAAATGGTGTAAGGCTGGGTAATAACATATCAGCAAACCGACTTACAGCAGCCTCTATTTTTAAAACACATGGTACAGTAGACATAGACAAGATATACTTAAAAGTACTTAAAGTCTAAAAAACTCAAAATATAAACTAGCTACTCAGTTGTGATCAAACTAGACAAGACTCCCTCTAAATCAAAACTTTTTTTTTATTTTTTGCCATCTCGCTATCACTACTAATGCAAATTTTTCCTCCGGGTAGATCAGCTGTCGATGAAAGAATACATTGGAATGCTGATCTTCTCTCCTAATTTTTCTCTATTTACTACACTAGTCGTCTTCCTAGCTTGAGCTTGTATTTCTTTCATAATTATTCTCCACCTCTCTCTCTCTTTATTCTTTTTCCATAACCTCTTTCTCATCTGTATTTCCTGTTTGATTTCCCTAATCATCTATTTCACTACAAATCACTTTATTTTTTTCATTCAAGGGGAATGCAGTTTACCATTACTACTAAAAATATTTCTTAAGTAGTCCTTATGCACTACTGATCACTTTTCCTCCAAATTCTCCATCCATTCTACAGTCCATAGCTTATTTCTAAAACATGTTATAATCACCTAACTTATAATTCCACATATGTTTCTTTTCCTTGATACTTTTGAATGGCTACTCATCCTCAAAGTGAAGACCACATGGTCATTCTCACCAGCTTGGGGCAGATATGACATCTCATTATGTTCAGATTCTCTGAAACTATGAACTAATTCAAAACTCTTGATTATCATGTTCCCTCTACCACATGTTGTCTGAGACATGTGTCCCTCACAAATTCCAGAAATTCATTTTGTACTTGCCAAACTAATTTGAATGAACATTTCCTGTTCATCAACCTATATATTCAATGGCCTATAAAAACTTCCCACTGACTATCCTGTCCTGTCCACCTCTTCCTCATGCTATTCATTATCAAAGCCAAAAGTTCCATTTCCCTCCTGATTCTCTACCCTGAGAGTATACCACATCACTTATCATGAGTAACAATCCAATATCCATTTGCTTTACCTTCCTTATCAATGTGCTATTATCATCAATATGTTATAACCACTCAACTTCTATCTTATGAGGACATCTTCTGTCAATCGCATTTTGCTGATACCAATAATCTTCAGAGTGAAAATCTATTAATATCACAGACTCATTCTCTTTATTCTTGATGCTCCTGACATTTATATGAAAACCAGTGCATTGTCAGTATTCCCATAACTCTACATTTAGGGTGTTTCATGGGCTGAATATCCACACTTGAAATCAGCATATCTTGTAATTTTTACTCCAACTCATTACCCAATCTAAAACTCGATCTCGATGAGTCTGAATCCAAATCTACTAACCATTATTCACACAGTACCTATCCTTCACCATTCTTCAAACAAAAAATATAGGCCTCATGTCCCTTCCTAACCATATTCTTATACTTTTAAAGTATAAGAATATCCCTTGTTCTCCCCCCATCTTTTCATGTATTGAAAAAAATTCTTATGCATGAATAAAATCCCTTTGGTAACCTATATGTTTCTATTATATCTTCTCCTTTATGTCTATTAACTAGATTTATAATCCACAAACCTTCAATCTGTATTCATAGAGAGCATTTCATAGACCTGTCAACATTTTATTCATTTATATCTGGATCCTCTCGATCCCTTTTTCATCTCAGTAAACCTAGACAACCAAATCTAAGCACAGTAGTCCAGGTTTGGACTTGCATGAGGTAGCAGGTTTTTCTCCTGGAAACTTGGGGTTTTCATTCTGCATACAAGCAAATTAGCCAGACACAAATACTGTTACTGGTGGATAGAGTAGTGTGCGGATGGCAGATCAAGTAGTACGGATGATGGGTTGTGTGTGGTGTGGTTGGCTTCCATGGAGACCAATTGAAGAACACTGACAAGGAGAGAAGTTAATATTCCTGATTATAATTATTATTACTGTATTATTATAATTATTAGTTCTTGGTCTCCATGGAAGTATTAGTTCTTGGTCTCCATGGAAGTATTACATAATAATTATAATAATACAGTAATAATAATTATAATCAGGAATATTAACTTCTCTCCTTGTCAGTGTTCTTCAATATCCAACTGATCCTAGGGTGTGTTTTGTCTGCTTTTGCATATGTCCTCTGAAAACTTCAACTCCTTGACCACCATCATCCCTAAGATCCCTAGTCTCATCAGTTTCCTGAGTCTAGTTCCATCAGTGTAACACACGTCTTATTTGTGTTTACAACAGAAAAGACACTCTAAATATGGAAAAAACACTAAATCTCCATATTCATCTGATCAAATATCTTGGTAACTCACCAGTTTCAATCATATTGGTGCTATTCCTAGTTACAGATGGTTATTATCTTCATAGCGCATTAAAAAAAAAAATTATATAAGACCTTTGGTTGGGAAGATACAAGTTCAAATCTTTTGGGATCCAAGGAATATATAAGGACTTTTCCTCCTTCAAACCAAATAATATAGCTGGAGAATATGTGCAGTTAACATTTAATCAGTATATTCACTTAATTACATTAGTACCTCCATGCAATATTAAACAAGTATGGAAACGATCAAGGACAATCATAAGGTGAATTTTGCAATAGCATTCTTGCTTGTTTATGTATAATTCATCTTATAACAGTTATGATACTGCATGTGGAAGATCTGTTTTAGACAACACAAAGTTGTTCATAACATTCCTTAAAGTCATATAATGTCTGCATTCGGGGGCGCGTAGTATCCGGATCCTGGGTACAAAACTTTAGTTGGCGCCCCTATACCCCTCCCCCAATAAAAAAAACACTTTATAAAAACGTTATTTTTAATATTTGATGCCAATAAAGTGAGTATTTCATTTTGACTTTTATCTCCTAAATAGGAGGGCATATTTTTAAAGTCAGGATTATTAGCTACACATCACGTATGTTCCGATATAAAAGGATCAAACTTTTCTAACATCTCAATACATTTTAAAAATTGCCATTGTCGCAAGCATAAAGTTTATTACTTTTACTATGAAGTGCTAAATTTTATTTGCCTAAATATTGTACTGCAAAAATTATTCTTTTTATAACTTCATACCAACGTTTCCTTTCATTATCTAAAACCGTTTGTTGCAAATGATCAATACAAGTTTTATATTTTAAGAATGTAATTAATTCTGTCCATTTTTTGTAATTGTTCAAATGATTTAAATTTTTCTCATGACAATTCAGGTACATCGCAAGACATTGCCTATATTCTGTTGATAACAGCAGAATATAGATAAAGTTAAAAACTGCAGCAGATTTTCTTATATATGTTTAGAGCAAATGCGAGTTTGAACAAGATTAAACAAATTCAAACGTATGTCATCCTGTAAACAGTACACTCACGTTAGTTCAAGTTTTTACTTGTTTACACTAAACTACTTGTTAGAACTAGGATCAGAATAAAATAAGAACTTAAGGAATAATAACAAATAAGTGATTATAAATAATTTGTTTAAAACAAATCTATAAAATATAATTAAAATTTAAACAAAAATGTAATTTATTTTGATATAATTAATGAATAATATTTTTTTAAAATATTTCTGCCTCGCCTGAAATCTTTTGGTGCCTTTACTATCCTGGCGCTATCTGTGTGCATCGCCCACATTGCACATATTGCCAGCGTGCCCCTATCTGCATTTTCACCACCCTCTTAGGTAATGTATTCCATGTTCTTACCACTTTCCATGCAAAATAATGCTGTTCTGATTCTCTTACTTACCATTCCCTTGTACCCTCCTCTTTTTCTCTCATATGGAAAATTTCTCCAGTGTTGATCAGTAAGCATCTCTATATAGCTTAAACATTTCAATCATATTACTCTTTCCTCTTCTGCCAGACTCTGAAGATTATGTTTTCAGTCTGTCTTCATAACCAGTGTTTCATTAACTATATATTATATTAATTTGTACTCTTTGCAAACACTCCATCCTTGGAAAAGTCAGGGTCAAGTTCATTCATAAATTACAGATACTTTTATCACAAAATGAAAGGATATAAAATTAAAAAAAACTGCATTATGCAATTTATGGATGGACTTGGGTTCAAATCCCATCTAGGATGTGAAGAACCATTATCAGTACTTTTCAATTAAAGGTGAGGTAGCCAACTGATATGAAGGTGGAAGGGTTTTCCTTCTGGGAAACTCAGGTTTTTCACCAACTAGGCAAACTGGCCAGGAGATCACATGCAGTTTACACACACAAAAATATATAATTAGGCATAAGACTAACCACCTTATCCAAAAATTATATGACTGTAAAAGACGATCTGGGCAAGTCCTTAAGGACCTATACTACAGATTATTATTAGTAATTTATGAATGATCCTTTCCCAAAAAAAAAAAAAAAAGAGAGAGAGGGGGAAAAAATCAATCTCATGCAATCTTATGACATGTCATATGTACAAGAGGTGATCATATCCAGACCAAACCATCTCTTGAGCGTTTTAAAGTCACTTGACCTGGTTTTATATATCCTTTCTCCATTCACACCCTCATACATTTGCTGCATTGGCTGAGTCATTACTCCATGGCACACCATCTGTAGACAAAACTGACACATCATTTACAATAAACTTTTGCAATGCTACAAATGAATGTAAAATTTCCTAATCTTAATATTCCTTCTGTCATGTCATCTATGATAGTTATTCCTCAAAAACTCACCAAATTCAACTTCTATCCTTCCTGTCTGTATTTTCATAATTATCATTCTTCCATAATGATGATTTCATTTTTATTCACTTAATCTCTCTGAAAATTTCATAGTCACCCTCCACATTCCCAGGTCACTGACAGAATGGTACTAAATATCCTGTTTGCCTCTGCTTTCATTAACAGCACTTCTTCATGCTTGTCTTGGCTATCTTTATTATTATTATTATTATTGACAACAGCAAACCTTTCTACTTTCTGGAGTCAAGAAACTCACTGCAGTAACCCTCGCTACTTATCTATCATACTGAACATTAAACTTGTTCACACTCTAGCAATGCATTCTACTTACCCGCCATTTCTCATGTAAAAAATCTACTTTCTCCATCTTTGCCAGCTTCTAAAGATGACCTCTGGTCCCCTTTCTCTTGTTCTCCTTTTGATGTGTAATCTCTTCCATATTAGTCCTGTAAATTCCCATCAACAACTTAAATGCCCTATCATATCATCTCTTTTCTGCCTATTCACCAACCACTTAATTTATGTTTCCTCAACCTCATAACCTTCATAACCAACATTTTGAGTCATGTGACTCTCCTAGTCTCTTGTCTCTGGTTCGTCTCCAGAATCAGAGTCTCAAAATAATGAATTTCTTCGTTATTACAGTGGAAAATGAGACCATATCTGTTCATAGCAGTTCATATGTGGTCTGATCAAAGCCTTGTACCTTGTACAATGGTTTATCTGCCTATATATCTCTACTTTCCAGTGGTCTTCTTCTCAGGAAATATCTGACTTTTCCATCTTTTTCCTGTCAGTAAGTCAACCTGACTGCTCATTAGTATACCATCCCAGCCCAGCAGCACACATTCAAATATATTTCACCTGTGTCAATAATTCTGGACCAAACCAGTTCAATCAACTCCACAAAATCTTCTCTTATTTTGAAAACTCATGAAATTCATTATAAACATACTTGTTTTTGATTGCAGAGCTGTACAACTTCTCCATCACCAGACCATAATGATGGAGAGGCTGTATCTCTCCTTCCCATTGTAACCACTCTTGCTTTGTCAATACATAACTTATTTCAGTATTGCAGGCAATCTCATCATAATTTGAACCACTCTCAGACACTTGTTCTGAGAGTGGTTGAATGCTCATTAGTCACATTCGCCTCTCTCTTTTTCTCTTCATATTAACATCTTTCATTTGTTGCTCATTATTTTATGTCAATCTCACCAGTGAAAACTGTTAACTGTAATGCATTTAGTAATGTAAGAAGATGCCAGCTAGTTGTCAAAGAGGTTAGTGTATCCGCTCTCCAGCCAAAAGGCTGTGGGTTAGAATCTCACCGTAGGCATGGATGTTTCTGATTGTCTGTGAAAATACTAGTGGTGGTGGTGATGGGCAGTAGATGGCATTGGTGTAGATGATGGTAGTTGTGGTTCACTGAAGTTGGTGGATTAAGTGGTGGAGACAGAGAGTTGTAGAGTAGGTGCCCTCCCTCGATGAGTCTGGACTCCTTGGAGGTGTCACGTGATAATAATAAAGATTAAAGATGAAATAATTTGAAGATTCCTCTCTAGTGACCAAACATAGAACTTTTTAAAGACCATTTCAGGCTTCCAGTAAGTGCAATGGTGATCCCACACTGCACAATGAAAATTTTCTTCTTCCTGCTTTATGCTTCAACTTGTTGCATCTGAAATACTTCAATACAGGCAGTCTGTCCATCACTTTCTTGATCTACCACCTGGTCTTTTTTTTGTATTTGGTTTCCAGTCAATTGCTAATTTAACCACCTTATCGGACATTATGGATCAAATACACATCCTCATATGCTTCGTATCCATCATATATTTCAATGGTATTACAATTGTAATATGCACTTCGCATCCATGATAACCTTGACATCTATAGGTGTCTTGGCCAGTAGCATGGTTAACTATGCTTTTGTGGTTCATCCTATTAACATGTTCATTCCATTCTAATCGCTTTTTTTTCTCCATGCATTTATGGATTACAGTTGACCTTCTTCATAAATCATTTCATTTTTTACTCTATCAAATTTTGTTTTGCTAACTATTTTTCTTAATGTTTTCATGTCACATGGTATTTATCTGTTTGTATTTTTGATGTTTCTATTCTTGTTTCACATTCATATTCATATGCTAATATTAGTTGGAGGTGTAAGAATATGGGTGTAAGAATAATGAGAATAAATAAATATGGGTGTAAGGATGTAAGAATAAATCTACTGATTTATATATTCTTACTTTTGTTTCTTTTGTTAGATTGTTCTTTTAATACATCTTGTGTTATAATTTCACCATTCACAGTTATTCCTAAGTACTTAAAGTTTAATAATTGCTTTTGGAGATCATCTCCACGCATCTTAAGGGAATGTTCCAGGAATTGGCAATAGCATTGGTATGCCTGTTTAATAAGAGTTTTACAACAGCACAGGTTTCAAGGGAGTGAAAGGAGGGTAAAATTGTTCCACTGCATAAAGGTGGTGATAAGGCTATAACTTCAAATTATAGGCCGGTCTGAATATCTGGAGTTGAGGTCAAGGTCCTGGAGAGATTGGTGAGAAGTAGGATACAGAAATGAGTTGATAACAGCAGTATTCTCTGTGGTGATCAGCATGGGTTTATTAAGGGGAGATCATGTTTCACTAACTTACTTATGTATTATAACAAGGTGACAAATACCTTGTACAGAGGAGATGCATATACAGTGGTGTACTTAGATTTTGCAAAGGTTATGATACACTGCCACACGACAAGCTCTTAAATAAATCGAAACAGATGGGATTGGATAACAGACTTTTGAGTTGGATCAGTGACTGGCTGTCGGATAGTATCACAAAGTTGTATATAGGGGGTGCGGTATCCTGAAAGAGAAAGATCACTAGCAGTGTGCCTCAGGGGGTCAGTTTTGGGGCCATTATTGTTCAATTTGTATGTTAATGATACTGGGTTGGGTTTAACTAGTGATATCCAGCTATTTTCAGATGATGCAATACTGGGGAGAGCAATGCAGAGTCAAGCAGATGTTATTGCCTTACAAGAGGACTTGAATAGATTGCATGAATGGGCAGGTAAGGTGAAACTATCAGTTCAGTGTTGCAAAGTGTAGGGTTTTGAGATTTGGTAAGCAACGATGGGATGCAAAGTATACACTTGGTGGGAAAACTTAATGGAAGTAGAGGAGATGAGAGATCTAGGAGTGATAGTGGACAAGGATCTGAAATTAAAGAGCCACATTGCACGAGTTGTGAAAACATCATATTGGATAATGGCAATGATGCAGAGAACCCTGACATGCAGAAATAGAGAGGTTATGATTCCATTGTATAAGGCCTTGATCAGGCCTCATATGGATTATTGTGCATGATTTGGTTGCTGGGTTTTCATGGTGATGAGGATATGTTGGAAAGGGTCCAGAGAAGATTCACAAAGGTAGTCAGTAGCTTTGGAACATGGAGCACGAGGTCAGATTGAGAGAATGTGAGTTGCAGAGCCTCGTGAATAGGAGGAAGAAGGGAAATATGATTGGGACATATAAGCTAGTCAGGAGTTGTTATCAAGTTGACATGGAAGAGATTTTTCATAGAATGGGAGAGGGGAGTAGAACAAGAGGCCATTGCTGGAAACTGTATAAGGAGAGGAGTGAGGAGTAGGTTCTTTGCATGGAGAGTGGTTGGTGGGTGGAATGCATTGCCTGAGTGTGTTGTGGGTGTAGACACATTGAATCAGTTTAAAGCACAGTTGGATGAGCATCGTATGCAATAGTGTGTACCTCCCATGATGAGTCTCTGATTCCATGGAGGTCGAATGTTAATAATAATAATTTTCTGCAAGTAATGCTACATCATCTGCATATCCAACCAAATTTAAATTTTCTTTTTTAATATTTATTCCATTTAATTTCTGTTTCTTACATGCTGTTATTATTTCATTCATGATTATGTTAAATAAACATGAAATGAAAATTGTCCTAAATATTGTTATTATTATTATTGGGCATCTCCATCAAGTAAAAAAAAAATCATCATAGGCGACCTATACTAACAGTTATTCACATAATATCTATTATACTTTTCCTTGAAAGCCATTCACTCACAATGCATTCACCACCATGTCTGGAAACCCTTCACCATTCACCCATTCACTGTTCTCCAACCAAAAAATTGAGCCATCAAGTCCTTGCTAACCACATATACTCTTACACAATTTCCAGGGGCGGCTCCCTTGTTCTCTTGTCATGTATTAAAAAAAAAATGTTTCTGCATCAATCCTATAAACTCTTATTTTTCTTTCTCTTTTCTGTCTATCAACTAATATCTCCATATTCCTGTGTTCAGAATGTCCTCAAAAGGAGTGTTCCATAGATTTGTCATTATCTTGGTCACTTGCCTCTGGATCCTCTTCACTACTCATCTCCAAGGTACCCAAGTGACCAGATATGTGCACGCACAATAATCGGATGTAACCATATAAAATCCTTATGATAATAACATCCTTATCTCTGTTGATTAACATATGTTCTTCAACATTCAGTAATCTTAGGAGCTATTTTTGCAGTATGCCATATAAACTTTAACACCATATCCACAGTCACCACCAAATCCTCAGTTGCCTGCAATCTGGTTACATCAGTTTTATGCTTGATTTTCAATCTTTCATTCCAAAGTGCACTTTAACACATTTGCCTTGTAGTTTTCATTTGACCTCATTGTCAAAACATCCTTTACATGACCTACATTAGCTATTGCTCTGTTCAGTTTTGCATCCTGAAACCAAAGATATTTCTCTTTAAATAATTTCCTGTATCTCAGATGTATAAATTAAATAGTAGCAAATCCCAATACAAAATCCTGCAGCTTACTGATAATCACCCAACTTTTTTCAGAATATCTCTCTTATTTACTACTCTTTGATATCCTAATAGCTACTTTCTTATCCATATTACAGTTTTCATTTCAGAAAAATTATGGAGACTACAACCATGTTAGGAATAATTACTGTAACTTCCCGACATTTCAACCTTCATATTAAGGTCATTATCTGGAGTATACAGGTATATATACAGTATGTACACACACACACACACACACACACACACACACACACACAAGACAAGCTATATTACATTACAAACAGTAAGCCAAAGTAACAATGATTTGATCAACTGTTGTTCTACTGGTCTGACTTGTAGTGAAAAAAAAAATACATCAAAGCTATATTCTATTTATAACATCATCACAGAACAAATTCATATAGATAGTTTTAATACAGCAAAAATGTATTTTTTTTTCACTAGAGGTCACACCAATTAGCTTGCTGTTTGAAATGTAATATAGCTTGTCTTTGTATATATATGTATATACTCCAGATGATCATCTTATTATTATTATTACTACGGGCAACTCCAAGGAGTCGACAGACTCATCGAGGGAGGCCCTAAACATCATGTCAAGAGCAACTATTCAACATTCACACAGTATCTATCATACTTTGCCTTGAACTCATTCACCACTCTCCAAGTAAAAAGCCTAATTCTAACACCCTTGCTAACCACACTCTTGTCCAGTTTCCATGGATGGTCCCTAGTTCTCCCACCACCAGTCCTCTGAAAAGTATCCTCTGAATTAATCTTATAGAAACCCTTCAGTAATTTGAATGTCTCAATCATATCACTCCTTTTGTGCCTATCAACCAATTTCTACAGCACACAAATCTTCAACCTTTTTTCATAAGGTTCATCCCATAGACCTGCTATCATCTTGGTCACTTGTCTATGGATCCTCTCTACCTCCTCCCCATCAAGAAGAAACCCTGGCACCCATATCTGGGCACAGTAGTCTAGATGGGGTCTTATCAAGGCTCGATACTGAGGAACAATAACCTGTTTGTCTCTGCTTGTTAAAGTATTTTTCAGCAACCAAGTGATTTGATGAGCTGATTTAGCCACTTTTGCGATGTGCACCTTAAACTTCAACTCCCTATCCACCAACACTCCCAAATCCCTGGCCTCATCAATCTCCTGGAGTACGGTTCCACCAATGTGATATACTGCTGCTAATCTTTTCACCCCAAAATGGGGTGAAAAGATTAGCAGCACCTTACACTTCGACACATTAAATTGACATCCATTCTCCTTAGCCCAGTCCTCCAAACTATCCAAATCATCCTGCAAAATTTTGACATCCTGTGCACTCACTATTGCTCTACCCAACTTTGCATCATCAGCAAACAAATGAACAGTTCCTCTCAGATCCTTTCCTATATCGTTAATGAACAAATTGAACAGTAGTGGTCCAAGAACAGAACCCTGCGGCACACCACTAGTCACAGGCCGTCTTTTGGACTCTACCCCTCAATAAACTACTCTCTGATATCTCTCCATCAACCACCCTCCTGTCCATCTCACCAACCCTATATCAATCTCCATATGCTGTAGTTTACTGATTAGAATTCCATGTGGTATCCTGTCAAAGGCCTTAGCAAGGTCCAGCAGTATCACTGTATACCCATTACCCTTATCCAGTTCAGCCATCACTGTGTTATAAAACTTAAGAAAGTTAGTGAGACATGATCTACCCTTCACAAAACCATGCTGTCCCCCATACAGTATCCCATTTTCATCTATCCATTCCTGTATTTTTCTCTTGACTACTTTCTCCAAAACCTTGACAATGACTCCTGATATGCTGATTGGTCAATAATTTGCAACAGCAGTCTTGGAACCTCCTTTATACAGTGGAACTGTTTTCCCCTGTTTCCACTCCCTCGAGACTAATCCAGACCCAAAACTCAGATTAAACAAAATGGTCAGGGGCACTGACAGTTCTTTAGCCACTTCACTTAAGACCTGATCTGGTATACCATCCAATCCCACAGATGTATTCACATTAAGGATTTTAATATGCTATTCACTTCCATTTCATTCACCTCAATTCCCGTATAAGCTATTGGTTCCTTCATTCCTGCAATATCACCACCTGGATGATATACTTTTGCAAAGTGCTTGCTCAGTAATTACACTATATCAACTGATTCAGTTACCTCCCTACCATCGGCATTCCTTAAAATCATTCTGCCATATACATTTTTTCTTTTACTTGCGGCATATCGAAAAAACTGTTTGGGATTCTCTTTAGCTTTGGGTGGCTAATTTCCTTTCATAATCCGCTTTTGCTTTTCTTACCACACTCATTACCCTTCTGGCCTGTGCTTTATACTGTTTATGGGCCTGCAGATCACCTTTCTCCTTAAATTCCCTCCACAGTTGTTTCTTTTTTTGCAGCCCAAGCTTAATGGTGCTATTCATCCATTTAACCCCCTACTTGATTTACTATCCGGACTCTAGGTATACAGTCAGCATTACCTCCTTCAAATGCTCCTTTACCGCTTCCCATGCACTATCAAACTCCAACCTTTGCAGTTTTACATGCCATGGCACTGAACCAAGCAATCTCCTAAGCTTGTCATACTTACCAGCCCGGTAATTCCACATGTACCCTTTTTTAATTGAAAATTCCACACATTTAGCCAACTCCAAGTTCAAGACCTTATGATCACTCTCACCAGTTGGTGGCAACGTGGTCATATTCATTACAGTCAAATTCTCAGATGCAATTACTAGGTCAAGCACTCTCAAACCCCTATTATATTCCATTACATGCTGTCTCAGGTAGTTATCCCTTAATAACTGCATAAAATCCAATTCCTTCCTCCCATGTGTCCTCTCCTCCTTCCAATCAATGTTACCATAGTTGAAATCCCCCATAATAATTACTCTCCTTCCACTCATTGCGTCTATTTGTCTATGCATACTATCTCCACCATTTATTCCATTACCTGGTCTATAGCAGCACCCAACTGTATATTTTGTTGCACTAGTCTCAATATCACACCAAATAACCTCAAATGTGCTCTCTTCAATATCCTGCAGTTCAACTTCAATTCTCCTTGGCTGCAGTTCATCATCTGTCATCAATAACACTCCTCCTCCCATTCTTTTCTCTCTGTCCCTCCTAAACATACTATACCCTTCACACATTCTATCCCACTAGCTATATCATCTTCTGTCAGCCATGTCTCACTAATGGCAATAACCTCTGGCCAGGAAGAGCCAACCAAGGCCAAAAATTCTTCCTTCTTGTTCCTAATACTCCTGGCATTAGTATACATGAAGTACAGACGCCTGTTAGTCCCACCCCTATCTTGATGTCTTACAAACTATCCCATTCTGATTTGTTGTCCTTCGTACTAGCTCAGGCATATTATACACATTCTTACACTCAACTGCCTCCCTGATGTCTGCATATCCACTTCCTCCCCCTCCCCCCCCTAATAGCTTGAGTTTTGAGTTTCCTTGATTCTGCACATCCACTTTCACTTCATTCAGCAACACTTTTTCCAGTCTCTGCACACCATATCCATTCAGATGCAAACCATCCATCTTGTATAAGTCCTTTCGCCCATCGAACTCACTCCACACCACTTCTCCTGCATAAACTGCGCATAAGGTCATTTGCAATTAAGAAGGTCGAAATGAAATTAAAGTAATTATTCCTATCACAATTAAGTTAAGGATATTACAGTTTTATATCTACTTCCTTTTGCTCCATTTTATGTTAAGAGTTTCATGTGATATCCTGATCTCTTTCTCTATAATATATACATGAAACACAAGGTAACAGTATTTTTTTATTAAATATAGTGTATATATGTTTTCATGTATATGTTGTATAGAAGTATGGCACAAGTTTCTCTAAAAAGATTATCTCTTTCTCATAGTATACCTTTTACAACATTTTTTATTATTATTATTATTATTATTCAGGCCTCCAAGGAGTCAAAAGACTCATCGAGGGAGGTCCTTCCTAAGACATAAAGTCTGTCAAGACTCACTGAGGGGAGGTCCCCCCCTGAGAAACACAAAGTATCATACCACTCTTTAAACTCACTGACCGTTCTCGCTCCCACCACTCCATCAGGCAATGCATTCCACGGCTCAACCACCCTCCACACAAAGAAACCACTCCTTACCCTCTTGCTCACAGTTTCCTTTCGTAACTTCCAGGGATGGCCTCTTGTCATCACTCCTTCCCGCTGATCAACTAAGTGAAAGAACTCCCCAGTGTCAACCCTGTAACCACCTCTCAACAGTTTAAAAGTCTCAATCATATCACCTCTCCTTCTTCTATCCACCAAACTCTGCAGTCCACATTCTCTCAGCCAATCCTCATAACTATCCTTGTACAGTCCTGAAACCATCTTTGTCATCCGTCTTTGTATCCTTTCCGCAGTTAATTTATCCCCTTCAAATCCTGGGGACCAAATCTGAGAACAATAGTCCAAGTGTGGTCTGATCAGACACTTATACAACGGAATGATAACCCTCTTATCTCTGCAGGTCAGTGTCCTTCTCATAATAGCAGCAATCCTCTGTGTTACCTTCACCACCTTTGCAATATGTCCCCTAAACTTTAGGTTTCTATCAATCATCAACCCCAGATCTCTTGTCTCCCCTACTTCCTCCAGTATAACTCCTCCCATAGAGTATGCAGCATCCCATCGATGTTTCCCAAACCTCAAGACCTTACATTTTGCTGCATTAAACTGACACCCCATTCGTTTGCCCATCTATCTAGCTTATTTAAATCCTCTTGCAGGGCTACCACATCTGCACTATTACTAATAATCCTTCCCAGCTTCGCATCATCTGCAAACAACTGAATATCCCCCTGCAATCCACTGGCTATGTCATTGATATAAAGGTTAAACAATATAGGTCCTAGTACTGAGCCCTGTGGGACCCCACTTGTAACCCTCTGCCTCCTGGAAACTGCTCCACCATACACAACTCTCTGATACCTATCAGACAGCCAATCCTGAATCCAGTTGAACAATCTGACATCCAGACCCATGTGCTGCAACTTAAATATCAGCTTATCATGTGGCACCCTGTCAAATGCCTTCGCCAAGTCTAAGAAAATTGCAGTATATGCCTTTACCTCATCTAATGTTCTTGTAACTTTATTATAAAAGGCTAGCATATTGCTAAAACAAGAGCGTCCTTTCACAAATCCATGTTGATTCTCACAGATAACATTACCCTCATCTGCCCAATGCTGTACACGGTCCCTCACTACTTTCTCCAAGATCTTAACAACTACTGATGACACACAGACTGGCCTATAATTAGACACTTTCAGTCTGTTACCACCCTTATGCAATGGCACTATCTTACCTTCCTTCCATTCCCAGGGCACGTTTGCCAAAGCCAGACTTTCATTGAAAAGCCACGTTAAAGGTACTGTCAATTCCCTAGCACATTCTCTCAAAACTCGTGGCGAAATACCATCCAGTCCCACAGCTTTACTGACATCCAGAGTACTCAGTATCTGAAACACACTCTCCTCCTGTACCTCCAGACCTCGTACCAGTCCTATCCCTCTAGCATTAAAACTGACTCCTCTAGGATGAAATACTCCAATAAAGTGTTCATTGAACAATTCCACTATGTCCTCTGCATCAGTCACTCTATTCCCATTTTTATCCCACAATATCATTCTTCCACAGTCATTTCTCCTCCTACTGGCCACATAGCTAAAAAATTCCCTAGGATTTTCTTTGGATCTTAGGGCCAATCTCCTCTCATATTCCACTTTCGCTTTCCTTACCACACTAGTCACTCTTCTGGCCTGTGTCTTATATTCCTCATGCATCTCTTCACCTATCTCCTTATATCTCTTCCATAGCCTCTTTTTCGCATGCAATTCCTGTTTAATATTGTTTGTCATCCACTTTACTCCAAATTGCGTCCTCTTCTTCATGCGTGGTATACAACTTACCATTGCTGATAACAAATATTCTTTCACAATTTCCCACGCACTGGTGATATCCCGGCCTTCCAATTCCTCCCTCCATGAAACTTCCCGAAGTTGACGTCTAAGACTATTATAATCACCTGCCTTATAATTCCACATAAGTTCCCGTCTCTTTGATACTCCTGCATGTCTATTCATTTTCCAAGTCAACACCATATGGTCACTCTCTCCAACTGGTGGGAGAGACGTCAACTCAGTTATTATCAACTCTTCTGATGCTATAACCAAATCCAAAATTTTTGAACCTCTTGTTCCCTCTGTTACATGTTGCCTAAGACATTTGTCCCTCAAGAATTCTAGAAATTCCATTCCCCTATTGCTACATGCATCTTCCTCTCTCCAATTTATACTACTGAAGTTAAAATCTCCCATAACAATCATTCTTCTTGCACTTGCCAAACTTAGCTGTCTAAACATCTCCTGGTCCCCATCCTCTGTGCTCCTGGGTCTGTAGCAACACCCCACTAAATATCCTGTCTTGCCTACCTCTACCTCACACCATACGCTCTCAAAATCATTTGTCTCACTTCCTTCCAAATTCTCCACTCTTAGAGGACATAGGTCATCACTTATCATAAGCAGTCTTCTTTTTTTTCCCCTTTTTTTTTCCAACTTCTGTTTAATGATGCTGCTCATCTGCTAATCTTTATATCTTTTTTATAAAAATATATAAAGATTAAATATATTTGCCTTAACACTCTCTATCTCACCATCTAACTCATTACTTAACTGCCTCCACTAACTCTCATATACTCCTTATATTCACAAAGTGTTGATTATTTGTTAGTCATTCTACTATTAATTTTAAAAAAGTTGACTATAGTAGCCACTCCCCATTTTTGTTTACTCTGAACTGAATACTGGATACTCTTTAATCCTTGTTTTTGAAAAAGTCTTGTTCTTAAAAACATCTATCATTTGAGACATTAAGATGTTTAAGCCAAAAATGGATTATTTGAAATTAAGTTTGTGCTTTGTGAACTGAAAGTGTAACAGTTTTGCTTCCATAATACTGTTTTATTCTGCTATATTATTAAAAAAAATCAAATGATCTATGAATTCTTATAACTCTGTACAAAAGCTGCTCACACTTCCAAAATGGGATGCCATATTTTTCTCACTCTCTCTATATACAGATATCATTTGAACTCCACTCTAATATGAACAATGATGTAATAAAGTGATATAAAATAACAGAAAGCAGAGCCCTACATTCCATGCTCTTTGTTTTGTAAAGAAATAATCCTTCTTTAAACCAGTGTTTTTAGTTTTTTATTTTAAAATTAAGTCCATATTTAATAAGCATATTGTATATATATATATATATATTGTAGCATGTATATGCACACAGAAGATAAGGCCATCCATTTCATAATTTTTAAAGCACTGCCAGAAATTTATTTTTAAGTTCTTTGGGTTTGTTTTCTTAAAGCCTACTTAGTATTTATCTGTCTTTTAAAAAAGTTTTTTTTTTTAATCCTACAAATTCCTAACTTTGTAAAGTATAATGTATTATGCTCACATAAGTTCTGTTTTTTAATTGTTGTTATTGTTGTTGTGTATTTAAATGTTATGTATATACAAAAGAACACATTTCACTGAGTTTTTTTTTTTTTTTCAATGCAGCCACCCAACATTCAAATAACATTTTACAAAATCAGTCCATCATGTAGCATTCATATGAATATATTTAATGCTAATATGTACAAATTAAACTGGTCGTGTATTGTGCAATAAAAATGTTTATGCATCTGTTAGAGCTATAGCATATGCAGCTAATTTCATAAAAGAGTAAGATTTGACCAAAAAAATGTACAATTTATTTATTTCAATTCATTTGGTAACATCATCTGCATTTGGTCTTCTACATGTCAATGTTTGCAATAAAAATATTATTAAATAATATAGTTATTACATATGTCTTTATTTAATAAACAAACATTTATAATACATTCCAAGACATTTATTGCATGTATACAAAATTTTTACTTATTAAAAGAAAATGAAATTACTGAAATTATTGTATTAAGAAATTTAAAAAAAAAAGTCATTTAAAAATCTAAAACAGTTGGAAGTGACTTGTTTTCATTTCATTAGCATTACTCAATCCAGAGAACTATTTTGTTGAACATTGAAAAGTAAAAATTGCAAACAATTGGGTCGTCCTGTGGGCTGCAGCAAGATAAATAAATTTTATATTTAAATATGTGCTGATATTGTCTAATTGTAGATTAATTATTACTGTGGGATATATGAGTGTGGAATGCAGTGTTTGGATAAATTTGTTAGATTAGATTATATTATCATAAATTCATTGTTTTTGTTAGCACACTGATATAACATGGGTGAAAGGCAAATCATTGCATAGGTCCATACAAAAGACAAATAAAGCAGATGGCATAGAGTTCTCAAAAATGATACAGTGCTGTGAATGTAATATGTATGCATGGAAAGATGTCACGGATATTTATGTAAGAAGGCTGAATAAGAGAAAAGAACGAGTGTGGGAACGTAGGAAATGAGATATTCTGATGAACCATGAGGCTTGCTTAAATATGAATTGAAATAGATTAAATACAAGTAGGAAACATGGAATTGTAACTGACAAAGCAGTTGAAGATCATGCAAATGTTCAGAGAGTGTGCAAATATGATAGCAAGAAAAAAAGTTTGATTAATGATAAAGCAGGCAATAATGATGTTGAAAAAGAGAGTAAAATTAATGATAAAGTGGGCAGTGATAACATTGAAAAACAAAGTGCAGTTAACAGTAAGTTGGCAAGCAAGGTTGATGGCAAACAAGTGTGTGTATGTATGTGACTGGCATAAAATAGCAAGAGTGTAATAAAAAAAAAAGAGTGTAAAAAAAAAAAATAGCAAGAGTGAATGATAATGAAAAAAGAAAGGATGCAAGATTTGAAAACTGAGTTGGTGAAGATGAGGCAGATGCAGAGTAAAATGAAGAGAATTGTAGATGTGTATGAGAGAGTGAAGATGAAAACAAATAATGTCAGTATGAAAAAGGTAATGAAAGATTCATGAGTGGTGCTGTATGGTGATTCGATTATTAGAGATGTGGTAAATGAGAAGATGCACAAAGTTTGTTTTCTGGCAGGTAAAATTAATAGAGTGATTGATGGGTTGGATATGATGAATAAGTGAGGAAGGAGTTGGTAGTGGTAGTAGGGACAAACGACTTGATTGGGAACAAAGAAAATGTAAAATTGAATATCTATAGAAGGATATTGAGAAGGATAAAAGATAATAGTGTGATGAGAAAGGTAATCAGTGTGTTGCCCAGACATGACAGTGATGAGATGAAGCAGAGAGCAAGAATTATGAATTATATGTTTGTAGAAATGTGTGAAGAGAAAGAAGTGCAGTTTGTTAATGTGTAGAATGAGTTTGAAGGAAGAATTGAACTGTAGTTGAACTTGGGTTCAACTACAGTATCAAAGAGGCAGAAGGTTACAAGTGGGGGTCACACAGGGCTCAGTACTGGGACCTGTATTGTTTAAACTTTATGTTAATGACATTCTCAATGGATTGCAGGGGGATATTCAGTTGTTTGTGGATGGTGTGAAACTGGGAAGGGTTATTAGTAATAGTGCAGATGTGGCAATCCTGCAAGAGGATTTGAATAAACTATAAACTATGGGCAAATACTGGGGATGTCGGTTTAATGCAGCAAAATATAAGGTCTTGAGGTTGGGGACACATTGATGGGATGCTGCATACTCTATTGGAGGAGCTATACTGGAGGAACTAGGGGAGACAAGAGATCTGGGGTTGATGATTGATAGAAACCTGAAATTCAGGGGACATATTGCAAAGGTGGTGAAGGTAACACAGAGGATTGCTGCAATAATGAGAAGGATGCTGATCTGCAGAGATAAAAGAGTTATCATTCCGTTGTATAAGATCCTGATCAGACCACACTTAGATTATTGTTCTCAAATTTGGTCCCCAGGATTTGAAGGGGATAAATTAACTGTGGAAAGGGTACAAAGGCAGATTACAAAGATGGTTTCAGGACTGTACAATGTTAGTTATGAGGATCGGCTGAGAGAATGTGGACTGCGTAGTTTGGTAGATAGAAGGAGAGGTGATATGATTGAGACTTTTAAACTGTTGAGAGGTAGTTACAGGGTTGACAGTGGGAGTTCTTTCGCTTGGTGAAACAGCAGGAAGGAGTCATTCCTGGAAGTTGCAAAAGGAAGCTGTGAGCAAGAGTGTAAAGAGTGGTTTCTTTGTATGGAGGGTGGTTGAACTGTGGAATGCATTGCCTGATAGAGTGGTGTGAACAAGAACGGTCAATGAGTTCAAGGAGTGGTATGATAGGCTTTGTGTTTTCTAGGAAGAACCTCCCATGATGAGTCTCTTTTGACTCCATGGAAGCCTGAATAATAATAATAATAAGAGTGATGGACTACATTTGAATGGCTTTGGTGTCGGTCATCTGGAAAGACTGCTGCTGCTGGAAGGGAGAGCAATGAGCACAGAAAATTAATCTGAGCAAATTAGAAATAATGTGAAAGAGCAGAAGAGTAAGGAATGAGAGATTGAAATGGGTAATGTGAGTGGTCAGAATAAGAGAACAAGTGTGTGCAAAACAAACAAGAAAACAGGGAGGTTCAGAGTGACAGGGGAACATGAGAAAGGTTGGTGCTCCAAGAGGATTTGAATGCTTGCATAGACAAAAATGGGAAGAGGGTGACCTGGGATGTAGGGAAGACAGCTGGATTTAAAGAAGGTTCTGGGATGAGTAAGGAGGAAAAAATGGCTCAAGGAAAGTATGGAGAAGTTATATCTAATAAGTAGCATCAGTGAAACTTGTTATAGATCCAGGAATGAGCTGCTAAGTTTGTACATGAATGTTAGAAGTATCATAAACAAGGGAAATGAAATAGTCACACTGATTGAGTTCGTTCATCCAAAATTTGTTAGAATAAGTGGAACATGACAGGAGGAGGAGGAGGGCATCCTGACAAAATTAGAGACAGAAGGGTATGATGTATTTCATGATGATAGAAAGCATAAAAAGATATGTGGAGTGCTATTGATGATATAGAAAGAGTTATGTCCATAATTTTGTTAGAAGGGCATCCTGACAAAATTAGAGACAGAAGGGTATGATGTATTTCATGATGATAGAAAGCATAAAAAGATATGTGGAGTGCTATTGATGATATAGAAAGTGTTATGTCCATACAAGGTAGACATGCAAGAGGGAAATAGTGGTAATGGTTTTGAGGCAGTATGGTATGAGATACATGTGAATAGAATGAAATACTTTGTTGGATGTTGCTATAGACCTGGTAAAGTGGAAAGTAGTAACCAGGAAATACATAAGCGAATTAGCCAAGAAAATTGGGAAAGGCTGATCATTATGGGTTATTTTAATTGACCAGAAGTAAAGAAAATGAATTTCTTGACTTTTGGAGGGACAACTACCTCAAGTACTATGTGACAGAGAGCACACGAGAATTGAGGGTCTTGGATTTGATCATCTCATCAGAGGATATTATTATAAATGAGGGGTTAAATCTCCCTCCAGTTGATGAGAGTGACCATGAAGTGATTACCTGGGAGGTTGCCAGCCATGTGACGACTTCTGTGAGGAAAGGGTATATTTGGAATTACAAGGCTGGTGATCATGAGAAGCTTGGGAGACAGCTTGCAGCTGTAGCATGGAATGAGGAGTTGGGTAGAAAGAAGATCAATGCTACTTGGGTGATATTCAAGAACTGTCTAGTAGAAGCAATGTCTAATTGTATTCCAAAGGTCAGAAGGTTAAATAAGGTAGGTGTGGAATGGATGAATGAAGAGATTAAGCATACAATACAGAGGTAGAAGGTGTTATGAAATTAACAAAAGATGAGTAGTAATAATCAGTTCTATTAAGAGTACAAAGAACAGGTAAGGAAGGTGACTCAGTTAAGAGTAGCAAAGATGCAATATAAGCAGCAGTTAGCTAACAAAAAAAAAAAAAAAACTTAGGGAATTTCAATGTGTAGCCAGCAGAAAAAAAGAATGATTATGTTAGGATGGCATTGATTGTAGAAAATGGTATAAGGACAACTGCTGCAGAAAATTTTCATTGCCTGAAAAGATGAAAATGCATTGGAAAAAGTTCAGAGGCGATTGACTAAGGTGGTTTCTGGTCTCTGGAATGTAGAGTATGAAGACCGATTGACAAAATGCAATTTGCAGAAATTGGTGGATAGAAGGAGGAGGGGGGGATATTATTGAGACATATAAGCTGTTAAGAGGTTATTACCAGATTAATGTCAAGGAGGTTTTGCACAGAATGGGTGAGGATAGCAGGAGAACAAGAGGTCATCCCTGGATGAGACAATTTGCATGTCTCATCCAAGTATGAGACATGCAAATTGCAGAGTCTAGTGGATAGAAGGAGTGATGTATAAGTTGGTAAGGAGCAATTGCCAGATTAATGGGGATGAGATTTTTCATAGAATAGCTGGAGACAGAGGGAGAACAAGAGGCCATCCCCAGAATCTGTATAAGGATGGTGTGAGCAAGTAGGAAAGAGGAGTATTTTTTGAATGTAGAGTGGTAGATGATTGCAATGCATTGCCTGAAAATGTAATTGCATTTAGGCCATGGTATGATGAGCTGTGTGTATGGGTGGGTGGGTGAGTGAGAGAGAGAGAGAGAGAGAGAGAGAGGTCCCACACTCTCATAGCTGTGTGTGGGTGCAAGTGGGACCTCGCATAATGATCTATTGATTCCACGGAAGTCTGATGATGATAATAATATAATAATATTCAGCCCATGGTGAAGTATGCAATTAATGCAAAACAACCATCGACAAATTCAAATCTGGCTTCATAAAGTTGGTAGCAGAAAACTAACCTCCTATTGGAATAGAATACCTTCTGATCACTTGCGAAGACCATTGGACACAACTTATCGTGCCTGCACTTCCAACTCTCTCTCTCTAATCCAGATGGTACTACTGTTACACCACCTAAAGATAAAGTTGACATCCTGGAATCACCTCTTCTCCTCCACGAGGAGAAGACGTGATTCCAGGGTGGACTGAAAAGTTCTCGGCCTAACAATGAAAAAACCAAATTTATAATTTCAAAATTCTTTTTATTTTTCAACATAATCTTCCAGCGATGCTCCAGCCTATCCCTGTAGTGGTTCTCAGTAAGATCTGGAAAATATCCCTCTACAGCTGCAATTACCAATTGATTCGAAGAAAAATGCTAACCAGCGAGAAAGAAATTTAGTTTTGGGAAGAGATAGAAGTCAGAGGGTGCCAAATCTGGGGAATAGGGTGGATGTTCCAACAATTCATAGTGCAGATCCCTTAATTTTCCCATTGCCAAAACATCTTTGTGGGCAGGTGCATTGTCCTGATGAAACATGATTTTTTTTCTTCTGCAAACCGGGTCTTTTCTCACGAATTTTTTCATCTAGTCTGGTTAAAAGATCGGAATAATATTCCCCGGTTATTGTTTTAACCTTTTCAAGATAATTAATAAACAAAATGCCTTTAGCATCCCAAATCACTGGGTCAAGTTCCAAGGGAGTGGAACGAGGGTAAAATTGTTCCAATTCATAAGGGAGGTGATAAGAGTAAGGCTTTGAATTATAGACCAGTCTGTGTATCTGGAGTTGTGGTCAAGGTATCAGAGAAGTTAGGACTAAGATTCAGAATTGGGTTGACAACAGAAAAATACTCTTTGGCAGCCAGCATGGATTTACTAAAGGAAGATCGTGCTTTAGCAATCTGCTTGCTTTTTATAATAAAGTTACAAATGCAAAATCTAAATATACAGTGGTATATTTAGATTTTGCAAAGGCGTTTGATAAATTGCCACATGACAAGCTGGTAATTAAATTGGAATGGATGGGGCTGAACAATAGATTGGTTCACTGGATTGGAGATTGGCTGTCTGATAGGTATCAGCGAGTTGTCTATGGAGGAGCGATATCCCAGAAAAGGAAAGTTACTAGTGGTATAGTACCTCAAGGGTCTCTTTTGGGTCCATTGCTGTTTAATTTGTATGTAAATGATATTTGGAGAGGTCTGAACGGTGATATGCAGTTGTTTGCAGACGATGCACAGTTAGGGAGAGTTATCAGGAGTAGTGTGGATGCTGTAGTTTTGCAAGAGGACTTGAATACACTGAACTGAATGGGTGAATGAGTGGGGATGTCAATTCAATGTTTCAAAGTGTAAGGTTTTGAAATTTGGGAAGCAGAGATGAGATGTAAAGTACACAATTGGTGGAAATATCTTGGAGGAGGTAGTGGAGATGAGAGATCTGGGAGTGATTGTAGACAAGGACCTAAAATTTCGGGGACATGTTACTAAAATTGTGAAGACAGCAGATAATGGGAATGATGCGGAGGCCATTGACTTATAGAAGTAAGGATGTTATGGTTCCTTTGTATAAGGCTTTGATCAGGCCACATATGGATTACTGTGCACAAATCTGGTCACCTGGTTTTCAAAAAGATGAAAATTCATTGGATAAAGTTCAGAGGCGGTTGACTAAGGTGGTTTCTGGTCTCTGGAATGTAGAGTATGAAGACCGATTGACAAAATGCAATTTGCAGAAATTGGTGGATAGAAGGAGGAGGGGGGGTATTATTGAGACATATAAGCTGTTAAGAGGTTATTACCAGATTAATGTCAAGGAGGTTTTGCACAGAATGGGTGAGGATAGCAGGAGAACAAGAGGTCATCCCTGGGAGCTGTATAAGGAGGGTGTGAGCAAGGGAGTGAGGAGCAGGTTTTTTGCATGGAGAGTGGTGAGTGATTGGAATGCATTGCCTGAGAGTGTGGTAAGTGCAGAGACAGTGAATATATTTAAGGCACGGCATGATAAATTGTGTGTATAACAGTGGACCTCCCATGATGAGTCTTTGACTCCATGGAAGTTTTTATAATAATAATAATAAAATCACCGATGCCATGCCCTTTCCTGCTGATGGAACCAACTTTGTCTTCTTTGGCACTGAACAACTGGCTTCTGTCCACTCTTTTGACTGCTGTTTGGATTTTGGTGTGTAATGGTGAATCCAAGTCTCGTCCATAGTAATAAATTGATGCACAAAATCAGCTTTATTCTTGTCAAAACGCTCCAAGCACTGTTCAGGGATATTCATAAGAGCATTTTTGATCTGTTGTGAGCATGCGCCACACCCATCTCATGCAAAGCCTTTTCACTTGCAATTCATGCAAAATATATCCTACACGTTCTTTTGAAATGCCTATAGTCTCAGCAATTTCACACACTTTGACTCATCAGTCATCCAATACCATATCATGCACTTGATCATTGATTTTTGGTGGTGTTTTACACTTTTTGGACGTCTTTCATGTGAATCATCTTCAAGGCTGGAATGGCCACATTTAAACCCAGCAGCCCATTTCTTAATTGTCGAAAACGAAGGAGAAGAGTGCCCATAAACTTTTATGAACTTCGGATGAATTCCTTTTGGCGTTAAACCTTCTTTTACAAAGAATTTTATAACTGCATGATATTCAATTTTATCCATTTCAAGGGATATCGACAACACTTTTGCTTCAGACAGCTGTATAAAACAAACTATTTGATAGAATGACTGGCAATTTCACATGGATGCTCATGATGTACCAACTTAGAAAAAAAAAAATCTTGCTGATAGTGTTGCTATCTATGGTCGAGGCCGGGAAATTTTCAGACCACCCTCGTATTACTGTGTGACACCTCCAGGGAGTCCAAGACCACATCATGGGAGAGCACACCGCTCTACTTCGCTAAACACATCTCATCCTCTCCACTACTACCATCAACGACATCTATTGGCCATTATCACTAACAACAGTATTTTTTGTTTGAAATTGCGTGTGTTCTGAAGGCCGATTTTACTCTACACGGGATGAAAAACCCAAGTTTTGGGGGGGGGGGGCCTGATACCACCGTATGAGATTGGCTAACTCACCTTCAGCTGAAAAAACCCATACAAGGATTCCCCTCGTCATGACGAGAATTGAACCTAAGTCTTTTCCAATCGAAGGGAGCAACGTTCTGCTATTCTTCCAATTGCGCTACGGCGGCTATTTTTTTACCCAGGAAAATATGTAAACCTTTATTTTCAGTACCAGTACCATCAAAGCAATAAGACCACTTTTTACATAAACCAAAAACCTTACCCCATTTGTTTTTTGACATTTTGATTGTTAGATCGAGTTAAATAAGGCTCTGAATGAATAATAATAGTTTTATTATGACCAACCTATAAATGTGAGTGTATATATACTATAGTGAACAAATTAATCGAAATGGTCACATTTTAAAGAAAAATTTTAATTTTGCAAGAAAATAAGTAAAAAAAGTAAACTCCGACTTTGCCAAATAATTTATATGTGCTCCTTCAGTCCCTAATAAGTTATTTAATTCGCTTAGGCATGGACTCTACCAGTTTAAAGCACATTTTTATATTTCTGCATCTCGAAACTATACTTTTATAGTGGATTGTATTAAGTTATCCATTGTATAACAATTTAATTTTCCAAGTCTCTTTTTCACTATGGCCACAAATTCCCTATTGGGTTAATGTCAGGGAGAGTTACCTGGCCACTGAAGCAATTAGATGTTATGATTTTGGAGGAACTCTCACTTTTTTTGAAGTGTGGCATGGAGCAAGATCCTATTGGACGATGAGCTGTTTGTCTTTCTGGATCTGTGGGACCACCCTTTTCATCAATATTTTTATGAATTGGTCACTTTTCGTCATAGTGTCAACAGGCACAAGTAATTTTGGATAATAATGTTGAGAACAACCCCAGAACATCTTTTCAGCTGGGTGTTGTTTAAGAACTTGTTGAAAGTGGGTGGGAGAAGTCTTTTTAACTGCTGATTTGTTAACATAGGGTACTCGCTCTCCTTGCACAAATAAATGACTCTCATCTGAAAATATGACCTTCCAGTTCTCAAGAGTACTATCTTTGTACACTTTTGTCACTGCAGCCTCTTTTTCTGCACAACATTCTTCAATAGTTGTTTCTTTCTTTCTTTCTTCTTTTTTTTTTTTTTTTTGTCTGTGGGCAGTCCTCCCTGTTTCCAACAATATTCTGCAGCCTGTCATGTCAGAAACATTAATTCCACTAGCTACCAGTTCCCTATTTAAGTCTAAACCAGACAATCTTGGATTCATTTTGCTTTTCCTAACTACTAAAGGATCTTGAATAAGAGTACTTTTCCTTTTTCGCCCACATTTTCCTTTCTGTCAGGAGAAAAGGTACCCCTCTCCCCTAAACATCTTTAAAACCGTATTAACAGTAACCAAAGTAACACACACTCATTGGCGATTTCTCTTTGAGTCATGGATGTGCAGTAGCGCACTCAGGATTTAATCGTTGGGGGGGGAGCGAGTTGAGTAGACGATTTAAGAATACACACTACGCACGCATACGACCTATGACCGAGCATCTGCAATGATCGCTAATTCATAAGTAGTGTAGAAATAGAAGACACGACACAACATAAATAAAAAAATTAATTTTAATTAGGAAAAGATTTTTTTACAATTTTCTAGTGTTTATTTTTTCCTTTTTCTTTCGGGGGATGGGCCTCCTTCCCCCCCCCCCCTCTGCGCCACTGTGGATGTGTGTTGAGAAAGAGTACAAGTTTCTGAACGCTTTCTTGGAGATGTATCCATTTACGCACTCAACCAAAATAGTGAACTAAAACCAAAATTATTGTGAAGTGAAACAAAAACCTGACGAATATTCGGCTTGTTCTGATTAATTTGTTTCGTTTTATATTAATAAGTTTACCAATCAAGTTTAATATACGAGGGACATCCAGAAAGTAAGTTCCGATGGGTTCTCAGAAAAACAAAAATACACTTACAAAAAAACTTTATTGGAAATTAAAGTAGACATCTTTCACTACTGTTCTACATAATTTCTGCCATTGTTCGGGCACTTATCATGACTGGGCACCAAGAGTTGTATACCTTCGTCGTAGAAGGTTGTCGCCTGTGGCGTAAACGTATTGACTGCTTTTATGACCTCGTCGTCGAAAGTCGCTTGGCTCGAGGTCAGGACTATCTGGAGAATGATGGAATTGTTCCCAGCCGAAAGTGGATAGAAGTTGTGTTACGCCGGCCTTTTGTTGGCAGGCGTTATCATAATCAAAACAAAGCCCCTGGAAAGCATGAGAGAAGAGAATTTTCTGTCGAATCTTCTCTTCAACTGAGCGCACCAAAAAGTTAGTCACTAAAGGTGGTCGCCCGCTCCGTTCATCATCGTGCACACCCGTCCTTCGTTCATTAAAAAGTCTTACCCATCTTTGTACCATTGAATCACTCGTTCCATGTTCTCCATAAACCTCAATAATTTGCCGATGAATTTCAGCTGCTTTAACGTTCCTCGCATTCAAGAAACAGATAACTGACCTAATTTCACATGCGGCGGGCGATTCGATTTTCTTAGACATTATAAACACATACCAAGAAGCGTACACACTGCGAGAATGTCTGAAAATGGCACCAACGCCTTGCTAAGTAACCAACAACTCAGCACGCACGCATGCGCAGCGTTGCGATCGTAGAGCTGCAGGAAAATATTTAAAAACGGAACTTACTCTCTGGACGCCCCTCGTGTGTGTGTGTGTGTGTGTGTGTGTGTGTGTGTGTGTGTGTGTGTGTGTGTGTGTGTGTGTGTGTGTGTGTGTGTGTGTGTGTGTGTGTGTGTGTGTGTGTGTGTGTGTATTGTTGTGTTGTCTTTGTGCCATAATAAATGTGTTTCTTTATATACAATCAAATGAGTTTGTCATGCTTTCTGAGGATTGAGCTACCGTTTGAAAATTTACGTGCTGCGCATTAAGGGGGAAACCAATAGTGATATAAGAATCGGGACCACGACTGCATGCCTCATGATCCCTACAATTTCTTTAAGTACTCTTGGATATTGTATCAGAGTTTAGTTACCGGCTGGCGCAGTCTTTAATCAATACAAATTTGTCGGCAAACGAATATCTGATATTAAGTGATACAAAATTTAATGGTAACTGTAAAGTTAGAGTAAAGACAGTTAGAGATATAACAATAAGGCAGTCACATAGACACACAGCACACCAGACGACGCCAATATAACAATATATATATATATTAGGGTTACCGAGTAATTTTATAAGCTTGGTTATAAAATTACTTGGTAACCCTAATATACAATATCCCCAAGTTAAAAAAAAAAAAAAAAAAAATATATATATATATATATATATATATATATATAATGTAGAAAGTATTTTACCTTGGGTATAATAAATGTTAAAGATTCCAAGCTATTTTAAAGCTGGTTTTACTCCATTTCCCAAGTAAGCAAACAGACAAACAAGTCAAGTTTGCGCCTGCAAGTGTTGCAAGTCTAACTGACCCTGCACGTAGTGCAAGACCAAGGCAACTCATGGTAAAAGTAGAATAAGCTCCGATCACTAATCTTAATATTTACTCTTAATGCAAAGCACATCTCCTGGAGGAGATGTATGATGCTTTGTATTAAAGGTAAGGGGCCACTACCCAGACCGGTTTCGACCTTTATTGAGGTCTCATAAGTTGCCTTGGTCTTGCACTACGTGCAGGGTCAGTTAAACTTGCGCAACTTGCAGGCGCAAACTTGACTTGTTTGTCTGTTTGCTTACTTGGGAAATGGAGAAAATCCAGCTTTAAAATAGCTTGGTATCTTTAACATTTATTATACCCAAGGTAAAATACTTTCTACATTTATATATCCTCCTGAGATTTTTATTTAATAAGGTTAAAACAGAACAAGTTACCTTATGGTAACTTGTTCTGGTAAAATACTTATAAGCTCTGTATTACTAAAATCTTGGTATTTCTAGCCTGGCTCCCACTGATGCGGCCTCAATAAAGGTCGAAACCGGTCTGGGTATGGGCCTCTTGCCTTTAATCCAAAGCATCATACATCTCCTGCAGGAGATGTGCTTTGCATTAAGGGTAAATATTAAGATTAGTGATCGGAGCTTATTCTACTTTTACCATAAGTTGCCTTGGTCTTGCACTATGTGCAGGGTCAGTTAGACTTGCAGGCGCAAACTTGACTTGTTTGTCTGTCTGCTTACTTGGGAAATGGAGTAAAACCAACTTTAAAATAGCTTGGAATCTTTAACTATATATATAACTATATATATATTATTATTATTATTACGTGCAACTCCGAGGTGTCGATAGACTCATTGAGGGTGGCCCTAACATCATGTCAAGAACAACTGTTCGACATTCGCACAGTATCTATATATATATGTGTGTGTGTGTGTGTGTGTCAGTGGCGTCGCGTGCCATTTTTAATAAGGGTATTGGTTTCGATCAGTTCAAACGTGTTTCTCAGCGCTCTTCATAGTTAATGCAGCACTGATAAAATTTTTTGAGATATAATACTGATGATTAGTTCACAGTTCCTTTCTACATTAAAATAGTGATTGTTTGATGTTTCTCCTGTAGCGTCAACAGCGTGCTCGATCAGCAGAGCAGATAAGACTTATTTTCATCTCCAAAAAATTTTTCGGGCACCCCTCCTGTTCCCCACTCTATGCAGCACTTGGTGGTTAAAGGGACATGGCAGGTCCTGCCCCCCACTTCAAGATTTAATTATGGATTTACCATATGATGATCTCCCATTCAAGGAACGTGTAGCTATTTTTCGGCACATCGGAAACATTTTACACACGAAATGGCAAGGAAAGGTTGAAGTCCATCAGATTATGGAGGTAGAGACAAGATCCTCAAACCTCCGAACTTTCTCCCAACCTTACACATGACAGCGTTATTTCCCCTGCTACAACACGACGTAGATTCTAATGATTACCAGGAGGTCAGCAGAAAGAAGAGAAAGAAAGAGTCTCTTGCTGCAGATCCTGAATTAGCACTTCAAATGGACACATCAGCACTATCTGTTGCAAGAACAGAGACAGATATATTGACACAGCCTAAAGAGAGGATTCCACCAGTAATCTTGAGATCTAAAGAAAAATGGTCGTCACTTGCAGAGACGATGAAGAACAATAACATCAAGTTCTCATCGGCTAAAAACACAGACGATGGAGTCCGCATACAGCCCGAAGGAGCAACGAACTACCGCCAGTTCACCAGACTTATGGATAATCAGAAAGTCCCATATTACACATACCAACTGAAAGTGAAAAAAAATCTTAAGGTAGTCATCAGAGGTTTGGTAGAAAACACAACATCTGAAGAGATAGCTACTGACCTCAGATCACAAGGCTTGGAGTCGATCAAGATTTCTCGCATGTATCGAGCAGACAAACGCCCCATGCCTCTGGTCGTAGTGGAGATCAATAAAGATCAGAGAGAAATTTATGATCTTAGAATAGTCTGCAACTTGGTCATCAAGACCGAACCACTCAGAAGAAAGGCATCGGCTGGTCAATGCCATCGCTGCCAAAAATATGGGCATGCGCAAATGTTATGTAGTGCAGACTACAAGTGTGTAAAGTGCAGTGGCAACCATCCCTTTCACACTTGCATCAAGCCAAAGACCACACCTGCTAAATGTGCGAACTGCAGTGGCCCACATCCTGCCAATTATTCTCTCCACCCATCTAACCTCCAAGTCTAGACAGGAGTTAGTCCCGCCCATTCAGAAAAATATCATGAGATCTGGGCCTGAAATCAAAGCGCGGGTAGTTACGCCAGATAAATCTTATGCTTCTGTGGTTTCCTCGCGTAACACCGAGGTACGCCCTGCAACTAGCAGTCAAAACTCCTCAGCAATTCTCGCTGCCTCATTAGGGGAGATGCTAACGGCCTTTATCAAAACAAATCCAAGCCAGGCCAACACCAACAAATTCCTTAGGAATACTCAAGTCATCTTCTCCATGATTAATGACTAATCCGGCTTCAACATCAAATTCTATGCAGATAGTATTCTGGAATGCAAATGGTCTCAACAACAAAATTATGGAATGACAGGAACTTGCAGAACATTTACAAATTAATATTCTCCTCATTAACGAGACTCACCTACGTCCCTGCGATAATCCCAAACTCAGAAAGTACTCGTTACTTATAAATGACAGACTCAATGCCAGAGGTGGAGGCACTTCCATCTTTGTCAGAAGAAACATCCGCTGTAATTAGATTAAGAAGACTAATACATCTAACCGAGAGGAGACAGGAAAAGAAATACATACCAACAATGCAGGCAGCTTAAAGATTTATTCTGTATACAACCTCCCTGGAAAACCTCTCCTACCCTCTGATCTCTCTCAGCTACTCGATACAAATGAAGCAATAATTGTGGCAGGAGATCTCAATTCCAAGCATCCTCTATGGAACAGCAAGAGTTTTAACAACAACGGAATGATCCTCTACAATTTTACCTTGAAGAGAAACATTGTTATTGCAGGCCCGATCGAGCCAACACATTACGGAGCGACCGGCAGACCTGATGTTTTGGATTTTGCTATATTTAACAACATTTCTCATCAATTCCAACTTCAAGTGGTTGACGAGCTCAGCTCAGATCACAATTCAGTACTTTTAAGTTCAGGAGGAGATCCTGAGCTCATTCCCAGCCAATCACACACTAACTTTGCAAAATTCAAGGCTAAAATGAACACTATCATAGACTCAGTACCTACTATCTCCTCCCGTGAAGAAATTGACGCGGCAGTCAGCAATCTTGAATATAAAATCCATTCTGGCTTATCCGCAGCTTGTTCTATTTCCACCTCAGCTCAAATAAAGTTACTTCCTGAAGAAATCCTTACTCTAATCAGAAACAAAAATAGACTCAGACGCCACTATCACAACATTTCTATCTCCGCAAGACCGTCGAGAACTAAATAGAGCGTCCAACCTAGTCCGTTATTCATTAAAAGATCACAGGAACCAGCAATGGGAAAAAAAAACTTTTTTTCTCTCAAAACTGAAGATAATTCTCTGTAGAAATTGACTAAAGCTCTCCGTACGGATCGCTCTAACATCCAGCCCATTCACGGAGAAAGACACCTTTGACAATTAACATTTGTCTTTAGGGGTGAAGCAAGATGCTTTACATATTCCCCGCTATCTGTTGTGGTTACAGTGAGGGTAAAATTTATGAGCAGTTTGCTCGTCCTGAATGGGCATGAAGATTATGCATCGCTATAGGAGGCTAATATAGCTTTTGGTCTTCTATATTTGAATATGTCCGTTGCCTCGTATCGTATGCTTCAGCTTGTTGAACCAAATCGTTTCTGTGTGGACGTCTTTAGGGAAAATTTGGATGTTAAGGATTGTAGAAAAAAGAAAATATAGGGAACATTTTTATCTCTATGAAGTTGATTGTTTCTAACATACCACGGAGCATTCAGAATCATTCTCAAGCACTTCTGCACTCGTTGTATCTTGATAATGTTAGTATTAGAGGTGTGGCTCCAGACTGGAGAGGCATAGGTGATTATAGGACGAATCGTCATCTAGTATAGTTGCAATTTGATTCTGTTGCTGAGTTTGCTATTTCTATTAATTAGCGGATCTGAGCTATGGGTTTAGATGCCTTTGCGCAGGCAGACTTGATGTGTTGGTTGAAAATTAGTTTTTTGTCGAGAATCACACCCAGGTAATTTGTTTCTGTCTGCCAGGAAATTTTAGTGTTGAATAGTAACACATCTCCTGCAGGAGACATTGGCTTTTTTGAGAAAAGAACGGCTGAGCTTTTCTGGTAATGAAATGGGGTCTGAGAGATCTGGTTAGTATTGCCGTATCGTCCTCATACAGGGCCAAAATGGAACTCATCAGATTGTGCGGGATGTCTGACATGTATACGGAAAACAGCAATTGAGCCAGTAGAGATCCCTGCGGCACTCCAGCAAAGATATGGCACTGGGACGATGTAGAACCGTTGATTTTAACTTGCATTGATCTATTCTGAAGATATAAGTGGATTAGATGAACCATTTTTAGTGAAGTACCGGCTGAGATAAGTTTGTGCAGGAGTCCAAAATGCCAGATTTTGTCAAATGCTTTGGATAGGTCTAGGAAAACAGCTCCTGTACACTGGCACCAGTTGTAGCTGGTGGTGATGTATTCGACAAGTGTACTACTCAGCAAATCCACATGTGTTAACGTGTGGATTTGCTGAGTAGTAGTGTTGGTGTTGCCGAAAACCAAACTGTTCTTTTGGGAGGATGTTTAGGTCATTTACTGAGGTTTGGAGTCATGAGAGGATGACCTTCTCTGTAACCTTACCCAGATTGGAGATGAGACTGATTGGACTATAATTTTGAGGTAGGTGTGGATCTTTGCTTGGTTTATGTATAGGAATTACATCAACCAGTTTCCAGGTGGAAGGAAAATAGTGAAATCTTAAAATTGCATTTATTATACTGGTCAGCTGCACTACTGCTTTTCGGGGCAAAAGTTTGATCACCTGATTAGTAATGCCATCTGGCCCAGGAGCTTTATTTGTTCTTTAATTTTTTAATAATGTCGTATATCTCAGCAGGTGATGTTGGTGCAATATGGTCAGTGCTGGTGATAGGAAGTTTGAGCGAGTGTCTGACCTTGCTGTGAATCTTATATATGTGGTCAAAGTCAAGGTTTTCATACGAAGGCTTGCATTGCTCCTCCAAATTGTATGCTATAACTTCTGCGCTATCTACATTTGTGTGAGCAAGGCCCTGGTCAAAGAATATTGGGGGAAGGGATCTGACTTTGTTTTTGATATTTTTCAGTAGTCCCCAGATGGAGTGATCAGTAGGTGAAATGGAGGCTAACTTTTCTTCCCATACTTGGTCTCTGAGCTTTGAGCGCATCTCTTACTGCCTCATTTAATCTGTTTAGACTTGTTTTATCTTGTGGCGCACACGTGTTATGGAATCTTTTCCTAGCTCTGTTTTTGTCTCTGATCAAGTTCATGATGTCTTCAGGCAAACTATCTGGCTTGCTGGCAGATTTGTAGGAGGTCGCTACCGTTATAGCAGAATTAATTTGTTGTGTGAGATTTTTAACTGCAGTTTCTACTTCTTTTGTGCGTATGCGAGGAACAGGTCTAATATAATCCTTCAGTGCTGTTGATAGTCTTTCCCATGCTATTTAGGAGTGAGAAGGAGGAGACAGGTATTCTTGTTTTCCCAGCTGTAGTAGAATTGGGTTGTGATCGAATGATAGCTCATCCATGGATATAATGCTGTATTCAAGTTTGATATCCTGCAGTATTGCTATATCCAGGATATCAGCAGTGACGAACGTACTGAGATGAGGTGGTTCGGTGGGGCCTGCCACAATAGCGTTGCTTGATCCTAAGTAATTGTAAAGGATGCAATCATTCTTGTTGGTGGTTGAGCAATTCCACGCAGGGTGCTTGGAGTTCAGATCCCCGGCTATAATGGTCGGCTCTCTGACGCATAAGATGGCATTTAGGTCAGAGTGTAGTAGAGATTTTTGGGGAGGGTTGTAAGCTGAGTAGATTTTCAATCTGCCGTGATGACTACTTCCACGCCTGTGATCTCAAGATTAGTGGTTGAAGTGTTCACAGAGTGGTGCTTGATATAATTTTAATGAAGATGGCAGTACCACTGCATTTGTAGAGTAATCTATTATTTCTGTATAGGCGATAACCCCTTATTTTAGGATTGTCTGAGGGTCTTAAATGAGTTTCACTGATTAAAAAAACATCTGGTTAATACCTATATGTGAAATATCGGAGTTCCAGAATTTTGTTTTTGAGGCTATTTGCATTCCAAGCAACGATCTGAAGAGATGCTGGAATGAGTTTATTACTATTCATTTGAGAGCTGTGAGGATGACCTGCGTTTCACGAAGAAATCTTTTAGTGGAGGTTTCAGTAGGGTTTGATAGGCTGAAATTTTGTAGCATGTTTTCTAGTGAGGCCATAATAACAGCTGTTAGATTTTTCAGCGCTGTTGGTTGATTTTGTTCTGGTATTGGTCTATTTGTGAGGGTCACATCGGCATAACTTCTTGTTTGCTTTTGGGCGTCTCTATTTTTGGAGGTCTCCGATTGTGGCCGCTGAGTCTCTGGATTTGATGCCTGGGCCTCTGGTGTTCTTATACTGTAGGAGAAGGGCTTATTGACTGCCTCCATCCGTCTGTTCTTTGGGTGCTGAGTACATCCTTTGTAGTTCGCAGGATGAGGGCCACCGCAGTTGGCACATTTGGCCGAGGTGGTCCTTAGCTTAGTGCAGGTATTGGTTGGGTGGCTGTCCCCACTTTTCAAACATCTATATTCAGCTCTACATAGATTCTGGGCATGGCCAAGCTTCTGGCACCTGTGGCACTGCCCAGAAGATAATCTTTTGTGGAGTGGTTCTGGTGTGACGATGAGACCACAGACTGTTTTTAAGTTGTAGATATCCTTGTAAATTTTGTGAATCTCTACTAGAACTAATGGCATGGGAGTCTTGTCTACTTTGTACATTTTGCTGACCTTGACTGAAGGCAGATCCTGAGAGTTCAGGTCAGCAGCTATTTCTGTTGTGTCAATGTCTTCACAGACACCACGAAGGACCACTTTTAAGTTTTTTTCGGAGCTGAGCGCAAAGGTATGATACTGGATGCCACTGTCGTCCAGTTCTTTGGTCAACCTTCTATAGTCTGTCACTGTTTCTGGCTGGATCTTTATGCCTTCATCCATGTTTTTGGCCTTAATGAAGCCAATGTACAGATTGGACATTGTGGATCTTAAAGCTGCCCACTTCTGCTTTTCTCCTTAGAGAAAAGATGATGGGAGGCACATTTTCTTTGGGAGAAATAGCGGCGTCCGAACCCTGAGAATCCCGTTCCATTTCATTATTGTCATTGTGCGGTTTTTCTGTTGTTCTTCGTTTTTTGAGTGCGCGCACTTCTACAAAGTCTGAAGGAGTAGAAGGCACCAATTCTAATTGATCTTCTGTGACAACGTCTGTGACACTTTCCGGGGGAAACGTGTCGTAAAGTTTCACTTTTCCTGGCCAATTGTTGTTAAGTAGTTCACCTAGTCTTATAAATTCTTTGTATACCTCCTCGAATATTGTCTCATTTAGCTGTTTTTCCATGATTATCAATGTGAAGTATCTTAAAAAGAAAGGGAAAAAAAAACGCTTTCCGTGCAGTTGTAGTCTTACCGGCACTGCTACAAGACTCTGTACTGTTCTGGCAAGAACACTGAATCAAAAATTGCATGATCTTCAAGACATGTGTCTTGAAGATCTTGAATATAATAAACGCACCACAATTCCAAAACTGACTGAGGACCAAAGAGGCCTTGTTTACAGAGACGATGAAAAAGCCGAAGCTCTCGCAGACGCTCTTGAACTTCAGGGCTGTCCTAATTATGCACATGCGGATTTGGTCTTCATAGAGAAAGTACACCGTCGAGTCCGTACTGAGCTTCGGCAGCCTTGTAGCCGTAAAAATATCTGTCCCACCTCGCGTACAGAGGTCTATTCAATCATTGGGAAGCTTAACAACAAAAAACCCTTGGTCCAGATGAAATTACCAACAAAACAATTAAGGCCCTCCCACACAAAGCTGTCATGCATTTAGTAGCCATTATTAATGCAATGCTGAGATTAAATTATTTCCCCTCACGTTGGAAACAAGCTGATATATTCCTTATCTCAAGCCTGGTAAGGCACCTCAAATGCCACAGAGCTATAGACCTATCAGTCTTTTATCATGCCTGGTAAAAATCGCAGAAAGAGTCATTCTCAACCGACTTAATGAGGAGGTGAATAAAAACAACATAATTCCGAAAGAACAATTTGGTTTCCGTACTGGACATAGCACTACACAGCAAATTCACAGACTGACAGAAATCATCACTACAGGCTTTAACTGGAAACAACACACAGGGGCTATCTTTTTAGATGTTGCAAAAGCTTTCTATAAGGTGTGGCACAAAAGTCTCATCTATAAATTAATTTCAGCCAACATCCCTCTTTACCTTACTAAAATTATTGACTCCTTTCTAAATGACCGTAAAATCCAGGTCAAGTTGCGCGGAATTCGATCCTCACTGAATAAAATCACTGCTAGTATCCCTTAAGACTCGCTACTCTCACCGCTGCTTTTTAACATCTTTGTTTCTGATGTTCCTAGCACATCACTAACCACTATAGCTAGTTATGCGGATGATAAAGCAATTCTTAGCAGATCTCTCAGGCCACATATAGCTACGCAGCGCTTACAAACTGCAGCAACAAATGAAGAAAACTGGTTCAGGAAATGGAGAATATCTGTAAATGCCGATAAAAGCACTGCCATTCTCTTCACAAGAAGACAAGCATCTCACTTCGGAGAAGTTAAACTTTTTAACACAGACATCCCATGGAGATCTAGCACCAAATATCTAGGCATTCAACTTGATAACCACTTAAACTTTAACTCCCACATAGTTTATGCATGCAAAAAAGCAAACCCTGCAATTGTGCAACTCTATTCTTTCCTCAATCGAAGAAGTCGAGTCAGCACTGAAAACAAACTACGGATCTACAAAACAATTATCAGACCCTCTTGAACTTACGGATCGCTGGCCTGGGGTCACACCTCCCCCACGAAACATCAAAAAGCTACAAGTTATTCAAAACAAGTGCCTCCGTATGATTTTCAATGCTCCGTGGTTTGTCAGAAATGCTCTCTTACATTGCGATGCCGATATTCCAGATATTCCTACGTTTCTCCATAATATTGCCATTGCTTATTTTGCCAAAGCAGCTGTTCATCCCAATCAACTCATTCAAGAGTCATCTAACTATGACGAACACGATAGGTGGAAACATAACCTTAAAGCACCTCTACTCATCGGTTCAGGAGCCTCCGTACAGCCCTAAATAGGGTGAGCTAGGTGCTCGCTAACCTTTAATATAAGTCTATTTCACAGCGATGAAGGAATCAGAATCCATGGGATTGATATCCATCACGCCACATCAGTTATCAGTTATCAGCATGCCATTTTCGATTGGGTGTGCTGTCTTGTGAGTTATGCAACCGCGCTACAACATTCATGTCAATTTGAGCATACGATTTCATTTTTATCGATGTATGAAAGTTTTGAGAGTGCATAGCGCATCTTAATTGGTCCAATGCAATTAATTATAGGATAACTTTGAATACTTTAATTGATCAGTTAATTGTAACCAAATCTGCATAAGAGTGAGGGGAAACAATTTGTTTACAGGGCCGTCACCAGTTTAGATCGCGCCCTGAGACAAACAATTAAATATCGCTCCTAATGGATTATAAGACAAAAAATGTACCTTCTGACATTACCTGCCAGAGAATACGAAATTTAGTATCCCCTGCTTTTGACCTCTGCTGGCTGAAGGTTTCTTTGCCTCTAGCAATTCTCATCTGCTGCATTTACCAGTCTCTAAACTCTGAAAACCACAAAGACCGACCCAACCTTGTATCCTCTGGCGCTACAAATTGGGGTGATCTCCAGAACTATGCTCTTCTTTCCCATGGCATGACTATTGCTTCTGCTCTTCTGACCCGGACTGAGTGAGTCACAGAAATCATCGACAGTGGCATGAAGGCATTCATCCCTTATTCCATCCAAAATTCCCATCCACTTTCCAAGCCCTGGTTCAAGGGAAGATATATGAAAGCGATCGAAGAAAAAACTAAGCTTACACAGGTGGCTTACATCAAGATCTCAAGCTTCATATGCAGCACATACATAAGCATGTAATAAATATAAATCAACTACAGTAAATCCAACTTTATAAAGACCAATAGTAGAAAAATCATCTCTTGACCAAATGAGAGCCATGCCTTCTGGTCCCTCGCAAAAACCACCGAACGCAACTACTGCTCACCTGTGCTACCAGATCTCTCCCATCCATATGGCACCCCTGTTACTCCATTCAAAGGAGATAACAACCTCCGAGCTTCAATCTTTTCCTTTAACTCCTAGATAGACAACGAAGACCAATCACCTCCATTATCAGAAACTGAGCACCATATACCTCCTGTGGTCTTTTGGCAAAAAGACAAGAAGAAAAGTAGACAACCTGTACACTACAAAGTCGTCTGGTCGCAATGGCATCTCGACTATTGTATTCTATTGTCTCTTCAATCTTCTTATCTGATCAGTGTCGCTACAGATAAAGTGTATGCTTGCGCACGTTATTTCTGTATACGAAAATTTTATTATTGGTGAGGGTGAAATATTTTTGGTAAATCTTATTTTATTCTGTTAAAATAACATATAATTATTTATTTATTATAGATACAAGGCTGAATTATGACGTGTCACTGTTGAAAATATGAAAAGAAATATTTTCACAATTATCGTTACACGAAACAAATGCAGTGCGATCTAACGCAGTGTCGAAATTTCTGTACTCAGCTGGCACACCTATCCAATCTCATGGAAACTAACATATATCCAGCATATTCCAAAAAATAGGGAAAAAAGCAGTGGCAGCCGGTGAAAATTTTAATATGAGGGGCGCTGCATATACAAAATAAGAAAAATAATTATTTTTTCCTAATCAGTAACCAAAGAGCCTGTGTAGCTCAGTGGATGTGGCGTTTGCCAACCACGGCGCTTGGCCGCACGAAGGAAGACTTGGTTTCGAGTCTAGTCGGCGACTAGAGGAAATTTTTCTAAGCCTTTTTTCGACCGGTTCCCGAGTTAGTCGATCTCTGGCACGGGCAAGCAGGTTTTTCCTCCAGGAAACTCGGGTTTTTCGTCCTGTAAACTCAAGAAAATCGATCGTAGAACCCACATTATTTCAGACATTAAATATATTGTGTTAGGGTTAGGGACCACGAGATGGCGGCACATTTGAGCCGTCTCTCTTCACTGAGTACCGCTTAATTAGTGATAGCCATGGGCCATCTATCTCTGATTGGTACCAGTGGAGATTGAACTGCCCACTCAGTCTCCAAAAGTTAGATAGGGCTAAATGGCCTCGCCTACTCCCCGTATACGGGAATAAAAAGGCGTTAGCTGAATCAGTAACTAATTTATTAATAAATAAATTTACATATTAAAAAATTGCTTTATTAAAAATATTTGATCATCACCTCGAATATTCACCAATAATAAAAGTTTTGAATCTCACAGAAATAAGGCAATCAAGCATACTAATTATCTGTAGCGACACTGCTTTTTGAGCAGTGTCGGATTCACTTGTTACATGCAGGGACAAGTGCAAACGAATATCGGCGAGTGTAGCAGCAATTGGCCGAACATGATAATTCCGACACTGTGTTAGATTGCACTGCATTTGTTTCGTGTAACAAAATTGAGAAAATATTTCTTTTCATATTTTCAACATGACACATCATAATTCAGCCTTGTATCTATAATAAATAAATATGTTATTTTAACAGAATAAAATAAAATTTACCAAAAATATTTCACCCTTACCAATAATAAAAGTTTCGTATGCAGAAATAATGTGCGCAAGCATACACTTTATCTGTAGCGACACTGATCAGAGAGCAGTGTCAGATTCAGTTGTTGTGTGCAATGGCAAGTGCAAACTAATATCGGCGAGTCTAGTTGCAATTGGCCGAACGTGATAAGTCTGACACTGTGTTAGATCGCAGTGCATTTGTTTCGTAATCTAAAGGGTTAATCCAACAATTCCAATTATTAAGTATTCAATCAATGTCGAAACATAATCTGTAACCTTTAACATTTTTATTGCATTTATTTATTTTTGTGAGCATTGTTATTATTTATAAACACAAACAAAATTTAATTAAGTTTTTTCTTTTTTTCTTGGGGGTGCTGTAGTGTCGCAGTGCTTATGTAAAAGCCGCCACTGGACAAAAGCCTACTAGCCAACTACCGATCCAATTGCCATCAGATCAATTTTCTCAAAAATAATGGAGAAAGTTATCGATGATCAACTTCTTCACTACCTAGAAGCTCATCAGTTAATTAGCAGAAACCAGTATGGATTCTGTCAATTTAGATCCATGACTGATATCATAGCCTACTTCACTCGCCAGTGGACATGTACCATGGAAAGCTTTGGAGAAACGTGTAGTCCTTGAGATTTCCAAGGCTTTCAATCTTGTTTGAAATCAAGGCCTACTTTGCAAACTGCCTTACTTCAGTCCACCTGCTACTATGTGAAACTGGATAGCCACCTTTCTCTCTGGTCGTTCACTGCGTGTCGTGTGGACGACACCATCTCTTTGAGCTTTGCCACCAGTGCAGGAGTGACAAAGCTCAAGGCTTCGTTCTCTCACCTACCCTCTTTCTGTTACATAAATGACCCACTCTTAATCACTACTAATCCTATTTATAGCTTTTGTCCATTCATCTTTCTCCTTTGACAGACCACGTAGTTCCCAGGCATCACTTTCATCAAGATTATATGCAAACAGTACCTTAAACACTGATCTCTATACTATCATTTAGTGGGGCAAGGATAACCTACTCATCTTCAATACAGCCAAAACGCAATTCTGCCTTTTCTTTTACAAAAGGGATCCCGATTCATTTTCCCAACTTCTCAATAATACACATATCACCTGATAGGATGAACTATCTCTCGCTATACTGACATTTACCTCCAACCTCTCTTGGCACAAACACATCTCATCAATAGCTTCCTCTGCTACACTAGGCATCCTTTTCTGCTCATTCTACTAACTCTATATAATACGAAATCCACCTATCCTTAGAATTCTGTTCACACAATTGGGACAGTTCACGTAAAGCTTCTTTTAAAATTTTTGATGCTGTCTAGAGGAGAGCAATGTTTTAGCTCTGTGTCTCTTCAAAAGGTATTTCCATGGTCACGTCCAATTGGCAAACATCATTCCTCACTTGCTGTGTTAAAACAAGAGCAGAGGTTGTCGAACATCCCTTTACAGTACAACTGCAAACACATAGAATGGGGCTGCTTCTTTTCTTCATTTATTCCATCCCAACAATTTCCCAACTGTGTTTCCCAACAATTTCATCCTACTGCTCTTTAACAAGAAAGTCGATGGATTTCTTCTTTCTCAATCGTTGTTTGCGCCTTATACAATAGGTTCTTGTACCTCTCGTATGTGGTATTAATAAAAATGGGACACATGTCATCGAAGGGTTCAGAGAAACGTGCTATCACCCTTAATATCCTATTAGAGGAGAGGTCCTCTAGTAGGATGGAGGAGATTGAGACGTTTGTCTCGTCGATGGAGCGACCTACGACAGTAGCACGCACATGGCCAATGTGGCGATGAGCCTATAGAAGACGGCGAGCCCCCCCCCCCCCCCCCCGAAGAGTAGTAGAGAGAGTAGAAAGAATAAACTTATAGAGTAAACAAAGTTGGACAGTAGGTGCCCTCCCTCGATGAGTCTTTGGACTCCCTGGAGGTGTCATATAATAATAATAATAATATTTTCATAGCGTTTGATTGTGTCTAGTATTGAGGCCTGATGAGTAAATTGTCATCCTTCAGTCTTCCTGCCGCCCTTTGAAATCGGTGGCTAACTTTCTGTCCCAGTGGATGGCTTCATTCCTGTGAGCTTTACCACCAATGTTCGAGTAACTCGGGAGTGTTTTATCACTATCCTCGTTCTCCTATACATGAATGATTTGCTGTCGATCACCACTAATCCTATCCACAACTTACTGATGATACTATCTCCATTCGTCTCATTCAGTGAACTATGCAGTGTCTGAGCACTGCACTGTTGAATAACGTTAAATGGAGTAAATAATTAGGATGCACAAGCTTCGAGATTCTGCAATCAGTGCCTTAAACAATGGTCTTCATACATTTTTCAGTAGGGACAAGGTGATGTAGTCACTTTCAATGCTACCAAACTGCAATCTTGTGTTTTCTCCCATAAGCTCACCTACCCTTGCTGTCAGTAACAGGCAAAACCCAGACAGGATCAGATCTTTCTCTCCTTGTGCTGACATTTACCTTCAGTTTCTCTTGATATAAACACACCAAATCAGTAGTTTCCTCAACCTATAAAAAACTAGGCAACATTTTATTTCTACTCGGAATGCTATTTTTCACCCATCGTGCAACTAACTCTACGGAAATTCCAAATCTGCTCATCATTAGAATACTGTTCGCATGTTTGGAATGGCACATCTAAAACTTCCTTACAAAATTCCTGATATTGTCCAGAATAGAGAATTTCTGCTCATGTGCTCATGAATGATCCCTGTCTCACAGACTCACTTTAGTCTCTATGCCACAAGGTACACTGTTTCAACCTTTCCCACACCAGCACTTCCATGATCCCTGCTCCAATGAACTGGCAATCATCATTCCTCCTCTTTCGGTTTGACTTAATAAAACAAGAACAGCAGCTGCCAATTATCCCTTTTCAGTACTACTATGAACAAATTTAACCTGTTTCTTCTCTTCCTACTTTTCTCCATCCACCTCTGTCCTCTGGAATAGTTTTCATTACGAAGTGTTCCCCTATACAACCTCCAACTTTTCCAGTTAAATGTCTGTAAAATTCTTCCTTCCCAACCTGGCATGTACTATACGTACATCAGGTTGGGAAGGAAGAATTTTATACCCACCCTGCTACTAACTCTATATATATATAAATACCAAATCCACCCATCCTTAGAACAATGTTCACACATTTGTGGTGGTGCACCTAAAATTTCCTTAAACATTTTCAGTGCCGTCCAGAAGAGAGCAAAAAAGTTCGTCTAACGCTTTTATATGAAATCAAATAATAATAATAATAATTAATAAATAAATAAACTGTGAACCGTGTGATATCACTACACACCTGACTGGTGAGACTACTCACTAGTGTAGAAGTTGTCTTATTAAAGGAATAATAACTACACTGTGATTCAAAAGGTAAAGACGAACATAATTTCTGAAGATTACAACTGCGAATTCAGAGGAATTTCCGGTTGTAATTCAACTTGTGACAATTTGTATAACTGACGATTTCGAGGAGAAAGCGGGCATACATCCAAATTTTCAATTCACGTATAAAGGGATCACGTGGTAGCACTCAACAGTACAAATGGCAAAAAGGCTGAGATAAGCGAATTATGTTTGAAGAAAGTTCTTTTCTTGAAAGAATAAATTTACAAATTTAGATGTCTTGTATTGTCGCAAACACATATCTAAGTGACTTCAAGCTGGGAAGAATTATTGAAAAGCTTGAACAAGGCCACAAAATTACAAATATTGCCAGAGAGTTTGGAATATCACAAAGCGTTGTAGCCAAGCTCTGGCCAGTGTTTCAAACTAATGGAATGTGACCCAGACGTTTGCTATGAGGTCGCCATCGCTCCGTCACGGAGCATGAAGATACATTTTTGGTTATAACAGCAAGACGTAATCGACGCACCACAGCAGATCAGCTGGCAAGTCGAGTCCATTCAAGCACAGGTACCACAGATATCTCGAGAAACTCTGGCAAGATATATGCGATAAGTAGGACTGTATTGCAGAAGACCTGTAGTCTGCATCCCTTTATCCACGGTTCATCTATAGCACGTTTTCAGTGGTGTTGTATCCACAAAAAATGGACAAGCCACCAATGGGCTAATGTACTATTTACAGATGAAAGTCATTTTAGTATTTCCTGTGGTTCTGGACAACACTTGATCTAGTGTGAAAATGGTATTGCTTACCATCACGAAAGGGAGTATATACGGCAGTGCTTGGGTTATGGCGTAGGGAGGCATTATGCTTAATTGTAACACCGAACTAGAAGTGCTGGGAAAACGACTATGACTGGTGAACGATATTGCAACGAAGTTTCTCAACGTCATGTTTGATTGCTCTGTAGTACTGTATGCGAAGAATTCATTTTTATGGATGACAGGTACTTCGGAGACCGAGGATATTAATCGAATCGAGTACCCAGTACACTCCCCAGATTTCAATCCCATAACACATATGGAAATAGGGCGATGCATTGCTGCTCAAAAATCCCCCCCCCCAGAAAACAAAGAAGGTCTTATCTTGCTCAGGAGGAGGACTGGGTCAATTTGCCTCAAGAACTTTTCGATCACGGTGATAAGCATGATACGACGTTGTAAGAGCCGAATCGCAGTTCTGGGTGTTTCATATTCCATACTGAAATATCTTTCTGCATAGTTTTCTGTAATCATTGTACATTAGTTCCTTAACTACGTCCTTAGGAAATTTCCAACTTTTGCTAAAAACGTATTCCAATTTAATTTGTACAAAATGTATAACCTTTTTTTTGTGTAAAATAATTTATCATTACGCAGGCTATAAATTTATATCCACATTTCGTGTAGTCATAAAATTTTTTTCATAAATTTCGTGTAGTCATAAAATTTTTTTCATATACAGGTAAAAATGTATTTCGTTTTTAGTTTTGGACATCACTGTACATAATCTTTCTTGTCTATATTTTCTTTGACATCGAGAACAGTTCAAAGAACCCGGTTTGGCAGATTCATGTTGAAGGGAAGAAAGAAATAAAGGATGTACGAATTGGTCGCCAACACGCGAAATCACGTCCTTTATATGTAAAATTTCCCAACTGTTATACAAACAAAATAGTTAGCACTTTGAAAACTACCATATTCATAAAATAGTTACCACTTTTAAAACTACCATGTTCATAAAAGAAGTTAATTTTTCGACGTGTAATAATAAACAACTCATCCCACAAGACGGATTGATTACCCTATATTCGGAATGGATTCTCCTTCTGCTGACATGCGCAGAAGTGTCGAAGGGTCTAGTATCTCTGGACGTGTAGTATAATGAACAATTTTTCAATATGCCCTCTAAACTTCAACTCCCTGTCCATAATCGCCTTCAAGTCATCAGTATCCAACATCCCAGTTTCAAGAAGACACACTGTGTTCTATAAATTAAGGAACAAAGAGAAAAATCACAATAACTATATATCTATATGATGAATTTTTATACAATTCGTGAAAAGCAGTATGACCTGACATGGGAAAGAAGCATCTACAAAAATTGTAAACGTATAGACTCAACGACGAATGAATACATGAAGATAATGGTCAAAAGTTAGAGCACGAAATGAGATTGTCAAAGTGCCTCAATAAGGAATTTCGTCACTCCCCCTCAGCCATCCAGTGCTCACAGTGATTTTTAATACTGGTTATAATTGTGTCCAGGAGCTCAGTTGGTAATAACAGCCAGTGCTCTTGCAAAGCTCTCCAATGCCTCTAATGGTTTGGGGGAGGAAGAATCAAGCAGCAACATGTCTACTCTCAGCATCCCAGATATTCTCAATAGGAGTGAGGTCAGACCTAGCTGGCTAATCTCTACATGTGATAGTCTCTCCTTGAAGATATTGGGCCATGAGCTCAGCTCAGTTGGGATAAGCATTGTCACCTTGTATGATAAATGTCTTCACTATCGCACCCACATACGGATGAAGACGGGGGTCCAGGACCTCGTCTCTGTGACAGCATTCACAGTTCTGATAGGAAGCACAGTTAGTGCGTCTGCCCAATGAGATGTTTCCCCTAACCATTGCACTGCCCCACCGTAAAATGTCTCTTTCATGGATATTAGAGGGATGATAACATGTCCTGGGTTCTCTCTACAAAGTGATACCAGACATGCTCTGATCTGGAGAGGACTATGAACACGTTATTACCCATTTAATATCCATGAAAGGGACACTTATGGTGGAGGCAGGGTGATAATTTGGAAAGTCATCTTAGGTGGATGCACTGACCTGTATATGCTTCCTAGTGAAACCATAAATTTTGCAACTTATGGAGATGAGGTCATAGACGGCCATGTTCTTCCGTATGCAGATGAGATAAGCCATTTATCTTTCAAGAAGGGATCATCACACGCATGAACTGTCCAGCTAAGTTTCGTGACATTAATCCTGACTATATCTGGAATGCTCTAGGTAGAGTGTTGCTGTGCTCAATTCCCCCCCCACACACACACACACAATCTTGAGGAACTTTGGAGAGCTTTTGCAGGAGCAATGGTTATTATTAACAACTGAGCTCTTGGACGCCATTATAAACAATACGGAAGAACTTTCTGAACAATGTACTGCTGTAAGGGATAACAACATTCCTTATTGAAATAATATGATAATCTCATTTTGACTCTTGTTTTTGACCATTCTCTTCACGTGCCCATTTGTCACTGAATTAAACTATTTATTTACAATTTTGTGGGGGTATCTTTTGCATCTCATATCATACTGCTTTTCACCGAACTGAAGGAAAATTCATCATAGAGTTTTTGGGTGATACGAATTTTCTCTTCGTTCCTTAATTTATGAAAACCAGTGTAATACACCTTGTGATCTCTGCATCTAAAAGTGCCTTATGCTTTATCACATTAAACTAGCAGCCATTTTCCATTCCCTTAATCTCAGGCTGGCAGGATCTCTGTATCATGTTAAGTGACTTTTGCTATAATCAAATTTGCATCATTAGCCAACAAGAAGAGATTTTAACTGAATCATTTCCTATATGAGATGTATAATTATTCCAGACTTCTATGGAATCATATGACTCATCATGTGAAATCCAGCTTAGACAATACAAAGTCTATCATACAGCCCTTAAATTTGTTCACCGTCTGTACTCTCACTACCACCTCAAGAAATTCATTCCACGCTCTTACCATTCTCCATGTAAAAAGCTTAATTCTACTCTCTTACTCTGTGCTTCCTTTTGCACTTTCCAGAAATGACCTACTGTTCTTGTTCTTTCATTTCATTCCACATATGAAAAACCTCCCCAGTGTGATCTGATAAATACCTCTCAACTGCCTAAATATCTCGATTATATCATTCCTTTGTCTCCTTAACTCAGACTGCAGATTACACTCATTCTATTCTCATAACCAATGTTCTGTAGTCTAGATATAATCTTTTTATCAACCGCTGCGCTCAATACAATTATTTAATCACCTTCAAATCCCAGTGACCAGATCTGAGCACATTAAACCAGATGTTATCTAATCAAGGCTCCATGCAATGGAATTATCACCTTTTTTGTGTGCTGGTTAATGTCCTCGTCAATACTTCACAACCTTTACACTGTGTCCTCTGAACTTTGCATTTCTACCTACTATCACCCAAAATCCATTGCTTCTTCCAGTATAGCTCCACCAAGAGAATATTCAGGCTTCTGTGGATTCCCATTTCAAAGCTTCACATTTAGCAGTATTAAACCATTATCCCTAATCTTTACCAGGATACCTAAATGTTTAGTCGCTGTACTGCATCATCTGCATGAGTCACCTGACAACCATCACTATCATGCAAGGTCATTCATCCACAGTCATTTTTGCTCTTGCTGACTAAATAACAAAAGAACTCATTGAAATTCTCTTTGGATCACATTCTCTTTGGATCACAGTGCTAGTCTCTTTTCATATTCTTTTCTCTTCTCATTACACCAGTCTCATTATGTACTTGAATCTTATGTTTCTCATGTAGTACTTGTTCTCTCTCTGTTTAGATGTCTTTCAAAACCTTTCCTTCATCAGCAATTTCTGTTTGATTTCTATGGTCATCCATTTCACTCCAAAGTGCTTTATATATTTATCGCTTCTGACTTCAGATCTGTGTCATTGGTACTAACTTTTTTAACTAGCTCCATGCATTTCTGACCTGTCTTCTTTCAAATTCTTTCCTTATTTTACTGTCCCAAGGCAGTTTCTAAGTCGATTATAATCACATGTCTCATAATGATATAGGAAATAATCCGAAAGGATATATTCAGTTGTTTGCTGATGATTCAAAGTTAGGTAGAATAATAGTGAATCAAAGCGATGTGGAGAGCTTGCAGGACAATTTAAATAGATTGTCATTATCGCAAAATATAATGGGTGTCATGTGGAGGAATATAAAGTTATGCATTTTGGGATAAATAGATAAGCTTTGTACCACATTGATGAAACTGTACTCCAGGAAATAGACGAAGCTAGGGATTTACGGTGGTTTAAGATAGAGTGAGGACATATTGCTAAGGTAGGTCATAAGATCACTTTGGCTATTGAAGAACACACTAACAAGTAGAGACAAGAAAGTTATTCCTCTTTGGCCTTGATAAGGCCACATCTGGATTACTGTGCTCAAGTCTAGCCTCATGGATTTCTTGGAGAAGAGAAAGTGGTGAAGAGGATTCAGAGGTTCGCAACCAAGATGGTGAGTGGTCTCCACTCACCATCTCGGTTTGTGGAGTGCAGTGCAGAAGTTGGTTGATAGGCGAAAAAGAGAAGATAAGTATAGAACATTTAAGTTACTTAAAGGGTTTTATAGGATTGACACATGGTAATTGCTTCAGCATTTTGCTAGAAAACAGAACATGGGTCATCCCTCGAAGTTGAGTAAAGTGTGGTTATTAGGGGCGTAAGGACTCAATTTTTCATTTGGAGAGTTGTGAATGAGTGGAATGGGTTGCCAGTGTCATTTGTTATCTCACAGTCTGTTAATGGGTTCGAGGAGAGGTATGGTAGATTGGTGAATAAATGGGGTCTCCTGTGATATGGCTTAGAACCCCATGGAGATGACCATCTAATAATAATAATAATTCCAGATAAATTTCTTCCCTTTTTGAGACGTCTGAATAACTATTCGTTCTCCTAGTTCAGGCCAATATGATCACTCGCACAACTGGAAACAAATGAGATCTTAGTCACAATTCGAATTCTTTTAAAAAAATCGGCTAACGGCTTTTTATTCCCGTATAAGGAGTAGGCGAGGCCATTTAGCACTATCTAACTTTTGGAGACTGAGTGGGCAGTTCAATCTCCACTGGTACCCAATCAGAGATAGCTGGCCCAAGGCTATCACTAATTAAGCAGCACACAGTGAAGTGGCGGCTCAACAAGTACCGCCATCTCGCAGTCCCTAACCCTAACAGAATATATTTAACGTCTGAAATTATGTGGGTTCTACGGTAATTTTTCTTGAGTTTATGGGACAAAAAACCCAAGTTTCCAGGAGAAAAAACCCGCTTGCCCGTGCAAGAGATCGACTAACTCGGGATCCGGTCGAAAAAAGGCTTAGAAAATTTTCTAGTCACTGACTAGATTCGAAACACCAAGTCTTCATTCGTATGGTCAAGCACCGTGGTGTGCAAACACTACATCTACTGAGCTACACAGGCTGTAGAATTCTTTAATGCTATGACCAAAATCTAAAACCCTTGATCCTTGTGCTCCACTTGCTACCTAAGATATGTATCCTGCAAGAATTACAGAAATTCATTTACTTTATTACTGAATGTTTGTACTCTGTCCAGTTTACATTGCTAAGGTAGGTCATAAGTCCCCCATAATGATCACTCATTTTGTACCTGTCAAAGAAATTTGTCTGAGCTTCTCCCTCTCATCAATCCCTGACCAAAAGCAGAATCTAAGTGTCATACCCTGTCTACCTCTGCTTTATGCCATATGCATTCTTTGGATTTTTTTTCTTCTTTTAATAATAATCAGCTAACATCTTTTATTCCCTTATACGGAGTAGGCAAAGCCTTTTAACTCTATCTAGTTTTTGGAGACTGAGTGGGCAGTTCAATCTCCACCGGTAGCCAATCAGAGATAGCTGGCCCATGTCTATCACTTATTACATGTAACCACCAATGAAGAGACGAGCAAGCAAGTGCTGTCATTCACCATTACACACCACACTCCAAACAGTGGACAAAAGTGTTGTTCATTGCCAAAGAAGACAAAAGTCGATTCCACCAGCAAGAAAGGTCATGGCCAGTGGCACACTCAGGATTTAATCTTTGGGGGGGGGGGGGGAATGCTGAGTAGATGATTTGAGAATATACACTTTACGTATTACACATGACCTATGACTGAGCATCTGCAATGATCACTAACTCATAAGTAGTATAGAAATAGAAGACCGGACACAACATAAATAAAAAAATGAATTTTAATTAGGAAAAGATTTTTTGGAAAATTTTTTTTTTTGGCGGGGGAGGGTTGGCCTTCATCCTTTTCTAAATCCATTCTGTACTTCTAAAATAAAGTTTTTGGAATATTTCATTAGTTTGCTATTTAAAATTCTGGTATATTTTGTAACAGGAATTTAGTGTGCTTATACCTCTATAATTTTTAAGGTCATCTCTCTATTACCGTTTTTAAAGATAGGAATCACAATTGCTTTTTACCATTCTATTGGGGGATTACCAGTTGAATAAATTTTATTTAAAAATAATAGGAGTCTTTCTTTGAATCTTTTTCCTGCATATTTATACAGTTCTGAACCTAGTTTATCTTCTCCAGGTGATTTTCCATTTCTTGTTTCTTTCAGGCTGATTTCTAATTCTTCTTTAGTTATTTCCTTTTCATTAAATGTTTGCCAGTTGTCTTTTTTAAAAGATTTATCTGTCCACAATTCTGTGTAGAAATTCTTCTAATTTCAATTTGGTGTTTAATTTTATGTTTTCTTTAGTATCTGCATTTAAGTGTTTCAAAATCTTATATACACTGGGTCTTATTTTATATAAATCATGTTCTAAATTAGAAACAAATTTGTTCCATGATTCTCTATGTCTTTTTCTGACTTCTCTTAGCTATGGCTCTTATTCTTTTATATTCTAATTTATCTTTTAATCTTTTACTGCTTAACCATTTATGATAGGAGTCTTTTTTCATTTTGATTATTTATTTGATTGTATCATCCCAAATCTTCAGTTTTTTCTTTTATTGAATTTTTTTATCTTTCCTAAGCTTTCATTTGCTGCTGCATTTAGTATCGTTTTTATACTAAGCCATTCCGTTTCTGTTTCTTCATTTTGTTTTATTTTATCTGGATATTGGTTAATTCTTTGTTCATATAGCCATTGTATATTTGTGTCATTTAATAGCCGTTTTATAAACAAATGTTTTAAATTTTCTTTCTGTTCTTGTTACTTGTAGTGATTTAGGTGGTAATCTTAATTTTATTTTAAGGAGAAAGTGGTCACTGCTTATTTCATATCCTCTCTGAACTCTTGAACTCTAACGAAAACTTTGTCTTTTCATTTAAGATAAAATAATCTAATATTGATTTCTATCCTCTTGCTGCCCAAGTATATTTATGTATGTTTATAGAAAGAATTCATTAATTTTAGGTTATTATAAACTACAAAGTGCATCAATGTTTTACCATTCCTGTTTAGAGTATGTTCTCCATGTATTCCTATATTATTATTAATTTTCGTGTTTCCAAGTCTTGCATTTAAGTCTCCTGCTAAAATTACATAATCATTATATATATTTTGTAGTTGATTATAAAATTCAATATTATCCTGTTCTCTTCCTTCTTCTGGGGCATATAAACCAATTATTGTTAAATAACCTCTATTTTTATTCTAGCTTCTATTATTCTTTCATTCCATAATTTATAATGTTTTAACTGTTTTATCCCACATTATGTATGGTTGATAAACCTGAATTTCTGGCAGAAAAAATACACTTGCCCATGACAGATGGGAAGTGGTCAGAGAAAGGCTTAGAAAATGCTCCTCTAGTCAACTACTAGATTTGAACCTAGGTCTTCCTTAGATGGATAAGGGCCGTGGAATGCCAATGCCACTTCCACTGAGCTACATGGGAACCAAATTCTCATTCACTGACTTTATTCTTTGGAAGTCTTCCCCATAGCATTTTCCCAATTATTTCAACATCCCTCCCAGTTATTCATAAAATACATTCAGATTCCTTTCTTCTCTCTGACCATGCCCATACGTGACACTGTGTCATGTTATAAGTGTTAGTCTCTTGTGTTCATGTACTTTATATGTAAAATATATACTGTTTGATATATAATATATATAAAATATATATAGTATATATAGTATATATATATAAAATATATACTTTATATATAATGTTTAATGTCTGTCCATCTTATCCATATTACCAGCTTCATAATCCATTTGCTACAATTTGTATACGTTTTATGTAATTTCCTGTCGAATGTCTTCGCAAAGTAAGTCCAGCATCATCCTCATGTAGCCATTCCTTTAAGCTGTGGCAGTTGTCACCATCCTATAAAAATGAGCAAATTACTGAAGCTTTATCCCCTCACAAAATCATGCTGACTTCCATAGAGTATCATGTTTGTTTCTACCCAATTCTGCATTCAGCCTGATACCAACTTCTCCAAAACCTTAGCTATTACTTCTGAGGTATTGGCTGGTCTATATTTTGTTAGCTGTCTTGAAGCTGCCTTTATACAATGAAACTATTTTGCCCTTTTCCCATTCTGCTGCTATCTTATCCAACACTTGTACTGGCAAGTTGCAGTTAGAGATGGTGTTCATCAGAACATGGCTAGGTTAGGAAGGTTGAGATTTACTGTTATGGGCTATGTAAAGGTCCCAAGAAATAGGAATGATCGTCATAATTCCTATTCAGGTTAGTTAACTTAATGACAACATCTGAGTATTCTTTAAATATATGAAGTTGAATCAAATTCTGTTTCTTACATCAGTGCTTCCCAAACTTATGAATGTAAAGGTCCGCTTAGAAAAATTAAAATATTTCACGGTCCCCATTGAAAAAAAAAAAAAAAAAATCGTAATACAGACATATCATTATAATATTTATTGTATTTATATTCAATACAAAACATGCACAGTGAATACTGCAAAAATCAAATGCAAATATTAATTTTTAGCATCTTACATACACATTTGATATGGCACACTTAGTCTTAAAACATTTTAAAATTTGTTTTCATTATTTCACGCCCCCCCCCCCCTCAACAAAACTAACGGCCCACAGTTTGTCTGTTTTACTATCGACCACTGTATTCTATTAGATTAAATTCCATTCATTCATGAACCACTTGAATCAGTTCATTCTTTGTTGATTCTGTTGTCTATTTACATATTTAATTTACCGTCTTCACTAAAAGTTGTGCCTAAGTAGCTGATGTTTTACTTGTTCTATAGGTTCTCAATTCATGATGCAGTTGCTGATTTTCATATCAAATTTATTACACCAGTTATTCACTTTTAGTCAGGGAATCTTGCAGACTTGTGCTGGATTTATTTAAAAGTATAACATCATCTGCATCAAGTAAAGAGCTGATATTAACATCTCCAATTTTGATGTAAGGTTTAATACCACTTTCCTTCATAATGCAATCCATACAGATAATGAATAACAAAAGGGATAATGAACTCCTTGTCTGACACCTTAAACCATCTTCCAGTACTTCCTTCAATTTTAACTGCTGACTTAAACTGAAATAAAGACTAAATATCTTGGTATAATGCCCCATTGACACCATATAACTGTAGCATTTTGAATAGCTCTTCTCTTGGCACCTTGTCATATGCCTCTTACAGGCCTACAAAACTTAAATACAGATCTTTGTTATATTATCACGATTCCTCAACTATTTGTCACAAAGTGAAAATCTGATCCTGTCAGCCTCTATTTGGTCTGAATCCAGCTTGTTCTTCATGACATCCCTTCTACAATCTTTTCTTAACCATTTCCCAAGTATACCTGCGTAAATCTTATCAGGAACACTCAGTCGAGAAATACCTCTGTAATTCTCACATTCGGTTTTATTTCACTTTTTGTATATGGGTACTATGAGAGCTCTACTCCAATCATCTGGAATTCGTCCCTCTGAACTATGCTGTGCAGCCACTGCAAGACTTTTATACCTCTATACTTGATCATTTCTGGTCGAATATCATCTACTCAAGCTGCCATTCACATTTCAGGATTTTGATGGCTTTTTCTACTTCAAGTATGGATATGTATTCCTGATTGCATGCCTGGTCAGTGTTTTCTTACCACTGTGCTGTCACTGCTTGTTTCATATAGCAATTTTTCGAAGTAATCGCTCCATATATCAAGGATATCTTTTTTTTTCTCCAGTTTTCATGTCACCTTTATCATCTCTAATTCCTTTTACAGCACTCTTTCCTCCATTACTGAGTTTTTTCAACAGCTTCCAGAATATTTTCCCGCCCTCCTGATATTTATTTTTTATGTTCTTGCCAGACTTCCCATGACTTTTGTTTATGTAGTTTTACACAGTGTTTAGCTTTCTTACATTTGTCCCTGTATTCTCTAAGAGCATAAGCGGGTTTATTTCCCAAGAACTTTCGATATTATTATTATTACGTGACACCTTCAGGGAGTCCAAGGACTCATCAAGGGAGGGCTCCTACTCTACAGCTGTCCCCACCTCTCAAATCCACCAACTACATCAAACCACAACCACACCAACGCCATCTACTGCAAACCATCACTATTATTTTCACAGGTAATCACAAACATTCATGCCCATGGCAGAATTCGAACCCGCAGCCTTTTGGCTGGAGAGTGGACATGCTAACTACTCGGCCAACCAAGCTGGCATATGCTTTCTTCTTTTCCTTCACTGCCTCTTTAACCTCCTGTGTCCACCATCGAGTTCTGAATTTTCTATCCTTGCAGATAATCGCACCACATGTTTCTCTGAAAGAATCAATCAATGTTTTCTTCAGGTCTTGCCACTGAATTGCCTAGGTTTGGTTGCAATTTTCAAACTCTTTCTTTTTTTCTTGAATACTGTTTATATATTTTAGTCTACAGTTCACATCTGAGAGCTGCTCAACTTTTATTTGCTTTAAAACTATCTTACATGTTCTTTTCAATATGATATTCAATTTTATCCTGCTCATGACTAAATGGCATAATACTCTAGTGCCCTGCACCCGGGAGAAAACATTACTATCAACAATAACATAGTCAATAAGAGTTATCTTATTCCTTGCCTCCCCTCTCCATGTGAATTTGTGCACATCTTCATGTTGGAACATTGTGTTAGTAATAACTAGTCCATGTCCTGAGCAGAAACCCAACAGATTTTTGCTGTTCTTTCTGGTTCCTTGCCATTATTATTAGCTTTCACTTTTTCTCCAAACTTTCCCAAAATATTTTTGTATGTCTGACAATCATTTCCTATTCTGCTATTTACATCCCATAAGGACCAACATTTCCTTTTTCATTGTGTCAGTTGCTTTCTCTAAAGCCTCAAAAAATTCCTCCACTTCTACCTTAGTAGAACCTACTGTGGAACTATAGGCACATATAAGTCTCATTGTCCAGTTCCCCATTCTCATATTTGTCCACACCACTCTACTTGAGACTACCTGCCATTCAAGATTAGCCTTGTATTTTGTGTTGAATACTATGGCTACTCCTTCTTTTCCTTGATTGTCATTGCCTGAATATAACATTTTGTATTTATTGCTCAGAAAGATCTCACGAGTTTTGCCTTTTTTGTTTCTATCACCCCCTATTATATCGATCTGGTACTTATTCAATTCCTCAGCCAGCTCCATTTCTTTGCCATTCAGGCTTCATATGTTGATAGTACCTATCTTAAACTCTGTTGATGTTGAGTTGTGGAGTGTTTCAGGACTTGTTCCAGCCCAACTTTTTTGCTGTTCTTCCTGGTTCCTTGCCGAAAATAACAGGGGTCTTGTTTAATCGGGCTACGGCCCAACCGGCATGAAATTTTGTCACGTTGTACCATCATTTTATTTGTGGTTTAAGCCAATAAGAATACAATTTTGTTTGGCTAAATCCCAATTTGCTAGCCCATCCTCATTCGTTCAGTATCCAGGTAGATACCTAACAGGGTGCACCACAAGGTGAGGATTGCACATTAGGTCAGAAGCCCTTGTCGGTTCTCTGCATTTTTTAAAGGCTATGTGGAGGTCTCCTCTCTGCTTTGACCCTTAAGCAGCCCAATCTTCTTTATTGTAATATAAAATTGTTAAGTTTTGAGATATTTGATGTTTTGTTTAGACATTCTGTTTGCACTAACAAGTCATGTCAGTGATTATATAAATTCTTAATTGATATTTACATGGAGTGCGCATGCTCATGGAGTCTGATGGGTGATTGACAGCTGACAGAGACAGCATTCAGTATTGGAGTACTGAGAAAAACAAGTAAAGAGTTGATGGAAATTTGAGATCAGGAACTGGACAATTTCATTCTTATGAAGTTTTTAAGTTTACATGACAGTCGGGTGAATATTAATAGCAGATTCCAAAAAGGAATTTTAGAACTGTGAGTCTTTAAACTGGAAGAGCTGAGACTGTCAACAAGTATTTTGTACATAAAATATTGCAGTTGATGTACTAATTGAATTGGAAGTTTTTCCCCTTGTTAATACTATTAATTAATGATACCAAGAAATTATATACTCGGTTTAATCCTTTATCCAAATGTAAGCAAACAAAGTTTGCCCATGAAGTATTTTCAGGACTGGGGCAACAACACTTACGTAGAAGTTAATGACTTCACATCACTTGCCTTAGTATCCCATAATGCAAAGCACATATTCTTCCTGTTTTTGCAATCATAGCTTCCTCCTTAGCTCAGACATGTCATATCTTTGCAATAGATTACAATCTCGATTCTCTAACTCCATGTTTCATTTCATGCATTTGAAATTAGAGTGAATTTATTGACCCTGATTTATTCTTTTTGGCAGAAAAGCATAAAGGATAAAATGAATTCATCAGTTTTACATCAGTTTAACTAATTATATGTCATCAACATCAAATTCATCACATGTACCCTCAAGGGGTGTACGAGATATGATAGTACTACATGAAAAATTTACATCATTATTAACTTCCTATCTACAATATTCCTCCAAATCAGTCTGTTACTTGTCAGGACTCCAACATTATCAGATCTTATATTTCTCTCGTCTAAGGCACTTTGTACCGCATCAATCCACCTATATCTTGGTCTTCCTCTGAGTCGTTTTCCTGCCAACCTGGCAGAGAACAATTGCTTTGCTAATCTTTCCTCGCCCATTATGTTTAAGTGACCATTCCACCTAAGATTAGCTCTGCTAACACATTCCTGGATGCTGACAATGTCTAGTTCTTTCCTAATATCCTCGTTTTTAATATGATATTGCCATTGATGCAATCTGTTCATGCCTCTAATCTTTCTCAGGACTCTCATATTTACGGTCTCTAGTGTCTTTGGTCAAGTGTTTTACTTCTGACCCAGCTCTCAGATCCATCAGTTAAAACTGGTTTGAACACCGTCTTGTATACAGCTAATTTAGTGTTCTGACTAATTTCTCTCTTATTCCATATGAATTTATTCAATTGACTTCCTACCATACCAGCTTTCTTGATTCTGTTGTCTATTTCCATATTTAATTTACTAACCATCTTCAGTAAAAATCGTGCCTAAGTAGATGAAATGTTTTACTTGTTCCACAGGTTCCCCATTCAAAACACAGTTGACATTTTCAATGATTCTACCTATTTTCATTGTCTTTGTCTTTTTAATGCTGACCTTCATACCATATATATTATACAACAGTTATTTAATTTAGTCAGGGAAACTTGCAAACTTGTAGCGGATTTGTCATAAAGCAAAGAGCTGACATTAACATCTCCAATTCTGATATCATGTTTAATACCACTTTCCTTCATAATGTGATCCATATAGATAATGAATGACAGAGGGGATAATGTACATCCTTGTCTCACACCAGATGTAACATTAAACCATCTTCCTGTATTTCCTTCAATTCTAACTGTTGAATTGCAACTCAATTAAAGACTAAGCATTGCTGATATAATGCCCCATTGACACCATATAACAGTAGTGTATTGAATTGCTTCTCTCTTGGCACCTTGTCGTATGCCTTTTCCAGATCGATAAAACTTAAATACAGATCTTTGTTATATTCCCATGCTTTCTCAACTATTTGTCGCAAAGTGAAGATCTGATCCTGACAGCCTCTATTTGGCCTGAATCCAGCTTGTTCTTCACCAAGCTTCGCTTACACAATCCTTCTCAACCGTTTCTCAAGTATACTTACATAAATCTTACCAGGAACACTCAGTAGGGAAATACCTCTGTAATTCTCACATTCAGTTTTATTTTCCTTTTTATATATGGATACTATTAGAGCTCTACTCCAATCATCAGGAATTCGTCCCTCTGTCCAGGCCTTCTGAACTATGCAGTGCAGCCACTGTAAGACTTTTATACCACTATACTTCAGCATTTCTGGTCGAATACCATCTACTCCTGCTGCTTTTCCACATTTCAAGCCTTCGATGATTTTTATACTTCAAGTATGGATATGTATTCCTGACTGAATGCCAGTTGAGTGTTTTTTACCACTGTGCTATCACTGCTTGTTTTATTTAGCAATTTTTCGAAGTAATTACTCCATACTTCAAGGATATCTTTTTTTCTCCCATTTTCATGTCACCTTTATCATCTCTAACTCGTTTTACAGAACTCTTTCCTCTATTTCTAAGCTTCTTCAACGACCTGCAGAATATCTTACCACCTTCTTGATATTTATTTTCTATGTTCTTGCCAAAGTCCTCCCATGACTTTTGTTTAGCTAGTTTTACACAGGGTTTAGCTTTCTTACATTTGTCTCTGTATTCTCTAAGAGCACAAGCTGACTTATTTGCCAGGAACTTTTGATATGCTTTCTTCTTTTCCTTCACTGCCTCTTTAACTTCCTGTGTCCACCATGGAGTTCTAAATTTTCTATCCTTACAGACACCCTCACCACATGCCTCTCTGGCTGAATCAATTAGGGTTTTCTTGAAGGTTTGGTTCTTGTTCTCAAACTCTCATTTTTTTTTCAATAAACTTTGTGTATTTTAGTCTACAGTTCACATCTGAGAGTTGCTCAACTTTTATTTGCTTTAAAACTTTCTTACATGTTATTCTTTTCAGTATGAAATGCAATTTTATCCTGCTCAAGACTAAACAGTGATCGCTTCCAATTTCAAATCCTCAGTACGCTCTGGTGTCCTGCATCAGGGAGAAAACATCACTATCAACAATAACATAGTCAATGAGACTTTTCTTATTCCTTGCCTCCTCTCTCCATGTGAATTTGTGCACATTTTTATGTTGGAACATGGTGTTAGTAATAACCAGTCCATGTCCTGAGCAGAAATCCAACAGGTATTTGCCATTATTATTAGCTTTGCTCTTTTCTCCAAATTTTCCCAAAACATTTTTGTATGTCTAACAATCATTTCCTACTCTGCTATTTAGATCCCCAACAAGGACCAACTTTTCCTTTTTCATTATGTCAGAAGCTTTCCCTAGAGCCTTCTCCACTTCTACCTTAGTAGAGCCTTCTGTGGGACCATAGGCACAAATAAGTCTCATTGTCGAGTTCCCCATTCTGATATTTGCCTACATCACTCTACTTGAGACTGCCTGCCATTCAAGAAGATTTGCCTCATATTTAGTGTTGAATAGTATGGCTACTCCTTCTTTTCCTTGATTGTCATTTCCTGAATATAACATTTTGTATTTATTGCTCAGAAAGATCTCACCAGTTTTGGTCTTTTTTGTTTCAGTTATCCCTATTATGTTGATCTGGTACTTATCTAATTTTTCAGCTAGCTCCATTTCTTTGCCATTCAGGCTTCTTATTATGTTGATAGTACCGATCTTTAACTCTGGTGATGTTGAGTTGGAGTGTGCTTTCAGATTTGTTCCAGTAGCTGACTTTTCACTGTTCACTCTGGTTCCTTGCCAAAAACAATGGGGACCTTGTTTAACTGGGTGACGCCCCAGCCAACATGAAATTTTGTCATTTTGTACCATCATTTTCTATATTGGTTTAAGCCAATAAGAATACAATTTGTTCGGCTAAATCCCAAATTGCCAGCCCATCCTCGTTCGTTCAGTATCCAGGTAGATATCCAACAGGGTGCACCACGAGAAGATGAGGATTGGACATTAGGTCAGAAGACCTGGTCAGTTCTCCACATTTCTTGAAAGGCTATGTGGAGGTCTCATATCAATTATACAGCTTTGATCATTAAGCACCCCACTAAATATATGTTAAAATGTATATTTAGCTGAGAACTGATGTTGAAAGTTTTTTCACTTGGTTATAATATAAAATTAAAGTTGCCAAGAAAGTATATTCTTGGTAAATTTAATTTTCTGTAGAGAATTATGCCATCATATATTCGTCTTCTTCAACCTCTTGGTTCTGTCCACTGCCAGACAAAGGTCTCTCCAATGGTTTTCCAGGCCATTCAGGTTTTCAGGCTCACCCATTCATTTCACTCCTGTAAATTGTTCCAATTCATCTCTCCATCTTCTTCTCAGTCTTCCTCTTACCTTCATCCATTGATCTCCACTCTGTTGTTTTTTTAGTCCATGTTGTGCAATTGTATCTGGCAATATGGTCACCCCATCTCCATTTAGCCTGTTAATGTATTGTATGATATCCGTGACACCTGTTTGAGATCTTATACAGATATTTGTCTTCCTATCTCTTAATGTTATTTTTAGTATACTTCTCTCCAGTCAATGTTGTGTTGTTCTCAGTTTTTTTGTTTAGGGCTTCTGTTAAAGTCATGATAACATGTATGTTACTGATTGATATTCATGAATAGAACCTGACATGCAGAGTCATTATTACACAAATTAGTATTACTAGATATATACAAAAATCGTTAACAGCATGTTCTATTTTATTTCTCTGTAATATTTTACAATTACTAGACATCCGTAATGTAGAATATTTTGTCAGCAAATGTACTGGTAAAGTTTCAACTGCTGTATAAATTTATACAAATCTGCAAATAACCTGATGTTTGATCAAATAGAGGGGAATATCCAAAACAGGCCTCCTTTCTGAAGCTGTTGATGAAGGGTGGGAGAAAAAAGCTGTGGTGACCTGAACACTACCAGGTGTATAAAGAATGAATGTTTTTCGTTTTTAATTAATTGTTCATGATCATATTTGTACCTATTTCAAGCTAGGCTAGTCTCTTCTTTCTTACCACATTTGGCACAGATATCCATAGCAAGCACGCACTCTTTGCATACTATATGATATGCTTCTTTCACAGTCTTTCTTTGACATCTTGTACTAAAAAAATAAAATAAAATAAAAAACACATGCACAACATAAATAAACTTGAAGTATCTTATATAAACATCATTGTAAGTGGTGTAAAATATGCAAATTATTATAAAATGATTAAAAATTATCAATAGAACAGTACTTCACAAGTTCTTTCCTCTTCCCAACTAACCAACAAAAACAAAGTCCAAACATGCTGCTTGACAACAGTACCGATACGCTATAGGTCTTGTAACCTTTCATGAATGGGTGATATACACACACACAAACAAATACTAAGTCAAGTATCATTAGCAAGAGTAAATAAAAATAAACATACAAGCATCAGTTTTAATAAAAGAAAACTCTTGATATTAATGATTAGGGATGTTAACATAAATTTCTAGTTAGTTAATCATGACTGAGTGTTCATAGTTTGCAAGTTTTTTCTGATATACTGCATGTGAGTATTGTATTGTTTTCTTTTGTTTCAATTATGGTGGCTGCCACACCTATACCTCAAGTTCACTAATATAATGCTGTCCAATGTGCCACCATTTAAGGATTACATTTTGTACAGTATCATACAAGATTTTGTAGAATGCTAAGCTTGTAGTAGGTACACTTTTCATCAATTGAAAATGTGGCAAACAAGAAACAGGAGTGTGCATGAAATATAAACAATGGGAAATGTTGGGTGATTTTGATGTTAGTATCAAAGGTTTTAGTGGCAGCATTAGTAGTGCATTGGAAATAAGATGGCGAGTGCTAGCAAAGAGAGATGCAAGTAGCTTGAATGAGGTTGAGGAAGGGAAATGCAAATTGCTGATAGATTTAACTTTACACAGTGTGACCAAAAATGTAGTAGTTCTGAGGGATGATCCTCTGCATGTTGGTGAATGTCAAGCAATGTTAAGATGAGAGAGAGCAAGAAAGAGAGAAGAAGAAGACAGAGGTAAAGAAGAAGCATGAAAATTTAGTTGATGAGGATGTGAGAGATAATTTGAAGGACTAACCGACGTGAAGCAAAAAAAGAACAGACAAGATAAAAAAGTTATGGGAATGAGAGAACAAGGCAAAGAAAGGAAATGAGAAGTCAAGGGAATAAGGTGAAAGAGAGAGGGAGACAGGAATGAATGGAGTTGTGAGGAGAGATTCGATGATTCATGTTCTGCAAAAATTGCTTGTTTTGAGGAACAGAGTGTAACCATAAGTGAGGTGAGAATGTCAAAGAGAGTGATTGTTGATGTGCAAATTACATGAAAGGCAGAATGAACAGGATGGCAACAGTCAGTGTTAGAGAATGTTCAGAAGATACAGATATATGTTTTGCCAATGCTACTAGTTCTCATTAATGCAAAATGTTCCACAAATGCATGTCAATGCATTCATCACTAGCGTGCTAATGGGACTATCATTTATAATACCAAGAATATATTTGAAAATAAAATAGTTATTCTAAGAATGGTTCGCTCATCATTTTGTGCCAGATGTTAAGGCACAGGAGGCAAGTGCTGGACTTTGTTTAGACTTTCAACCAACATTATCAGTTTTATTAAAATATTAGGAAACTGCCATTGTCATCAAGTCATGCTCATTGAAATGCATTTACATATAAAACAGTAGTCACAGTTTTGTATTAAAAAAAGAAGCACCTTCCTTAAAGGAAATTTTGTATTACAAAAAAATAAACATTTTATGTATTTATTTTCTGTTGTTCATTTTCAGATTGCTTTAAAATCATTATCCTGTTTAAATTTCTATGGAAATCTCTTAATTATTTGCAACTTAACAATAGAGTGCAGGTTCTCAATATGCAAAATAGCCTATATTTGCTTAAATGAAAGTATATTAATAATTATAAAGTAACACATACTTAACTATTAAGAAGTGTTTGCAAAGTAAATAAAACCTGTAAGTACTGATGCTGATTGCTACAATTTTATGAAAAAACTAAAACAATACTGATTAGGCATTTAATGCCAGTCAACAATAATATAAATTTTCACTAGCTACTGTGAAACCAATCTTATTATAGGACAAACTTTTGTATGCTGTTATTTGCTTTTTGAGGTGAAAGGGCCAAAGCTGGATAACAGAAGTGGGTGGGGGAACCTCCATGTATCCCTATTAACAGGGTGCACCATATGTAAAAGTACAACCCATTAATAGGTATCTACCTAGATACTGAACAAATGAGAATGAGCTGGCAACTTGGGATTTAGCTGAACAAATAGTATTCTCAATGGCTTAAACAATATAACACGATCATACATGAGAAAATTTTATGCAGGCTGGGGAGTTGTCAAGTTAAACAAGGACCACATTATTTTTGTCAAGTAATGCTAGCCTGGTTAGCCGAGTGGATAGCATATCCGCTCTCCAGCCAAAAGGCTGCGGGGTTCAAATCCCACCGTGGGCATGGATGTTTCTGATTATTGTCTGTGGAAATACTAGTGGTAGTGGTCGGCAGTAGATGGAGTTGGTGTAGTTGCAGTCAGTTGGTGATCGAATCGTGGAGACGGAGTTGTAGAGCAGGTGCCCTCCCTCGATGAGGCCTTGGACTCCCTGGAGGTGTCAAATAATAAAATAAAAATTAGGGAGAACAGCAAAAAGTCAGCTACCGGAAAACACTTCAACTCGATATATCAGCAGAGTCCAAGATTAAGCACCATCAATGGAAAAGAAATGGATTTAGCAGAACTGGATAAATACCAGACTGACATATAAGTAACAAATACAAGATGTTATATTCAAGCAATAATAATAACTCGGAAAAAGAAGCTATAGTATACAACACTAAATACGAGGATAATCTTGAACGGCAGACAACATGAAGTATGTGCCCAATCATCAGAATTGGAAATTGAACAATAACACATTTGTACTTATGGTCAAAAATGAAGGATCTAATTAGGAAGAGGTGGAGGAATTTTGAGGCATTAGAGAAGGAAACAAACAAAGAAAAAGGTAAAGTAGGTCTATGTTGGAGATTTAAACAGTAGAGTAAGAAATTATTACCTACACGAAATATTTTGGAAAAATTCGGAGAAAAGAGCAAAGCTAATAACAATGGTAAGCACCTGCCAAATTTCTGTTCAGGACATGGACTAGTTATTACTAACACTATGCTTTAACATAAAGATGTGCACAAATTCACATACAGAGAAGATACATGAAATAAGAAGTGGTCTCACTGACTATGTTATTGTTGAAAGTGATATCTTCACACTAGCTCAGGAAACAAGACTATACAAAGGATTTGAAATAAGAGGTGATCACCATTTAGTTTTGAGTAGGATACAATTAACTATCATACTAAAAAGAAAAGCGTGTACAAAAGTTTTAAAACAAATCAAAGTTCATCAGCTTTCAGAGAGTGGACTCATGTGCAAATACATTATTCAAGAAAACAATCAGTCTGAAAACAAGAACTAAACCTTGGTTATTCAGCCTGAGAGGTATGTGATGAACTTGCTTGCAAGGCTAGAAAAATGGAAAGACTTTTTTGGTAAGCACATAGGAAATAAATATCAGGAAGATGCCAAAATATTCTGAAAGTTATTGAAAAGGAAAGGAGGAAATAAAAAAAGAATCAGAAATGATAAATGTGACATAAAAATTAAATATAAAGATATCCTACGTCTGGAGTGATCACTTTGAAAGATTGCTAAATGAAACAAGCAGTGACAGCACAGTGATAGAAAACAATCAACAGGTATGCCAATCAATAGTCGAAGTATCAAAAACCTGAAATATGGAAAGGCAGCTGGAATAGATGATATTCAACCAGGAAGGCTCATTTTTTTTTTTATGTTGCTCCCACGAAAGATTATTTGCTAACCTATAGTACATTTTGTACTTGAGAATGGGCTAAGGATTTTCTATTTTTTTATATTAATTTTATATTTTTTTTGTACAGTTGATCCTTGAACAACACAGTGGGTTTAAGGGTGCCGACACCCTGCATTGTTTGAAAATCTGTGTATAAGTTTTGGCTCCCAAACACTTAACTACTAATAACCTACTGTTGACCGGAAGCCTTACCGACAACATAAACAGTCGACTAATACATATTTTGTATGGCATGTATGTATTATATACTATATTCTTACAATAAAATTATTGTAAGAATATAGTTGGTTCAGTTATAGAATATAGTTAACCAGCCTGGCTGACCAAGTGGTTAACGTATCCACTCTCCAGCCAAAAGGCTGCAAGTTCGAATCCCACCATGGGCATGGATGTTTGTGGTTGTCTTTGGAAATGCTAGTGGCGGTCAGCGGTAGATGCTATTGGTGTAGTTGTGATCAGTTGGCGGACTGAGTTGTGGAGAGAGTTGTAGAGCAGGTGCCCTCCCTCGATGAGTCTTTGGACTCGCTGGAGGTGTCAAATAATAATAATAATAAAATAAGCTTAAGGGTCAAAGCTGTATAACTGAGAGGAGACCTCCACATAGCCTTTAAAGGAATGAGGAGTACCGACCAGGATTTCTGACCTAATGTCCAATCCTCACCTTCTCGTGGTGCACCCTATTGGGTATCTACCTGGATACTGAACGAATGAGGATGGGCTGGCAATTTGGGATTAAGCCAACCAAATTGTATTCTTATTGGCTTAAACCAATATAGAAAATGATGGTACAAAATGACAAAATTTCATGTCGGCTGGGGCGTCGCCCAGTTAAACAAGGTCCCCATTGTTTTCGGCAGGGAACCAGAGTGAACAGCGAAGAGTCAGCTACTGGAACAAATCTGAAAGTACACTCCAACTCAACATCACCAGAGTTAAAGATCGGCACTATCAACATAAGAAGCCTGAATGGCAAAGAAATGGAGCTACCTGAAGAATTAGATAAGTACAAGATCGACATAATAGGGATGACTGAAACAAAAAAGACAAAACTGGTGAGATCGTCCTGAGCAATAAGTAAAAAATGTTATATTCAGGAAATGACAATCAAGGAAAAGAAGGAGAAGCCATAGTATTCAACACAAAATACGAGGCTAATCTTCTTGAATGACAGGCAGTCTCAAGTAGAGTGATGTAGGCAAATATCAGAATGGGGAATTGAACAATGAGACTTATTTGTGCCTATGGTCCCACAAAAGGTTCTACTAAGGTAGAAGTGGAGGAATTTTTTGATGTGTAAGAAAAAGCAACTGACACAATGAAAAAGGAAAAGTTGGTCCTTGTTGAGGATCTAAATAGCAGAGTAAGAAATGATTGTCAGACATACAAAAATGTTTTGGGAAAATTTGGAGAAAAGAGCAAAGCTAATAATAATGGCAAATACCTTTCTGCTCAGGACATGGACTGGTTATTACTAACACCATGTTCCAACATACAAATGTGCACAAATTCACATGGAGAGAAGAGGCAAGGAATAAGAAAAGTCTTGTTGACTATGTTATTGTTGATAGTGATGTTTTCTACCTGATGCAGGACACCAGAGCGTACAGAGGATTTGAAATTGGAAGCGATCACTATTTAGTCTTGAGCAGGATAAAATTGAATTTCATACTGAAAAGAATAACATGTAAGAAAGTTTTAAAGCAAATAAAAGTTGAGCAGCTCTCAGATGTGTATTTTAGTCTACAGTTCTACAAAGATTATTGAAGAAAAAATGAAAGTGTTTGAGAACAGCAACCAAACCTTGGAGATTCAGTGGCAAGCCTTGAAGAAAACCCTGATTGATTCAGCCAGAGAGGCATGTGGTGAGGTTGTCTGCAAGGATAGAAAAATCAGTACTCCATGCTGGACACAGGAAGTTAAAGAGGCAGTGAAGGAAAAGAAGAAAGCATATCAAAAGTTCCATGACTTTTGTTTTTGCTTTAAGAAAGCAAAACAAAAGTCATGGGAGGACTTTGGCAAGAACACAAAAAATAAATATCAAGAAGATGGTAAGATATTCTGGAGGTTGTTGAAGAAGCTCAGAAATGGAGGAAAGAGTGCTGTAAAAGGAGTTAGAGATAATAAAGGTGACATGAAAACAGAAGAAAAAGATATCCTTGAAGTATGGAGTAATCACTTCAAAAAATTGCTAAATGAAACAAGCAGTGATAGCACAGTGGTAAAAAACACTGACCAGGCATGCAGGCAGGAATACATATCCATACTTGAAGTAGAAAAAGCCATCAAAGGCTTGAAATGTGGAAAGGCAACAGGAGTAGATGATATTCGACAAGAAATGCTGAAATATGGTGATATAAAAGTCTTGCAGTAGCTGCACTGCATAGTTCAGAAAGCCTGGACAGAGGGATGAAATCACGATGATTGGAGTAGAGCTCTCATAGTACCCATATATAAAAAGGGAAATAAAATTGAATGTGAAAATTACAGAGGTATTTTCCTGCTGAGTGTTCCTGAGAAGATATATGCAAGTATACTTGAAAAACAGGTGAGAAGAATTGTGGAAGAAAAGTTTGAAGAACAAGCTGGATTCAGGACAAATAGAGGCTGTCAGGATCAGAACTTCACTTTATGATAAATAGTTGAGAAAGCATGGGAATATAACAAAGAACTGTATTTAAGTTTTGTCGATCTGGAAAAGGCACATGACAAGGTGCCAAGAGATATTCAATACGATACAGTTATATGGTGTCAATGGGGCATTATATCAAGCAATACTTAGTCTTTATTTGAGTTGCAAGTCAGCAGTAGAATTGAAGGAAGTACAGGAAGATTGTTTAATGTTAAATCTGGTTTGAGACAAGTATGTACATTATCCCCTCTGGTATTCATTATCTATATGGATCACATTATGAAGAAAAGTGGTATTAAACATGATGTCAGCTCTTTGCTTTATGCAAACGATGTTATACTTCTAAATAAATCCGCTGCAAGTTTGCAAGATTACCTAACTAAATTGAATAACTGTTGTAATAGATATGGTATGAAGGTCAGCATTAAAAAGACAAAGACAATGAAAATAGGTAGAATTGTTGAAAATGTCAACTGTGTTGTGAACGGGGAACCTGTGGAACAAGTAAAACATTTCAGCTACTTAGGCACGATTTTTACTGAAGATGGTTGGTAAATTAAATATGGAAATAGACAACAGAATCAACATAGCTGGTTGGTAGGCAGTCAATTGAATAAATTCATATGGGATAAGAGAGAAATTAGTCGGAACACTAAATTAGTCGGAAAAGCTGTATACAAGACAGTGTTCAAACTAGTTTTAACTTATGGATCTGAGAGCTGGGTCAGAAATAAAACACTTGACCAAAGACTAGAGACCACAGATATGAGAGTCCTGAGAAAGATTAGAGGCGTGAACAGATTGCATCAATGGCAATATCATATTAAAAACGAGGATATTAGGAAAGAACTAGACATTGTCAGCATCCAGGAATGTGTTAGCAGAGCTAATCTTAGGTGGAATGGTCACTTAAACATAATGGGTGAGGAAAGATTAGCAAAGCAATTGTTCTCTGCCAGGTTGGCAGGAAAACGACTCAGAGGAAGACCAAGATATAGGTGGATTGATGCGGTACAAAGTGCCTTAGACGATAGAAATATAAGATCTGATAATGTTGGAGTCTTGACAAGTAACAGACTGATTTGGAGGAAAATTGTAGATAGATAGTTAGTAATGATGTAAATTTTTCATGTAGTACTATCATATCCTGTACACCCTTTGAGGGTACATGTCAAGAATTTGATGATGATGATGATAAAATAAGCTAGAGAAAAGAAAATGTTATTACAGAAAATCATATGGAAGTGAAAATACATTTACAGTACCGTGCTGTATTTATCGATAACGTAAGTTTACGTCATCTGCATTACGTCATTTACATCCTATTCAACTGTTTATAAGTTGAGTATGTCTGTCACTACCTACATCAATATTATTTTATATGATAACGAACACTGTAGATGTTCATACATATTACTAACACTAGACATCAAAAATGAAAAGATAATGTAAAAGAAATTATTCATATTTATTTACAGTAATAACGATTCATTAATTGATAATGAAGCAGTAGCAATATGACTGCTTTATCGTAGCCTAGTACAATCGATACAATCACTTCGCAGTAGTCTAGCTTACACTAATGAATAAATGGTTATAATTTTTTTATTTTATGCTAGTTAATTTAACTAATTAATAAGTTATTTTATGCAGTTATGATTTAATACTGCATCTTTAAGTTTGTTTACATTTCTCTAGAAATTTAAATGTACAGTCTGTAAAGTGTTTGTGTGAGTAAGTTTTGATAAATGAACTTTATTTTATAATAGATTTGTATATATTTTATGGTAGTAAATGATAAAATAGACTAGTATCTACATATATTTTATGCATTCATGCCATACCTAACTTTTTAATTTTTTCAATATTTCTAAGCTACGCGGTTTGTCTGTGAGTTTCTTCAAATTGTCGAAATCTCTAAAAAAATTTCCAATATATTTATTTAAAAAAAACTACTTATAAGTGAACCTGCATTCTTCAAGGATCAAATGTGTTACAAGTTAAGTTGTTACAAGTCTCTAGTAGGGCTTCCAGACTATGTAACACATAGTCTGGAAGCCCTACTAGAGACCAAACATGGAACTTTTTCAATCCTTTTCAGGTCTCCAATAAGCAGTGCAGTGGTCTCACACTGGGCAATGAAATTCATCTGCCACCTAAACACTATCACAAACATCCATGGCAGAATTCAAACTTGGAGCCTGCTGGATGGAGAGCAGGCACAGTAACAACTTAGCCAATGAGGCCAACTTTTACTGTATCTACACTGCATAATTCTCAAGACCTGGTCAAAGAGTTGAATTTCAGATGATGGGAGTAGTTCTCAATAGTATCCACCTTAAAAAGGAAAATAAAACAAAATGTGAGAATTAGAGGAATTTACCTACTTGGTGCTGCTAGTGTAAAACTCAATGTAGCTTGGAAATACCAAAGTGCTTTACATCGATTTTTACAGAGGTCAAGTCTCATGAGAACTGTTACAAAAATAACCTTGTTTGTCTCTATGTATATTATGTTAAATTTTAATGTAAATAACCCTATGGGAATTGATTGTATTTACTGTTTTTAACTAAAGTTTCTAGAATGTCAAAAACAAAGGCAATGCTTTGCCATCAGAAGTTTTGTATAATAGCTATGTATAAGAGCACAAGAAAGTTGTTTACGATTAAGTGTGTGAGAAAGTTGTTTGCGAGCTCTGTGCATGAACACCTTCAAAGTTAGTATCAAAGAGATCTGCTAGTTTCAGAGAAGTTTCCGCTGCCGACAAGACAAGGAAAAAGAGTGCACGGAGGAGATGAAAGAATTGGCCGGCCTTAACAAAAAAGATCAAGGAGAACTGCTGATTTCTTCAGGGTTTACAACCCTTGGTGCAAGGTCCCAAGAAGGCAAAAATAAAAGGTGGCTGAGTTGAACATCGACAGGAGAGTCCAGGTCCAGTTGCTGACAGAGGGGAGGCGAGGTCCAGTTGCTGGCAGAAGAACCGAGGTCCAGTTACTGAAGAAAGGAGAGGTGAGGTGCAGTTATCAAGAAGGGAGGCAAGCCGCAATTACTAAGAAGAGAGAGGCGAAGCACTGTTACTGAAGAGAGTCAGAGGCATTCGGCGGAAAACCAGAAGCAGTCGGACCCAGAGGATCAGACTTTACAGCGAACCCACGACAGAGGAAAAATTGAGAGAACAGCCTAAGCCAAGTGCCATACCCTATGGGAATTGATTGTATTTTCTGTTTTTAACTAAAGTTTCTAGAATGTCAAAAACAAAGGCAATGCTTTGCCATCAGAAGTTTTGTATAATAGCTATGTATAAGAGCACAAGAAAGTTGTTTACGATTAAGTGTGTGAGAAAGTTGTTTGGAAACTCTGCGCATGAACACCTTCAAAGAGTTAGTATCAAAGAGATCTGCTAGTTTCAGAGAAGTTTCCGCTGCCGACAAGACAAGGAAAAAAGAGTGCACGGAGGAGATGAAAGAATCGGTCAGCCTTAACAAAAAAGATCAAGGAGAACTGCCGATTTCTTCAGGGTTTACAACCCTTGGTGCAAGGTCCCAAGAAGGCAAAAATAAAAGGTGGCTGAGTTGAACATCGACAGGAGAGTCCAGGTCCAGTTGCTGACAGAGGGGAGGCGAGGTCCAGTTGCTGGCAGAAGAACCGAGGTCCAGTTACTGAAGAAAGGAGAGGTGAGGTGCAGTTATCAAGAAGGGAGGCAAGCCGCAATTACTAAGAAGAGAGAGGCGAAGCACTGTTACTGAAGAGAGTCAGAGGCATTCGGCGGAAAACCAGAAGCAGTCGGACCCAGAGGATCAGACTTTACAGCGAACCCACGACAGAGGAAAAATTGAGAGAACAGCCTAAGCCAAGTGCCATACCCTATGGGAATTGATTGTATTTTCTGTTTTTAACTAAAGTTTCTAGAATGTCAAAAACAAAGGCAATGCTTTGCCATCAGAAGTTTTGTATAATAGCTATGTATAAGAGCACAAGAAAGTTGTTTACGATTAAGTGTGTGAGAAAGTTGTTTGGAAACTCTGCGCATGAACACCTTCAAAGAGTTAGTATCAAAGAGATCTGCTAGTTTCAGAGAAGTTTCCGCTGCCGACAAGACAAGGAAAAAAGAGTGCACGGAGGAGATGAAAGAATCGGTCAGCCTTAACAAAAAAGATCAAGGAGAACTGCCGATTTCTTCAGGGTTTACAACCCTTGGTGCAAGGTCCCAAGAAGGCAAAAATAAAAGGTGGCTGAGTTGAACATCGACAGGAGAGTCCAGGTCCAGTTGCTGACAGAGGGGAGGCGAGGTCCAGTTGCTGGCAGAAGAACCGAGGTCCAGTTACTGAAGAAAGGAGAGGTGAGGTGCAGTTATCAAGAAGGGAGGCAAGCCGCAATTACTAAGAAGAGAGAGGCGAAGCACTGTTACTGAAGAGAGTCAGAGGCATTCGGCGGAAAACCAGAAGCAGTCGGACCCAGAGGATCAGACTTTACAGCGAACCCACGACAGAGGAAAAATTGAGAGAACAGCCTAAGCCAAGTGCCATACCCTATGGGAATTGATTGTATTTTCTGTTTTTAACTAAAGTTTCTAGAATGTCAAAAACAAAGGCAATGCTTTGCCATCAGAAGTTTTGTATAATAGCTATGTATAAGAGCACAAGAAAGTTGTTTACGATTAAGTGTGTGAGAAAGTTGTTTGGAAACTCTGCGCATGAACACCTTCAAAGAGTTAGTATCAAAGAGATCTGCTAGTTTCAGAGAAGTTTCCGCTGCCGACAAGACAAGGAAAAAAGAGTGCACGGAGGAGATGAAAGAATCGGTCAGCCTTAACAAAAAAGATCAAGGAGAACTGCCGATTTCTTCAGGGTTTACAACCCTTGGTGCAAGGTCCCGAGAAGGCAAAAATAAAAGGGGGCTGAGCTGAACATCGACAGGAGAGTCCAGGTCCGGTTACTGACAGAGGGGAGGCGAGGTCCAGTTGCTGGCAGAAGAACTGAGGTCCAGTTACTGAAGAAAGGAGAGGTGAGGTGCAGTTATCAAGAAGGGATGCAAGCCGCAATTACTAAGAAGAGAGGCAAAGCACTGTTACTGAAGAGAGCCAGAGGCAGTCGGTGGAAAACCAGAAGCAGTCGGACCCAGAGGATCAGGCTTTACAGCGAACCCACGACAGAGGAAAAATTGAGAGAACAGCCTAAGCCAAGTGCCATTCGGACGTCCTAGTGCTGCGGGAAGTCGACCAAAGCCAAAAGCTGCAGAGTGATCTTCAAGCCTGTATGCTGAAACTTCTTGCTGAACTTTTGAGTACCGGGAAGATTACAGTCCAAGATCTGCCAAATATTCCAATGAAGTGCCCCCTGAAACAAGACTCTCCGGACAGAAACCTAAGGCCTGTGATGATAGAAAAACCATAGTGACTTTGATGCAGGATCTTTGAAAGGTGTCATGACAAAGAGCCTCTGTAAGTGTATTACATCCTTTTAAGTACATTATTTTTGTAATCTAAGAGATATGTCATAGATGGACTGATAAGAAATATCTATAAGAGAGTCCTCTGATTTGTTGTTAACTGGAATATAAATTGTAAGATAACTTGCCATAGCTAGCTAATCTCTTTATGAGTAAATTAGTCTCGGCAATCTGATTTTCTTAAGCAGAGAAGTAACAGAGTAATTATATTGTATAGGCATTTAATATTGAAAAGGGAAAGTTTGTTTCTTTATACCAAAAGTATAAGGATAGGTAGAGAGAGAGAGAGTAACCTTCCTATCACTTATTTAATGTACTTTGTTTTTATTGTAAATAAAATGTGTTTTAATTATATGTCAATAGAGTGCCGCCTGATTGTTTATTTTACAATGCACTGTTCCTAAATAATGTGAACTTAAGAGTGGGAAATCAAGTAAGATAGCCAAAGTGTATAGTTAAGTGAAAATAGACCATGACTGTTTGTGTACAGTTTTACTGTGTTAGAGAAAGAGAGAGAAGTCAATCAGCTGTATTACTGAGTTTTATGTCAATTAAAAGATACTGGTGGCACAGTCTTATCAAATAAATTTTCTAGTATCCATAGGCATAAAACTTGTAGTGCGAAAGGTAGATAAAATAAGTATGCAATAGTAAGAAGGAATAGTGAGAATAAGAAAGGAATAAACATAAATAACAAGTAATAGCACACAGTTTACACTAGTAAGATTTATACAAGTATATCCGAAAGAGGCCAAGAAAGTTGTAAGACTTGGAGATAGACGGAGGTGACATTCTGATGACCTCTATTCCCAAATAGAAGTCATCAGAATAAGAGTTTCATTTTAAGACAAATAGTTCAGACATCATGGGAACATCAAGGATCTATATTTAAGTTTCATAAATCAGAAAAAAACATATGAATAAGTGCCAAAAGGAAAGATGTTCGAAATGCTACAATTATATGGTATAAATGGGACATTACATTGGGCGATACATTGTCCATATTCCAGTTGTAAATCAACAGAATTGAAGAAGACAGAAAGATGGTTTGATGTTAAATGCAGACAAGGGCACACATTACCTCCACTGTTATTCTTCATAATATATAGATCGCATTATGAAGTGGCATTAAACCAGATATCAAAACTGAAGATGTCAATTCTCAGCTCTTTACTTTATGCAGATGATGTTATACTCCTAAAGAAATCTAGTAAAAATCTGCATGCAGATTCCCTAACTAAATTGAATAACTGATGAATAGCTGTGCAACTGAGGTGCTTGGTGAAACATCCGAAAAGATTAGAGAGCAGAAGGAGGGTTGGTGGTGGAATAATAATTTACAAGAAGCAGTGACGGCTAAGAGGAAGGCAAAGCAGAAGTGGGACAAGTCGAGAGTGGAAGAGGACAGAGAGCAGTACAGAGAGAAAAAGCGAGAAGCCAAGAGAGTTGTTGCACAGGCGAAGGCCACGGCATATCAAGACCTTTATGATCAATTACAAACAAAGGAAGGACAGACAAAGATTTATCGATTGGCAAAATGTAGAAATAAGGCATCAAAGGACATCGTACATGTGAGGCAGATCAAAGACTCTGGAGGAAGGATATTAAGGAGGGTTGTGGATATAAGAAACAGATGGAGAATATACTTTGAAAGGCTTTTGAATGAAGAAAATGCAAGGACTCACAGAGAAGATGGGGGGGGGAGCCTAATGAGGGAATGGTGCAGAACATTAGTAGAGTGGAAGTGAAGGAAGCCATAAAGAGGATGAAGAATGGAAAATCGGTAGGCCCAGACAGGATCCCAGTGGAGGCATGGAAGGTATTGGGGGAAGAGGGAATTGACCTGCTGTGGAACCTGTTAATAAAAGTTTTTCAACAGGAAAATATACCTGAGGAATGGAGAGAAAGAAAGTACTCTTGTTCCCATCTAGAAGAGTAAAGGGGATGCCCAAGACTGTAAGAATTACAGAGGAATAAAATTGATGTCCCACACAATGAAAATTCTAGAGAGGTTTCTTGATGGAAGACTGAGGAAGGAGGTGGAGATTGCAAAGGAGCAATTTGGCTTCATGCCTGGTCGATCGACGACAGATGCTATCTTTAGGTTACGACAGATGATGGAAAAGTTTCAAGAGAAGCAACAGGAGCTACATCTGGTATTTATTGATCTGGAGAAAGTGTATGATAGAGTACCAAGACAAGAAGTCTGGAGGTGTCTGAGGGAGAAGAAGGTACCAGAGAAATATGTCAGGTTGGTGCAGGAGATGTACAGAAATGTGAAGACAAGAGTTCAAACCTGCCTGGGAGAGACAGAAAGTTTTCCAGTGACAGTTGGCTTGCATCAAGGGTCAGCATTAAGTCTGTTCCTGTTTAATATTGTGATGGAAATGGTGACAGAGGAGCTGAGAGAAGATGCGCCTTGGACTATGTTGTATGCAGATGACATCATGCTGTGTGCAGAATCAAGAGAAGTGGCAGCTAAACTGAAAGTTGGAGGAAAGTACTAGGAGAGAGAGAGAGAAAGAGAGAGGTATGAGACTGAGCAGAAGTAAGACAGAGTATATGTGTTGCAAAGTGGATGGCAGCCAGGAGACAGATCTGGAGCTGGAAGGAAATGTCATCAGGAAGGTCAGTGACTTTAGATAACTTAGGTTCAATAATGAAAAAGGATGGTGAGGCTGAAAAGGAAGTGGGATGCAGGATACAAGCAGGATGGAGGAATTGGAGAGAGATGGCTGGAGTGCTATGCAATAATAGGGTGCCGATCAATCTAAAAGGCAAAATCTACAGGACAGTAGTGAGACCAGCTATGATATATGCTATGGAAACTGTGGATCTTAGGAAAAGTAACATCAGCAGGATGGCGGTAACAGAGATGAGAATGCTTAGGTGGATGTACAGTGTGACTAGAAAGGATGGTCTGAGAAATGACTATGTAAGGGGAACGGTGAAAGTTACGAACTTAGGAGCAAAGATACTGGAGGCAAGGTTGAGATGGTTTGGTCATGTGATGAGGAAGGAGGAAGAGTATGTGGGAAGAAAGGTCATGCAGATGGATGTGCAGGGGAGGAAGCGCGGGCGGCTAAAGAAGAGATCGAGGGAGATGGTGGAGGAGGACTTGAGGATGAAGAACTTGGATGTGGCTACAGCCCAAGACAGGAGGTTGTGAAGGAGACTCACCACAAACAGCAACCCTACTTAAGTGGAAAAAGTTGCAGAAGAAAAAGAAGTAATAAATTTGGCATGAAAATCAGCAATAAAAAGACAGACATTGAAAACATCAACTGCAATGGAGAAAAGACAAACAAGTAAAACATTTCAGCTATTAAAGCAGAATTTTCAGTGAAGATGGTAAATTAAATATGGAAATAAACAATAGAATTAGCAAACTGGTCTGGGAGGAAGTCAACTGAATAAATTTATATGGAACAAAAGCAAAATTAGTCAAAATGCTAAACTAGCTGTATACATGACAGTGTTAAAACCAATTTTAACTTACGGATCTGAGCGCTGGATTAAAAGTAAAGCACTTGATCAAAGATTACAGACCACAGATATGAGAATTCTGAGAAAGATGGAATGAACAGATGCAAACAATGGCAATATCATATTAAAAATGAAGATCCTGGGAAAGAACTTGACATTGTTAGCAGAGTTGATCTCAGGTGGTATGGTCACTTAAACAAATTGGAGAGGAATGGCTTGAAAATAAGTTTTTTGGCAGGAAAAAGAGCCCAAGGAAGAATTAAAGTCGAGGTGGATTGATACAGTAAGCAGTGCCTTAGAAGACAAAAACATAAGATCAGATAATATTGGAGTTTTGAGAGAGAGAGAGAATTTGTATTCATTTAGAGACAAACAGTTAGTAGGAAGTTAGTAATGATGTAACATTTTCATTTAGTACTATCATAATATACTGTAACTCCCTCAGGGTACATATCAGGAATTTGATGATGACTTCTTTTTTATAAACTATTCCATTTATTTATAAAAATGAAGAAATTAAACACATTTATATGTAATTTTTTTTTGTCATTTGTGGAATCACTATGGAAAGGGAAGTAAAGTTTCATATTGCAAACTTTTCTAGTTGTTACTTGGCTAAAAGTAAAAGGTATGTGTATGTGTGGCAAAGAGTAACAGGATTTTACTTTTCTTTGACCATCCCATGATTGGTATCTTTAGAAATCTATTATAGATTACATAATTACTAATATAAATATAAAAATAAAATAAATAAAATAAAAAATATACATTAAGAAAAATAATAATAATAAAAATATAAATTCACTTGCACTATCAGCAATCACAATGCTTTCTGCTGAGTTATTCAGTATATTCAATTACCAGGTGTGGTATATATATTTTTCAAGGTCAGCTAACAATGGAAATATATTCACAAGTTTGGAATCAACTACTGTATTTTCATGGTGCAAAGAAATTATCATCATAGCTCATTCAGGAAAACCAAGGACTCAGAAGGTAACCCCCCCTTCCCTCAGAAGGGGGGGAAGTACCTTTCATACTCATGCCTAAAATACCTATCATATCTTTCTTTGAATACATTATAACCACCAAAGATATTCTTCCACCTCTTCCTATGACTCTACAGCCCAAATTAAGCCTTTGGCCTCCTGGGTTTGTTGCCTTCAAACCCTGTGTGTCCAGGACCTTACTTCTGCAACGTGGACACTACAATATGATGTTACTAACTTGACTAATGGTATTTATCCATAAGTTAAGGAGATAAAAATCCCCCCCCCTTAACTTATATCAACCTTGCCAGAAAAAAATAGCCGTTTGGCTTTTCTTCTTAGGTATTTATCCATCTTTTTCTTGGTTTTCCTTTTGGTCTTTTACCAAGAATATTAATATTTATAGTCTTCTTAAGAACACTCATTTTCTATATAAAAAACATGCCCTGGCAGCTGCAACTTTTCAAACTTGATTATACTAGATACTGTTGTAGGTTCTTTATAGAATTGATATAATTCACGGTTGTATCTGATCCTCCAGAAACCATTATTCAACGGGCCAAATATTTTTCTAAGGATTTAACTTTCAAAAGATGAAATCAAATTCTCTACCCTTGTTGTAAATATCCAGATTTCACATTCATGGGTAACAGTTGGACGAATTATTGATTTTTATATTTGTACTGGAGTCTTACAGTGAGTGATCATCTTCTGGGCTGAATACATATGAGAGAGAGAGAGAGAGAGAATAAAAAGCCTGATTATCCCTCTTCATCCAATTCTGGACTTCTACCATTTCAATTTTGTTCACTTGTAATCATTACATTACACTGTTGTTTTTATATTAATGTTTATTATAAATATTTTATATTTATATAATAATTAAATAATGATTAATACTAGGCAGAATCAGTTAACTGATTCTGCCTAGTATTAATCATTATTTTAGTTTTTGTTGATTAATTTTAGCCCTATCTCATATGCTGATTTTTCTAATTCCAAATATGTTTCTTCTGCTTTCTATTTGGTTCTTGGGATGATGTTAATGTCATATGCATATGCCACCAAAGACACGCTCAACATTTAATGGTAGCCCATTCCACACATTCACAACATGCTATGAGAAAACTTGGACCCCTATGTTTCCTAGTCACATCTTCCAGCTTTCAGGAATGACTCAGTTCTACTCCATCTGTGATATGGTGCAAAACAGTCTGTCATATGCATAACTGCACAAACTAGTTAACATCTTGGTTATCTGGTGGTAGATCTTTTCAAATGTCTCCCCATCCTTTTTTTTAACCCATATGACCATATTTCATGTGGATGAAATACTGCAAGATGTCCTGGTTGGCCGAGTGGCCACCCGACATGATTGACCAAGCGATTAGCGTATCCGCTCTCCAATCAAACGGCTGTGAGTTCGAATCCCGCTAAGCAGGAACGTTTGTGATTGTCTCTGAAAATACTAGTGGTGGTGGTGGTGGTGGCGGGTGGTAGATGGCATTGGTGTAGTTGCAGTTCGTGAATTGGTGGATTGAGTGGTGGAGACAGAGTTGCAGAGTAGGTGCCCTCCCTCAATGAGTCTTTGGACTCCCTGGAGGCGTCACATAATAATAATAATATTATTATTATTATTATTACCTTATTAACTTCAATGTTTCTAACATATGTCCTCTTCTCTATCTATTCCTCAAATTCTGAAGACCATGTTCTCTCAGTCTGTCATATGCATAATTGCACAAACCAGTTAACATCTTGGTTATCTGGTGGTAGATCTTTTAAAATGTCTCCCCATCCTTTTTAACCCATATGACCATATCTGTACACAGCAGTCCAGATATAGTCTTGTTTAACTTTTGTACAGTGGGAGAATAACTTTCTTAATCCTCTCTTCAGCACTGCAGTTATCTGAAGTGAAGACTTAACTACCTCAGCAATGACATTTCTAAACTCACTATCTACTATCGTCACGAGGTTCATCAGTCACTTGCAGATCAATGTTAAACTGACACTCATTAACATATGACCTGAGAACTAGTCCGTTCAACTGAGCCTACTCTACAGAGATTCCATATCAGGTTTATCTCTTATGACTCGTTCCAACTTAGAATCAGCAAATAACTAGATATCAAAATCTTAAACCTTCCCCAATATCACTAACATAGTAGTTAAACAAGAATCACTCAAACATAAAACATTCTGGAATACTACTGTTCATCCTCCTCTTAGACTCAGTACTGTCACATATCAGTTTGTGATATGAAGAATCATCAAAAGGTGCAAAAACTACTCAAGTTATTATTACCATTAAATTAATGAATTAAATGTCCCTTATTAGTATTATTATATAATCTCATTTTCCTTCTTTCTCGTCTTCCCTTTCTTCCCTCTCAACTTCTACCACCCTGAGACCTGATGTTCAGCTTTTTTTAGAAGCACATATTCATAGCTATGATTTGTTTGTAGTTGATTTGTGAATATTAAAAATATCTGAAGACTACTCTTTTGTTTATTTTCATGAGGGAGGAAAAAAAAGTATGCATATTTTATTTTTATTTATTTATTTTTTTGTAAGAAGATCAACATGAGAGGCTGGTCAATCTATAGTACATTAGTATTGTGGATGGAGAAGAAGAAACTTGTTCACATTTTATTTGAATTGTGGAATATATTTCCTGGGAAACACACACAATGGGAGAAATTTCAAGAGGCCAGAAACAGAACAAATTAGTGGATGTGGAGTTGACATGTGGAGTGGTCAATAGCTGCCACAAGTTTTAATGGATTTTAGTAGAGAATGGAAGAGTTATTAATGCAAATTTAGATGAACAGCTGGTGTAGGAGTATTTGTAAAAGATGCAAGCAGCAGAAACTGAACACCTGTGTGAAAGTGAGGTCATTAATCATACTAAATGCTCTTTTGCTGGAAGTTTTTCCACTTGGTTGTAGTATAAATTAAAGATACCAAGAAATTATATACTTGGTTAAATCCTTTATCCAAGTGTAAGCAAACAAGTTTGTGCCTGAACTATTTTCAGAACTGGGGCAACTCGTATAAAGAAGCTAAGACTTCACATCACTTGCCTTAGTATCCCATAATGCAAAACTCATCTCCTTGTGGACATGTATAATGCTATGCATTATGGGAAGGGTCACTACCCAGGCGGTTTCAACCTTTATTGAGGTCTCATCAGTGGGAGCCAGATCTAGAGGTGATACTAAGGTTGAAGTAATGCAGAAGTCATATTTTCATATGAGTAGCCAAAAGGTGGCTACTCGTATTTTATACCACAACCAAGTGGAAAAACTTCCAGCAACTTTCTCTAATCCAGAGTATTTTAATAATAAGGTGTGACATCTTTTGGCTACTTGTATATGAAAATATGACTTCTACATTAGTATCACCTCTGGGTCTGGCTCCCACTGATGAGACCTCAATAAAGGTTGAAACCGGTCTGGGTAGTGACCCTTCCCATAATGCATAGCATTATACATGTTCACAAGGAGATGCACTTTGCATTATGAGATACTAAGTCAAGTGATGTGAAGTCTTAGCTTCTTTATATGAGTTGCCCCAGTGCTGAAAATAATTCAGGTGCAAACTTGCTTGCTTACACTTGGATAAAGGATTAAACCAAGTATATAATATTCTTGGTATCTTTAATTTAAATGCTCTTTTCTGTACTGAATCAAGTATTTTTAGGGAGCTCAAAAGGATACAATAACAGACTGTTTGGTAATAAAATAATACATTGAGTGAAAGACAAATCCTAATTTTTTGGATGCTGTAAAGGCAACAACTGTAATACATTTATGCCAAAACTATACATAATAAATAACGGAAAAACTCACGTAGAAATATTTCTACGCGAGTTTTTCCGTTATTTATTATGTATAGTTATGTCTACTCACGGTTTACCTCTTTTAAAACTTATTTATGCCAAAAGAGATGGGGTTAGGGTAATTCCAAGAAGAAAAATTTTTTTTGGTTTTTTTTTCCAGAGATGTCTGTGTTGTCGAAAGTAAGTTTATGAGAATAAGGTTCTTTTTTTTTCTGATGAATAATATGCTTTGCCTGCAATGAAATGGACAAGGTTACACAAGCCCTAGTGAAGAATGAAAGAACAGAATTTAGAGTAACAGAGGTGGATGTTTTGAAGGTTACGATTTGTTCATTGCAATGAGGTATGCAATGTGACATCAACAACCGTGCATTGGATCAGTAGTCAGCTGGAATAGATCACTGATATATAAAAGGGAGAGAGAGAGAAAATGAAGCCTTGCAGAACAAGGCTCCTGCATAACATAAGGTACCCGTTATTACACATAGTGCATATGAAGCCAGAATGATAACTCAGTTGCAGAAGTTTTGTGACAGACCAAATGATGGCAACTTGCTTAAGACACTTTTGTCACTGATCTGGTCAAAGGCCTTGGAGATTAAAAAGAGCAAAAAAAAATTGAGATTTGTCACATTCTTCCTGGCTCTGAAAAAATACCATAGAAAAATTTGACAAATCTCGAGTGGTTGACTGTCAACTAATATCGTGATTGATTAGTTGTGCTGATGGTTCTTTCCATTACTTTAGAAAGAATTGAAGTGAGAGAAACTGACTGCAGTTTGAAGTTAAAGATTTGTTACCTTCTCAGGAATGGATTTAATGTGGGCTAATTTCCAGCCTGCATGATGCATACATTGGAATAAGATAGTATAAAAAGGCCGCATAGTGCAGAAGTCAAATTTGTAACAAACGAACTATTACAATAATCAGAGAAATGTCATCAGGACTAGGAGATTTTTTGATATCCATTGGACAACTGTTCTGAGTGCAATGAATAGTAGGTGCTTGGAATGGTTGGTGATACCAAGACTGTGTACGAATTTTAAGAGAAGTCAGGAAGTTAGTTTTTTCTGTGGGTGATGATATGATGAAACCATTCAAGTGTAACAAGGATAAGAGCAATGTTGGACACATTACAACAAAGACAAAAGTTAATTTTAATCAATTTATATTCTTTTAGAAGTAGGATACTTTTAGATATTCTTTTAATAACTGCTCTAAGCTTTAATCCATTAAAATAACTGGTTAAATTATATATATACTAGGGGGGGGCTCTTCCCCCCCCTCCTGATATAAGAGATTTTGGGACTTTTTAGATGTTAGATAGAAATTTATGTTCAAATAATGAACATCAGAATGATCAATTTTTGTATGCGATGTAGGATGTAACGTAACACTTCACACATGGTTATAACAATTATGCATTTGCAAGGAAATATGGCATAGCTCCTCCCATTTTATACTATAGACTTTAAAGCAACAAAGATTATTAACATAATAATTAAGAATTTAAACAATAGTTCATATATATTCAGGAAGTCAACAATATAAAAGTATCTTCCAAGCTTACCATCTGCGAAGAACAGTAAGGGGCTTGTATTTTTTAAACTTAATTTTCCACTCCAAGATATTCTTGCATCTTTGACACACTGAAGAAAAGTGCATGTCATTAAGAATCTTTGTCTGTTTACTGGTGTCATGTAAAGTATTCTTGAATTCTGTGCTATTTTGATGTTTCTGGGATCTGTTTCTAGAACTGTTACCTTTTTGTGTACTCATCTAGAATGCAAAGATTGTACTACCATGAATAGTTAATAACACAATTTCAAATTATCAGTAAAACAAATATATATATTCCAACAAATAAAATTATTTAATAAATTCAAATAAATGGCAATTTAGCAAATAATTAATGCATTTTTTAAATCTTTTATATTTTTTTCAAGCTTCCTTTTTTCTCTGAAGCCTTCTGGTTTCTAGTCCTGATGGTATTTTACTGGCTATGCTCAAGAGATGTACTCTTGAAATAATATATATTCCTGATCATCAATACATTATATTATATTACACAACTGGTATCCATCCTATAGCATAGACCAATCCCATAAACAGTTATTTCCAATGAAAGGTAATAAGTTTCTAACATCAAACTATTAATCTATTGATCTCACCTCAGTGTTGGGTAAAGTAATGGAGAAGGTCACTGACAGTCAACTTCTTATCCACCTGGAGAACTGTCTAATAAGTGACCAGTGTGAATTTTACTTCTTAAGATTCACAGCAAATATCCTCATTTATATCACCCTATCAGCAGACAAGTGACGAAAAGGTTTGGAGAAACCTATGCTGTTGCACATTTCAAGCCATCTGACTGGTTTCTGCATCAAGAGCTTATTAGCAAATTGTCAGGTGCATTGTGCCTCCTCCCCTTTGTAACTGGATTGTCAGCTTTCTCTCAGGTCATTCACTATAAGTAATGTAGAGGTTTTCTTTTCTTTTTTCATATTTTATGGCTAGAAGGTGTTCCTTAGGGTTGTTATTTCACCTATCCTCTTCCTCATTAACTTCTCTAACTGACCTCAAATCCTATTCATGGTTTTTCTGTCATCAGCAAAACCATGAATAAATTTTGGAAATTTTGTAGTGCTCAAACATCTCAGGCTTCAAGATCATCTACAATAAGTGTAACCAACAATGATCACTATAACATTCTTCAATGGACAATAACAACCTAGTCACCTTCAATGCTTCCAAGACTTTGTTTTTTTGAGGGGGGGGGACCCTTAGTCTTAGTTTACCTTTGATCTCACCAGATCTCACACACTCTCTCTCTCTCTGGACAGATTCTCACTCCTAGTCTTTCCTTGTGTGATCACATCACTTCTATGGTTCAAGACATTGGTTCCATTTGTCCAGCTATTAAATCTGGATGGGTCCCAGATGCATCCAGCCTTAGGTGGTGCACCTAAAGCTATCTAAAAATTCTTGATGCTGTTCAGAAGAGGGTAGTTCAATTGACTGAAATGTTCTTTTGCAGACTCTCATAGATGGCCAGTTCAGTTTCTGCATTGCGTGTTTTCTGAAAATATTTCCATGAGTACTGTTCAGCAGAACCAGCATCCATCATGCTCATCATTTCTGCTAAACCTACAAGCAATATGAGCAACAACTGCCCATATCCTTTTACAGAAGTGCTGTTGACTCACCAAACCTGCTACTTTCATTCATCTATCTCACTTCTGTGGAACAGACCTTGTCATGAAGTATTTCTCAAACTACAACTCTTCAAAAATAATATCAACAAATTATTTTTCTCTTAACTTAAGCTTACACACAGATTTAGCTTGAGGACTGTTTTTTTTTTTTAGTCAAACATCATCTTCATTTTAGCTGGAAACTTGTATTCAAGAAGAGACTAATAAAAAGGGAAAAGAGAATAAGAAAAATTGTGGAAGGGAAACTGGGAGAAAAATAAGGTAGGTTGAGCAGAAAAAAAGATGGTTGTTAAGATCAGATTTTCACTTTCAGACAAATAGCTGAAAACTCAAGAGAATATAACAAGAATTTGTATTTGAGTTTGGTAGACCTGGAAAAGCTGTTCAAAATGCTACTATTATTTGATATAAATGTTACATTATACTAAGCAATACATAGTCCATATCCAAGTTGTGAGTCAGCAGTTTGAACTGAAGAAGGTGCAGGAAAACAATTTGATGTTAAATAAGGCATAAGACAAAGATGCATATTATCTTCACTGTTATTCATCATATATAGATACTTTATGAAGGAAAGTGGCATTAGACCTGATACTGAAATTGGAAATATTCAACTCTGTTCTTTACTTTATGCAAATAATTTACTCCTAAACAAATCCAGTAAAAGTCTGCAGGATTTCCTAATTAAATTGAATAACAGCTGTAATAAATCTGGTGTGAAAATCAGCAATAAAAAGACGATATGTAAATAGGCAGGAAGACCAAAAAACTGGAGAACCTATAGAACAAGTAAAATATTTCTAGTTATTCAGACACAATTTTTAATGAAGATGGCAAACTAAATATGGAAAAAGAAAACAGAATTAGCAAAACTGATATGGTAGGGAGTCAAATGAATAATTTATATGGAATAAGAGAAATTAGTCAAACACTAAATTAGCTGTATATAACATAGTATTCAAACCAATTTTAACTTATGGATCTGAGAGCTGGGCTAGAAATAAAACACTTGATCAGAGACTGAAGGCCATACACATGGGAGTTCTCAGAAAGATTAGGGGAGAAAACACATGGCACCAATGGCAGAACCATATTAAAAAAGAGGATATTAAGGAAACTACTTGACATTGTCACTTAACCAGAATGGGAGAGGGAAGGTTAGGAAAACAATCTTTTTTTTTCCTTTGCCAGGATGGCAGGAAGAAGACCAAGATCAGGTGGACTGATTACAGTAAGAAGTGAATATAAAATGATGTAATGACAATGGAGTCTTGACAGATAACACATTAATTTGGAGGGAAAAAAACTGTCAATAGAAGCAAAGTGGATATTAGATGCAGCATTATTTCAAAGCTGAAAGTACAAACTATGAAAGTTTTGTTGGGTGAGTTTGACCAGAGAGCTTACGGGAATACACTTCCCCAGCATTCCCGAGTTGCCTTAGTGCAGATTACTTAGAAGACATAGGCCCTGTCCAAGTGTCTATATATTTGTCTTTTATCAGTCCATTTTGATAAAGTTTCACTGGCCTGACAGCAGAAACCTCAAGAGAGCAAAAACTCTCGTTCAATACTAAGGAACTTGAAATGTCTTCTAAATAGTCCACACTAAGGCAACTCATGAATGCCTAGGAGTGTATTCCCGTAAGCTCTATGGTCAACTTACCTTACGAAACTTTCATAGTTTCTACATTCAGCTTTGAAATAATGCTGGATCTAATATCTGCTTTCCTTATACAATTTTGCATCACCAAACTGAAGCCTTCTGGCTCTTTATTTTAGTAATTGCCAATAGAATATTTGTAATGATGTAAATTGTACATGTAGTGTTATCATTATATCCTATACACCCTTTGAGTGTATAGGATATAACTTTGAGAATGAATTTGACTGTGACTTCTATATTACAGTACAAAAAAAATTTCAGTATTAGTTGGCCAAGTAAAATGAAGATGATCCTAATGGGAGATTTTAATTATAGGAATGTGGACAGAAGACAGAATTTGTTGAGTTTCTGTAGGATAACTATCTAAAGAAGCATGTGATGGAAGGAACATGAGGTTCATCAGTATTAGATTTGGTGATATTCTCACAGGTTATGGTTGTGAATGGGTTTTCAATGCTGCCACCTGTTGGTGAAAGTGATCACGAAGTACTGGTTTGGAAGGTAGTCAAACAGAAAAGAGTTATCAAGGTCTATGTGTAAAACTATAAGGTGAGTGATATGAGAAGCTCCGTAGTCAATTAGCATCAATATTTGGGTTGATAAATTGTGTAGAAAGATGTTGACGGTGCATGGGAAATAAGGCAGTATCTAACACAAGCAATGCATAACTGTTAAGGAAACAGAGGAATGAGATGGATGAACAGTGAAATCAAGTAAGCAGTGTTACAAAAGAAGTTACGGAGGAAGTACAAAACAGTGTACAGTGAACAGATGCATGAAGAATATAAACTGCAGGCCAGAAAAGTGACAAGCATGGTTAAAAAACAAAACAAAACAGTAGAATATAAGAGGAGATTGGCCGGTCAGGTCAAAGCCAATCCAAAGGAATTTTTCTGCTATGTGGCAAGCAAGAGAAAAAAAATAATTATGGCAAGTTGACACTGGTGGATAGTTATGGTAGCAGAGTAGTGGAATTATTTAATGAACACTTCATCTGTGTATATCATAATGGTGTGAATGATGCTGTGCAACATGTGGAAATAAGGCTGTGGAAATTGATGACATATCACCATGTATTTTTAAAGAATGTGCAAAAGAGTTAGCCATGTCCTTGCCCTGGTTATTTAATGAAAGTCATGTAGTAGGGAAGGTTCCTAAGGAAAGTGGAAAGAAGGCAAAATAATATCTCTCTACAAGCATGGTTTGAGAACAGAAGTTTCCAATTATAGACTGGTGTGTATATCTGCAAATTGCAATCAAAGTGTTGGAAAAATTGGTTAGAAATAGAATACAGGACTGGGTTGACAGACATAAGATTCGCTATGATGGTCAGTATGGGTTTGTGCAAGGCAGATCTTGTTTTAGCAATCTGCTTATGTTTTATGATAAGATGGTGAATCTGTTAGATAAGGGAGAATCATATACAGTGATATTCTTGAACTCCTCAAAAGCGTTTGATAGATTACCATATGATAAGTTGGTGTATAACCTGCAGAGAATAGGAATAGATAGTATATTAGATGGAATGGAGATTGGCTCTCTAAATGATACCAGCAAGTTGTGTATGATAGAGGAGTGTCTCAGAAAAGGAAGATGACCAGTGCTGTGCTTCAGAGTTCTGTTCTTGGGCCCTTACTGTTTAACTTATTTGTTACTGATATTTCAAGTGGATTGACAGGGGATCTTCAAATGTTTGCCAATGGTGCAAGGTTAGGTAGAATTATCAGGAGTAGTGATGTGTTAATTCTCCCTAGGAAGATCTGAATAGACTTTTAGCTTGGACAAATGAGTGTGAGTGTGTGTGGGGGGGGGGGGGATGCAGTTTTAATAAATTAATAAATGGTTTCTCTGTATCCCAAAGTGTAACACTTTGGGATACAGAGATATAAGGTCACATACTATATTGGTGGAGCTTCACCCCCAATTCAGGATCTTGGAGTGATGGTAGACATTGGACTGAAGTTCCGAGGGCACATCACAAGTGTTGCAAGGACTGTACATCGCATTGCTGTTATGATAAAAAGTACACTGACATGTAGGGATAAGGAGGTGGTGGTGGTGCTTCTATATAAGCCATTGGTGAGACCACATGTGGACTATTGTGCTCAGATTTGGTTACCTAGTTTGTGGTGTGGAAACACTAGAGAGAGTTCAAAGATGATTGAACCAAGTGATATCAAAACTCTGGAAGGTTGGTTATGAAGAGCATTTGAGGTAATGTGGATTACAGAGGTTGGTGAACAAGAGGAAATATGATAGAGACCTTCAAGCTAGTTAAGGGATTCTATCAGATTAATACAGAAGGAATTATAAAGAAAAAAAAAATGGATGTTAAGATGGGAAGAACGAGAGGCCATTTCTGGAAGTTGTATAAAGATGTGTTAAAGAAGGCAGTGAGGAGTAGTGAGCAGAATGCATTGTTGGAGTGCATTGTGAATGCAGGTAGCATAAATTTCAAAGCAAAACTTCAAAGCTCATTATGATAGTTATATTGCTAGTTACATAAGCAACCTGTGGTGACTTTAACTCCATGAAGGATGCCAAAATATAATATTAAAAAAACTCAAACTTGTTCAAAAAATTTATAACTCTCATCTTCATTATATCCTCTTTTACCTTGCGGTGTCGAGGGTTTATTAATCATCGGACCTCAAACCGTTCACAGGATAAGGTGGTCAGCCCTACACCCTAAAAATTTATAACTGATTATTAATAATGAATTTAATTAAATACAAGAATAAATGTTCATTCTGGGTTATTCTGATATTAAGTAAACTTACTGTTTCAAATATATAACAGCATGTGTGTCTATATACAATGCTTTTTTTGGGGGGGGGGGGGATAGGTGCCAGTACTCATTCTTTAATTTTGAAATCTCATATTAAAAAAAGGAAGTGCTAACACAGACTTTATGGAGAACCTGTGAGAATTACAGGGATTTACTATCTTTCTGCTTACTTCAATCTATGCAGCCACACTTAAAAGAAACTACTGTACTGTGCTGTACTGTGAATTATTATAGATGGAAATGGCTTTTGACACAAGCTACATGAACTCTCTTAAGTAAGGAATAGAATGTACTGCAGCTGTTGACGGCTAGAATTTTGGAATAATACAAGAAGACAGCTTAAATATGAACAGTCAACCTTCGTCTGAAAAGAGACTAAGGTCAATAAAGGTAGAAACCAGTTTGTGTAGTGGCCCATTCCATAATGCATAGTATTATACACACTCGAAAGGATGTGTGCTTTGTATTATGAGCTACTAAGGCAATTGATGTGAAGTCATCAGCCTCTATATACAAGCAGCCCAGTCGTGAAGATAGTTCATGTACAAACTTTGTTTGCTTACACTTCAATAAAGGATTAATCCAGGAATATAATTTCTTAGCATTTTTAATTATAGATACTATTTTATCCTTCTTCCTTTCTTGAAAGTTTGTTATTTAAGCATACTCAAGGCTCTTATCTCCCTAGAACATTACTTTACCACATGCAATGTTATATCATCAAGACATTTATTCACATCGAGTTCACTTAACACCTCAAATATCTTTCACAAACTCCTTTGTAGTTAATTACTTTTAAGAGAATGGAATACCAAATGAAATGCATACTGAAGTATTTCAAGTATCATAAGAAAGATTCTGGTAATTTGACCACATGTTTATTAAGTTAAAAACAATAAAAAAATAAAAATAAAATAACTCTACAAGTTTTGTAAGTCATTTGACTTACATCTTCAGGGGTCAAAAGTAACTAAAAGTTTAAACACAAGAAATGAGAAATTACTCAAAATAGTTCATTCTATGCAGTTGTAGCCGTCTAACTGTTCATTAAATTAAATATCCGAATGCAGATTTAGTGCAATGCTAAGTTTGAATAATGCTGGATGCTGTCACGTTCACCTTGTCCGAGATCTGGCTTGGGCATATTTTTTATCAATGATGACCAAATTTGGTGTAGAGGATATACTTCAAGTATATCCTCTACAGAAACAAACTGAGTAGCATTCCCATAAGATACCATTCTACTAGCCACAAACCTAACACACTGCTGAAGTGCAAAAACAAGACCTCTCCTTCAGCACCTAAATGCCAATTCATTTTCACTGCATATACAGTACATTTCTATCCTCATTTCTTTCTTATAAAGCAAAAGGAATATTATGTTGGTGAAATTTCGTTAAAAATGAGTTTGCACTGAATCCAGAGCAACAATTATATTAAGAAAATAAGATATCTTTTTATGTTTGCAATTTAAAGCAATAAGATAAAACCATTTTGATTTTTAATCAATTTGGAAGTTACAGAAAGAGGATGAGAAAATTCACTTTTCTGTTTGCATTAAAAAAGCCAGAACCAAGACTTCAGATGTTTTTTTGTTCAAGACAAGAACTCATTTTTGGGGGAGGGGATTATGAATAATTATTATTATTACATGGGAATCTCCATGGAGTTTGAAGAGTTAATACAGAAAGCTCATTCAATGTTTCACACATATAACTGTTATAATATTCTCTTTGAACTCATTCACCAATAAAGCATTCATGATTGACTCTTCAACCTATTCACCACTCTCCAAGCAAAAATCTAGTCTTCATGCCCTTGCTAAAAATTTCTGTTTAATTTCCAGGAATAACCATTGTTCTCCTCACCAATAGCCAGAAAAATTTCCCTTTATCAATCCTATTAAACCCTTTAAATAACTTATGTCTTTATCATATTCCCCCCGCCCCACCACCACCTTTGCTGCCTATCAACCAATTTCTGTAAAAATCTAGAAATCTTCAATCAAGTCTCATAATGAACATTTGACCTGCTATCATCTTGGTCACTTGTTTCTGAATCCATTACATCTTACCCCCTCAGTGTGTTCTTCACTAACCAAGTAATCCAATGAGCTATTTCAGCAACTTTTGCAACCAACTATCTATCAATCCCCAAATTCTTACAGTCCACATTCCATCAAAGGAGTATAAACAACTGGCAATATTTTCATCACAAAATGCATAACCTTACACACTCCCACATAAGGCTGACAGACATTCTTCAATGACCATATTGCCAGTCTGTATCATTACTCCTACAAGATCTTTATTAACTAATACTCTATCCTGTTTTAAAAAATATCAAGTTGACTGCTGATGATTAAGCAATCAATTTAATATTTTCCCTGGGATCATTTCCTATATCATTAATGTACAAATTAAATAGCAACAATTTGAGTACAGGGTCCCACAGCATACTCATAGTCACTTCTTTTCCCTGGACTCTACTCTTCCAAATGACAACACTCTGATGTCAGTTCCCTGTTATACATATCACCAGAATCATAACCATCTCCATCTGTAAAGACCAGCAGTATCATTGTACAGTGATGATATTGCTAGACTTTGCACTAGCAGTATTGTGTAGCAATCTCCTTTATTATTAATGTGACACCTCAAGGAGTCATCGAGGGAGGACACACCACTCTACAACTTAAACCGCCAACTACCATCATCATCATCTACTGCCCACCACCACCACCACTAGTACTTTTTGTCTGCAAGTTGCATGTGTTCTCTTGGCCGATTTGTCTGTATGTGAGAAGAAAATGAGTTTCTGGGAGAAAAAAAAACAATTGAGGGGTGAAATGTACTGTCATTCTTCCAATTGTGCTATGGAGGAAACAGCTTTATCCAACACAGTATTATTATAAAAAAGTGAATAAATTAATGAGGCAGGCATTACCTTCATAAACCATATTGTCACCCACACAATATCATATTCCTTTCCACCAATTCTTGAATTTTGTCCTTAACCAACTTCTCCAGTACTTTGTCCACTATTCTTTATGTGCTGATCAATCAGTAATTTGCTACCTTTATCTCAACTTTGGTAGGGTCCCAAGGAACCCTACCAGAATTGAGACAGTCTGGCCAAAAGCGCTGCCAGTCGCCTAATATTGGCATTGCTGAAGCCGAGATTAACACGCTTGAAATTTATGTTATTTTCGACCACAAAACTAATGTAATAAAAATAACTAACACTGGGTTTATTGGTCATATAAAGGTTTGAACCTTTACGACCAATAAACCCAGTGTTAGTTATTTCTATTACGCTTGAAATTTCTTCTCGCACTCTGAACTTTAATTTACCATGCTGGTCATCCCGCTTCCAGTGCTTTTTGGCGCTGATTACCCACTTAATTTCATTTCACCAGAAAGTGTGTGTGTATATATATATATATATATTATATATATATTATCTGCAAATACACGTGTATGACATGCGTTCAGATTAACATAGTTCAAAATTCTACCGCCCCCTCCCAACGCGCACACACAAATTTAATTTGTTAGTTACAAACGACAGCAGTCATGAAGCACTTACCTATAATGTTTTTATACCACTTTCTATCGAGAATTATCATGAATTAGTACTTTTTTTTTTTTTTTTGCTTTTAAGTGCTTAGCAATGGGAATGCAAAGCACAAACCTTTCATGCCCAGTTCACGAGAAAATACTAACAACGGCATGCAATATCGCAATTAATCTCAACATCAGACTACAAACCACATCTCTGGGAATGTAATTAGTTTGTAGTCATTGTGACGATTTCACTTGAGCTATACTTCAATGACAGCGTAAGCATCTCGCCGTAGCATTGTGTGGATTCCAGGGTCTTACCGTATCCTGAATGTACGGCACATGACCATCGATATGCCATGAAATATTATTATTATTATTCCTGATACCTCCAAGGAGTCCGAAGACTCATCGCGGGAGGACACCTACAACTGTCTCTACACCTAACCTCTACTACGAATCATCTCCATCAACGCCATCTACCGCCCACCTCCAACACCACCACAACTATTCTACATATACTATATACTACATATACTACATATACTATACTACATATTCTACACGTTCAGTGTCATGCTGTAAAAACAATCAGTTGAGTAAGAAATTTTCGGTTTAGACCATATTATGATATAAATAAAGAGTTTAATAAAAATAAGCAATTAAATCCAGTCAAGTTTCGTAAGACTTACCGTATTTTTCGGACGATAAGACGTACCCCAAATTTGAGACGATTTTTAGAAAAAAATATTTTATTATATAAAGGTATTTACAAATTCTTACTTAATTTTTATTTATTGTTACAATCATTTGTATTAGCAATATTCAGTTCATCTTCACTCTCGGTACTATCACTGGTCTCGTTAACACGTTCATTGCCAATCGCGCGATGCGAGTTCTCACCAAACGGCCGATCACGCGTTATCGCGTGGACGTCGTTAACTAAATAAAAAATAAATAAAAAAAATTTGCCCACCACACGAAATTCCAATTTTCAGCTTGGCAATGAAAGTGTTAATGTCACCGTTCGTATTACTTTCGTCGGAACTATTGTACTCCCTTCAAAAACTGCGTCATCTTCGGTACCATCCATCGCATTACTTATCCCGCATTTCTTAAATGACTTTATAATCGTCTCTTCTTTTCACAGCTTCCCATGAATTTTTCACCCAGGTACACACTTCTGAAATTGTTGACCGTTTCATACGTCCTGTTGCTGTAACATCGTGATTTGGCTTTGCCATCCATTTGTTCCACTCCTCCCGCATAAATTTTCAGAAAAAAAAAAAAAATCAGCTGACTCCTTTTTATTCCCTTATACGGGGAGTAGGCGAGGCCATTTAGCCCTATCTAACTTTTGGAGACTAAGTGGGCAGTTCAATCTCCACTGGTACCCAATCAGAGACAGATGGCCCAAGGCTATCACTAATTAAGCGGTACGCAGTGAAGAGAGACGGCTCAAATGTGCCGCCATCTCGTGGTCCCTAAACCTAACACAATATATTTAATGTCTGAAATAATGTGGGTTCTACGGTCGATTTTCTTGAGTTTACAGGACGAAAAACCCGAGTTTCCGGGAGGAAAAACCTGCTTGCCCGTGCCAGAGATCGACTAACTCGGGAACCGGTCGAAAAAAGGCTTAGAAAAATTTCCTCTAGTCGCCGACTAGACTCGAAACCAAGTCTTCCTTCGTGCGGCCAAGTGCGGTGGTGTGCAAACGCCACATCCACTGAGCTACACAGGCTCCGCATTTTTGAATGGTTTATTAAGAGATCCATCCAAGGGTTGTAATTGACTTGTAAGGCCCCCAGGAATGAACAGCTAAGTCTGTATTCATTTCTTTTAGAAGCTTCTTGGTTGATTCTGTTTTATGCGCTCTGAATTGATCCCACACATCGCAGGCTTTTTAAACAACGCACCTGGACGTTTTGCCCATATCTTTTGTGTCCATAATTTCATTCCTGTATTGACCACTCAGCCTTTATCTTGAACGTGGATAATAATGCCACGAGGAATTTCATCTCTCGGTAACGTTTTTCTCTTGAAGATTAACATGGGGCGTAGTTTTGTTCCGTCAGCGCAACAAGCTAAAACTGCAGTGTAGTGAGTTTTTTTAGTGACCTGTTGTTTTGATCACTATTGATTTGGTGCCTTTTGAATCTACTGTCCGATTTGAAGGAACATCAAAAGTTAGAGGCATGTTCGCAATTTGATTAAGCTCAAAGTTAAATTTCCTTCTCACTGATATGACAAATCTATGGAATTCTATAATTTTAGCTTCATAGTCAGCCGGCATTTTTTGGGCTAGAGTGGTTTATGTACGCATGCATAACCCGTGTCTTTTCATACATCTAAAGCACCAAGACGGTGATCCGGTAAAATCTAAAATTCCATTAGCAGTTGCCCATCGTTTTGCTTCAAAAATTGCCATTTTCGTAGAAACAGATATTCCCATATTTTAAATTAAGGGGATATAAAATCCACAATGTTTCAAAACCGAATAAGAAACTCAAAGATTGGAATCGAATCAGAGAGTTTCATGCCGAATAAATATAAAGAGCTACGAGTTCCAACGAGTTGTCCGATATTGTACTACGTACTAGAGTTACTGCATTAGCTCACGCTAGTGTTTGCCGATACTATAGTTTTCTATATTCGGCATGAAACTCTCTAATTCGATTCCAATCTTTGAGTTTCTTATTCGGTTTTGAAACAATGTGGATTTTATATCCCCTTAATTTAAAATATTGTTTATATCGCAGAAATGAAACTTATTAGCTCTTTATATTTAAGATATTCTCATGTTTCGATGATTTGTTACCCAATTTTTCATTTATACTTCTAATTCTGGGCATTTTTCTAGGTGCGAACGGAATGTTTTCTTCTGTTTACACAACAGTTTTAATTGTTCCTCTTGTTTTCTCCACTCGCGAACTATTTTTCCTATTGGTGGTGGATCAAAATGTCCTTCTGCTGCTCTGTTTCCATATTGTTTAGCATAATTTATCACATTTAATTTATAACTAACGTTATATGAAAGTCTTTTTTGTTTTACACTCATTTTTTCTAATTTTAAGATAAAAATTTTAACGACTTATAAAAAATAATTCAAATGAACCATACAAAAGCGCATATGTTTACACACTAATGACTGTTGACGCTCTAAATCGGTGATTCACCGACATGCAGCGAGATAAAATGATAGAAAGGAGATAAAATGTAAATGATAGAGGACCTGAATGAATTGTTTGAGGTAGCAAAAGAAAAGAGTGAGAGAGTTAGGATGATTAGTCTTTCCTGCGATATGACAGTGAACAGTTTAGAAGGCGGGCCATAATTGCAAATGACTTTATGGGTGGGTTATGCATGACGAGTGTGGTGGAATTTGTGGAGTGAGTTCGATGGACGAACTCACTCCACACGAAGATGAATGGTTTGCATTTGAATGGATTTGGAGTAAGGAGGCTTGAAAAAGTGTTGTTGATTGAGGTGGATGTGCAGAATCAGGGAAAATAGATTTGTTAAGGGATGGGGGAAGTAGATATTCAGACCATAGGGAGGCAGTTGAGTGTATGAATGAGTATAATATGCCCGAGCGAATAAGGTCAACAAATCAGAATGGGATAGTTAGTATAAGGCATCAAGGTAGGAATGGGGCCAACGGAAGTCTGCAATTCATGTATACTAATGCTAGGAGTATTAGGAACCAGAAGGAAGAATTTTTGGCCTTGGTTGGCACTTCCAGACCACAGGTTATTGGCATTAGTGAAACATGGCTGACTAAAGATGATATAGCTGGTGGATTGAATATCAGGGGTATAGTGTGTTCAGGAACGAGAGGGAGAATAAAATGGGGGGAGGAGTATTACTGATGATAGCTGATGAGCTGCAGCCAAGGAGAATAGAAGTTGAATTGCAGGATAGAGAAAAGAGCACATTTGAGGCCATTTGGTGTGAGATTGTGGCTAGCAGAACAAAATATACAATTGGGTGCTGCTATAGCCCAGGCGATGGAAAAGATGGTGGAGATAGTATGCATTAGCAAATAGAAGAAATGAGTGGAAGGAGGGTAATTATTATGGGAGATTTCAACTATGGTACCATTCATTGGAGGGAGGAGAGGACGCATGGGAAGAAGGAATTGGATTTTATGCGGTTATTGAGGGATAACTATCTGCGACACCATGTAATTAAAAATACTAGGGGTCAGAGAGTGCTTGACCTAGTAATTGCATCTGAGGATCTGACTGTAACGAATATGACCACATTGCCACCAATTGGTGAGAGTGATCATAGGGTCTTAACTTGGCAGGTGGCTAAAGGTGTGGAATTTACAATTAGGACAGGGTACATATGGAATTATCGGTCTGGTAAGTATGACAAGCTTAGGAGTTTGATTGGTTCAGTGCCATGATATGTAAAACTGCAAGGGCTGGATGTTGATAGTGCATTTTTTTGCAATAGCTGACTGTATATCTAGAGTCCGAATAATAAATCAAGTAGGGATTAAATGGATTAATAACACCATTAAGCCTGAGCTGCAAAAAAAGGAACAACTGTGGAGGGAATTTAAGGAGAAAGGTGACCTGCAGGCACATGAACAGTATAACGCCCAGGCCAGAATGGCAACAGGTGTGGTAAGAAAAGCAAAAGTGGATTATGAAAGAACATTAGCCATGCAGGCTAAAGAGAATCCCAAACAGTTTCTTCGATATGTTGCAAGTAAAAGAAAAAATGTAATGGCAGAATGATTTTAAAGAATGACGATGGTAGCTACGTAACCGAATCAGTTGATATAGTAGAATAACTGAGTGAGCACTTTTCAAAAGTATATCATCCTGGCGGTGACACTGCAGAAATGGAAGAACCAACAGCTTATACGGAAATCGTGGTGAATGAAGTGGAGGTGAATAGTCAATTACAAAACCTCAATGCCAATTCATCTGCGGGACTGGATGGTATTCCATCTCGTGTCGTACGAGAAGCAGCTCAAGAATTGTCAGAGCCTTTGACCATTTTGTTTAATTTGAGTCTCGGGTCTGGGTTAGTCCCAAGGTGGTGGAAAGAGGGGGAAATAGTTCCACAGCATAAAGGAGGTTCCAAGACTGCTGTTGAAAATTACCTCAGATCAGAATATCAGGAATTGTTGTCAAGATCTTAGAAAAAATAGTCAAGAAAAAAATACAGGATTGGATAGATGAAATGGGATACTGTATGGGGGACAACATGGTTTTGTGAAGGGTAGATCATGCCTCAGTAACTTTCTCACGTTTTTTAACACAGTGACCACTGAACTAGATAAGGGTAATGGGTTTATAGTGATTCTACTGACCTTGCTAAGGCCTTTCACAGAATACCACATGGAATTCTAATCAGTAAACTGCACAATATGGGGATGGATATAGGGTTGGTGATGTCGATAGGAGGGGTGGTTGATGGAGAGATATCAGAGAGTGGTTTATTCAGGAGTAGAGTTCAAAAGACGGCCTGTGACTAGTGGTGTGACACAGGGTTCTGTTCTTGGACCACTACTTTTCAATTTGTTCATTAACGATATAGGAAATGATCTGAGACGAAGTGTTTACTTCTTTGGTGATGATGCAAAGTTGGGTAGGGCAATAGTGAGTGCACAGAATATCAAAATTTTGTAAGATGATTTGGATAGTTTGGAGGAAGGACTAAACTAAGGAAAATGGATGACAATTTAATGTGGCAAAGTGCAAGTTTATCATTTTGGGGTGAAAAGATTAGCAGCAGTATATCACTTTGGTGGAACTGTACTCCAGGAGATTGATGAGGCTAGGGATTTGGGAGTGTTGGTGGAGAGGGAGTTGAAGTTTAGGGGGACACATTGCAAAAGTGGCTAAATCAGCTCATCAAATCACTTGGCTGCTGAAAAATGCTTTAACAAGCAGAGACAAACAGGTTATTGTTCCTCTGTATCGAGCCTTGATAAGACCCCATCCAAACTAATGTGTCCATATATGGGCGCCAGGGTTTCTTCTCGATGGGGAGGAAGTGGAGAGGATCCAGTGACGAGTGACCAAGATAATAGCAGGACTATGGAATGAACCTTAGGAGAACAGGTTTAAGATTTGTGGGCTGCAGAAATTGGTTAATAGGCGAAAAAGGGGTGATATGATTGAGACATTGAAATTACTGAAGGGTTTCTATAAGATTAATTCAGAAGATATTTTTGAGAATAGGACTGGTAGTGGAGGGACTAGGGGCCATCCATGGAAGCTTGGTAAGAGTGTGGTTAGCAAGGGTGTTAGAGCTAGGTTTTTTACTCGGAGAGTGGTAAATGAGTGGAGTATGCTGCCGGAGTCTGTTGTGGGTGCCATGATTGTAAATGAGTTCAAGGTGAAGTATGATAGATACTGTGTGAATGTTGAATAGTTGGTCTTGACAAGATGTTGGGCCTCCCTCGATGAATCTAAGGACTGCTTGGAGCTGCCCGTAATAATAATAATAATAACTTAGGTACCTACCTTCAGTGGCGTACTTGCTAATTTTTTTAACATATTGCGCCAGTAATTGAACTTCCAGTTTCGGTACAGTGCGTCTTATGGTCCGGAAAATACGGTAATCATCTGGGGCTACTGGTACACAATAATAAATACACATATTAGAAGGTTTCTCAGTTGTATGTAACGGTTGTGAAGTTATCATAACGTCTAAATGCGTAATTAATTATTTATTGTAATTTGTTGTGTAAAACGTTTTGTAACGGTTCTCCTGATTAGGTACGACTTACGAAACATGTTGGGTTTTAATTGCTTATTTTTATTAAAATCTTTATTTACATCATAATGTGATCTCAATACCGAAACTTTCCACAGAACTGCTAAACCACAGAAACTTACGTTTTAAAGTCTTTTTACAAGTGTATCTGTGTATGTACTTGGGTTCAAGTCACTATCATTGGCGTTTTGAATTTGAATATTAAAGTGACGTTGTGCCTCAGCAGAAAAACTATTTCAGAAGTACCCAGTACTTCTAAACAGTCGTTTCATTTTTCGCTCATTAAAAAACGAATTAAAATAAAGGAGAACATTAAAATATACTATTAAAACTGATATAACGCAGAATAAAAACAGGTTAAATACCAATAAACGGATAACAATTTTAAAAAGGAAAATTTGGCGAAACCCTGGTCCGGGAGTAAAAGCGGTAAAAGGCTGGGCCATTCGATGTTGGAATTCCCAGCTCAGGTTTATTCAGGCGAACCGCTTCACACACATATTTGAATAAAATCAAATTAGAGTAAATTAAATTAATCATAATGATATGAAAATCTAAATTTCAAGGTACTGAAATCAATGGTCACACAGATGCCAACGTCTTCACCCAAGAGACATCTTTCGTGCTCCAAGAATCGAGAAAGATGGGCAAAGAAGCAGTTCTTACTTCAACCATAAATTAGGTCTTTCAGCTGTGGTATTTTAAAAAGTTTATTAAAAAATGACATAATTATTCCTCATCAGAGAGGAAATTCTATCAGGATCACCAAAGAGAAAGTTGGCACTGGAATACTGAGAACGTCAGCTGACTTCCGCATAACGCCCTGGCTGATGGACACTAGTAGACGAGGTGCACTGCAGTTTCAATACCACGGCATACGTCACGGAATGAATCACAATGTTAGAGCACTATTGAGATTTCGCCAGTTTCAGTGGAGATCCTCAGTAGGCGATCCGTCAAGCCAAACCTCAGTGAAAACAATGCATTCATCTGTTTTTGATATTTGAAGAGAGTACATCTTCATTCGTACCCAGATTAAGCGTTTCAAAATAGAAAAAATCAAATTTCTAATATAATTTTTGGGAATTAGTTGAAATATCCCTGAACCCAATTTGCTAGAAGTGTTTTTAGTATTGCATAAGGAGCAATACCACTTTTTCATCGTCTTCGATATATATATATATATATATATATATATATATATATATATATATATAGCAGGCAACGATGCCAAACATGTCAAAATAATGATACTATTGAGTGAAAAAAAATTACTGATTAATCGTATTAATACTGATGAATGTCATCCATTACTCTATTAGCACAGAAATAAAAGCTACGGCACATTGCTGCAGGCTTTGTCCTACTTATTGTAATTTAATATATATCCCCTCCATGGTAACTGATAATTTCACACATTATCTACGTCCCAGACTACGAATGTATGATTACTTTCACCAATTGGCAGTAATGTAGTCATTCTCATTACACACCAATCCTCTCACGGAATTACTAAATACAGCACCTTCAAACATTTGGTATTCTCTCTCTCTCTCTCTCACATGCTGCCTCAGGTAAGTATTCCTTGGCAATTGAATAAATTAATTTTCTTCCTACCACGTGTCCTTTCCTCCTTTTAACCAATGAGAGCATTGTTTGCTATTTCCCATAATAATCACTTAGGAGGAAAAACCCGCTTGCCCGTGCCAGAGATCGACTAACTCGGGAACCGGTCGAAAAAAGGCTTAGAAAAATTTCCTCTAGTCGCCGACTAGACTCAAAACCAAGACTTCCTTCGTGCGGCCAAGCGCGCTGGTATGCAAACGCCACATCCACTGAGCTACACAGGCTTAGACATATATATATATATATACTGTATATATAATGTAGAAAGTATTTTACCTTGGGTATAATAAATGTTAAAGATTCCAAGCTATTTTAAAGCTGGTTTTACACCATTATTATTATTATTATTATTATTATTTTATTTATTTTTTTTATTTATTTATTTATTTTTTTTATAATAATAATTTATTGATTGCTAAAATATTTATACATACAATAAACATCTTGTGTGACATTGCACCTTATAATTTTACAGAGTTCAGCACTAAGTGCTGCAATTCCTACATTGGATTTCAATTAAAATTTTTAATAATACTTTTTTGCCTTTATATTATGTATTTACAACACATGTTTTACCAGTCCAATTTTACCAGCGAACTCTACGCAATAATTAAAGCACTAGAAGCCTACTTAAATCTATCATCATCTCAACAATCTGAAGGAATTATAATTTACAGTGACTCAAGATCAGCTATGGAGGCAATCAAAAATGGCAATACCAAGCTCACACAAGACATCCATAAACTCTTAAATCATCTAAAGTGTTTAGGTAAAAGTTGCATTCTACAATGGATTCCTGCTCATGTAGGCATTGATCACAACGAAGCAGCTGATAAATTAGCAAAAGAGGCCAGAGAACTCAACCAAGAAACTCATATGATAACTCTTGCTGATGCCAATGCACTAGCAAAAGCTAAACTAATTCCATTGAAATCAGTGATACAACATCAAATTCCCGAGATCAATGCTGACAGAAGGACCTCCACTACGATAGCAAGACTACGAACAGGACATTATAGAGGAATGAAGATCAATACAGATGATACGAGAACATATAGAAACTGCAACAACTGCCCCAATACGGAACTGACACCCACTCACATCTTTACCTGTCCAGCAATTACAGCAGCCTTGCAAGAAATAGATCCTAATCCTGAACAACAGCTCTATACAAACAAAATCACAGACATAGCCAAAGCAGTACAAAGAGCGCACGGAAACATCTAAGACTCTTCAAAGGACAAGACAACAACAACAACAACACATGTTTTTTTTGTTTTTTTTTTTGAAGATTGAGAAAGAGTGATTATACATACAAATTTCTGCATTTGCTTATAAGGATTACTTGTAGATGAGTGAGGCAAGTTAATCCCACCTACTTCGAAGCTAGGGTTAGCTTTTATGAAGAGAGTGGGATTTAGCCTTTACTATTTGTGTTGTTGCTACTGTTTATGTTTGGGATGTAGGTATTGGATGCTAGTGATTTGTGATGTGTATATTAGTGTTAATGGTTTCTTAACTTTGTTGGTATATTTTCCAGAGTTCGTTTTTTAATGTTCTGTAGTTATCTACGTGTTCTAACTTTCTTGGTAGGTTGTTGAGTTGCGTGGGTATCTGATGTGATCTCACAAAAGAACCGTATGAGTTGTTGAAGGGTGTGGGGATGTAGAGAGTTGTTGTAGGTCGTGTTATACGATATGTGTCTCTGTTGTTTCGATAGGTGATGTTGAAGTAATTCCTTGTTAATGTCATGTAGTGTTTCAGGTTTTTAATGCTCAGAATTTTGTGTATCGCCATGTGCTTGTCGTATATTGTTGCCGATAAGGTGTCCAGATCACTGTTGACACGATTTTTCTGTGTAGTGTTTCTAATTTTGTTAGGTAGCTGTTTGATGTATTTGCATAGACTGTTATTCCGTATCTGAGTAGGGATTCGCAGATACCGTGATATAGGAGTTTTTTTATGTTGGGTGTAATAATGTCTTTAACTTGGAAGAGTTTTGCTGTGATGATCCGGAGTTTGGTGTTTAGGTATTCTATATGTTTTGTCCATTTAAGTGGGAATCTATATAGAGACGGAGGTATTTTGCGTGTGTTACAGGTTTGATTTCGGAACATTGGCAGGTATTTTTGTTGTTAATGCAGCGGTATGTGTGACAATGTATCGATAGTGATGTAGGGCGTATGATTCTTGGGTTGTGTTGATTAGAATTGCGTTTTGGTGGAAGTATGTTATGTTTAGGTCTTGTTGTGCTTTGCAGAGAGCTGTGTTAATGTCTCTGTGGATTGCTAGTAGTGCAGTGTCATCTGCCTATTGACATATTTGACTTCTTATGGATATGTTATGAACATCGTTAATGTATATGTTGAATAGAGTAGGTGATAATATTGCACCTTGAGGTACAACGTGTTTTACTTGTATGCTCCGACTGTGACATGTACCTATTTTTGTTACTTTTGTACTGTTTGAGAGGTAGTTCTTGAACCATGTATGCAATGTTCCTCTTATACCTATTGAGTATAGTTTAGTGAGTAGTATGTCATGTTCAAGTGTGTCAAATGCTTTGGTTAGGTCCAGCAGTATAAGGACAGCGTACTTGTTTTTGTCGAGAGCTTTGTTTATTGTGTCAGCGATGTCTTCTAATAAAGTAATGGGGCTTTTTGTTTTCTGAAAGCCATATTGGTTTTGTGAGATGATGTTGTACTTCTGTAAACAGTTCTGTAGTCTGGTGTGTGTTATTTTTTCTAGAAATTTTGAGATGACTGGTAGTGTAGCTATTGGTCTGTAGTTCTGAGTATCGTTTTTTTGCCGTGTTTGTATATTGGCGTAATTACTGCAGTTTTTAGTTGTTGTGGAATAATGCCTGTTTCGAATATTATGTTCACGAGTTTCAAAATTATTGGATTTATTTATTCAAAGTGTGTTATAAGGTCTGTGAGTCTTATTTTGTCTATTCCTGGAGTGGTCTTTGGTTTTAGTTGTAGGATTGCTTCTTTCAGTTCCTGTTTTGTTATGGGCAGAAAATACATCGTTTGTTGTTGACTTCAGCTAAAGTGAAGTCAACAACAAACGATGTATTTTCTGCCCATAACAAAACAGGAACTGAAAGAAGCAATCCTACAACTAAAACCAAAGACCACTCCAGGAATAGACAAAATAAGATTTTTTTTTTTGTTGTTGTTGTTGACTTTGTGTCGGTAGTTTTTTGTTGATCCTTGGTAGTTTGTCCTTTTTGAGTTGTGTGATGTTGTTTGTAAAAGCATGGTTGAATGCGTCTGCTAGTTCCTCTTGGTTTATGTCCTGACAGAAACTTTTTGCAATAAAATCTTGTGCTAAAGTTTTCTTTTTCGGGTTACTAATTCGTTGAGTGTAGCCCATATTTGCTTAATATTGTCGTTATATTCCATGAATTTTTGCAAGTAGTAGCGTCTTTTTGCCCTAGAATTTTTGTTGTTAGTTTCTTATGTTTTTGTATAAGGTTTGTAAATGTGTGTTACTGGGTGACTTTTTAAGTTTTTTCCATAGATTTTGTTTTACAGTAATAGTATTTAGCATGTCATCATTTATCCATGGATTGTTGTCTGTTTGTCTCCTCGTTTGTGTAGGTTTTGTTGCTTATTTTATATTTCTGTGAACTTTAGTTGAAAATTCTCGTATAATGTTACAGGATCGTTTATTTTAAGTAGGGTATTCCAGTCTGTATTTTTTACTTGGTTATCGACAATGCTCTTTAGTATGATCGAGTTTTGTCGACTTTTGTGGTGGTGCGAGGGGGGGGTAGGAAACGTAATAAAACGCAGGTGAGACAAACTAGTGATCGGCAATTTTTACGTTAATTATTGATGATGTATATGTATGGGCGGGAGCCCGTATGTTGATATGATCAATGCATGATTGTGTTAGTGAGTTACTGAGTATTTCTTCTCTTGTTGGGGAGTTAATGATAGGGTTTATGTTGTACTGACTTAGTATATCAAGATATGTGTTAGTGGTTGAAGAAGCGTGGTAAATAGTATTTATGTTAATATCTCCTATTAGGATGAGCCTGTGTGTTTTACGCGGTTGGATGCCGCTTAGCCATTTTTCTTAACTCGTGAAGAAAACTGAGTGGATTATTATCTGGGGGTCTGTATATTGTGTTTATTGTGTATTTGATACTGTTGTGGCTATTTGTGTGTTCCAAAATTAGTGTTTCCGCATGTTCGAAGTGAGTTTGTTTTTCTGTCACGTTGTATTTTTCTTTGATAAATACCACAATGCTACCTCCTCTTTTGTTTGGTCTACATAAGTTGTAGGTTTGGTAATTATTTATGTTGTATGCGTAAATTTCTGTGTCGTTTATTGCAACTTCGGTTAGTATTAGCGCATCTATATTTATCATGGTATAATTGACCTGTGTTATCAATGTAAGCCAGTGTTTTTTTTATGCTTCTTATGTTTGTGTGTATGATAGTGAAGTTGGTGTTGGTAGAAATGTTTTCTGACCATTTCTTCAAAGAGTCAAAGACATTGAAGTTTATGTTGTCTGACTGGAAATGTTCACCTATGTTTGAGATCTCCATTATATAGTTTTTAAATGAGTTCTAATCTTATTCTTAATGGTGTGAAAAGTTAGTGTTTTATATTGGTAGGCTGTGTAAGTCGGATTCACTTGTAATTATGTATACTCGAGTGTTTTCATTCTTTCTCAAAAATATCTGGAATTCTTTGTCCACAGGAACTCGTAGTTTTTCTCTGTTTTTGCCTTCCTTGCTTGGTATAGAAGATTTTTGAAGTATGGAGTCCAGTCTTCCGTTATATAGATTGGTGTTGGAAGTTTCTTATCAGTTAGAATCGTTGTTGTCGGCATTGTTTTCTTGCTTGCTTAAGAATGGAGTCTCTCAGATTTCTGTTAGTAAAACGAACGATGATTGGTGGCGGTCTCTCTTTATTTTTTTGTGGGCCTCGGTTGATATAGGTGATATCTGTGGTTGCGATTTGAATTCAAAAATTTGCTGACGATCAGTTGCATTATGTTGCTTAAGTCCTCTGTATTTTCTTTCGTTATTCCCTCAATTTGAAGTTCTTTTAATAATAATAATAATAATAATAACATTTTACAGTGCTTCAACTCTGACTGTGTATATACGTGTATTGAAGTATTTGTATACTTTCACTGCAAAACATTCAATATCAACTGGTAAACATTCGACAGCACACTGGAGATAATTGAGTACAATGTGTGCCCCACAACCAATACCGATAATCTGCCCTATTCAGTTCAGTTTCAAGTTTTTGCCATACATTATTTTTGCCAAGTCCTTTGCAACCACAAAAATTAGTGTTCGTGTTATCCTCACAAAGTAACAATTTCATTTTCCAAGGCAAATTTGTCACTTACTTCCTTTAATATAGCACACTGTAGGTCGGATGTTTCGCCACGAGAGGAAATAAAGTCTATAATTTTGTCTTAAACTCCCCACAATATATGAATAAGTATCACACAACGATTGGAAAACGCATGTCTTTTTTGTTTGATGCATCTAAACTGACTGTAATGCTTTTCGTTTTATTCAAATCATCAGTTACTTCGCCCAGAATGTATGGTGATAAAACGGTGGCAATTATTGCTTCTGCTTTGGTACGTGCTGAAGAAAATTTTGGTTCATAAATTTTATTTATCAATGTCGACAAGCAGTCATTTGCGCGAAAATTTTGGCCGCGACGCACAGTATAATAAGCAACAAGAGCTTCACTTGCTGCAGTTTTATCGCTTTCACTATCACCATAAACGAGCTGATGTTTTTATCTGAAGCCAGAGTCTTTTCAGCATCTTTGTGGTTCTGGCTACGTAGATGTTAGCTGATGTCGCTTCTGCCTCAACGAGCAACGGAAAAATGGATATTGCAATGTTGGCTCACCATTTTTGTTTCATCGCGACACAGCTTGTGCAGTTTAATAAATTTGAATGCTTTCTGGAGTTCGTCATTAAAACTGCAGTTTTGCCTCTTTGACATTGCAAGAATAGACTTAAAAAATATGAAATTTAAACCGCCGGCGTTGAATAACAAAGCCATTGGTTACCATACAAGTAAAACAAAATCTAACACTACAGCAGAACAGGCGCCGCGTCTGAGACGCACAAGTGCTGCCAACATGTATTTCTTTTTTTTTTTCTCTGAATAAATCATTGCAGATATTGGTATTTTGTATCGAACATAGCGACTCTATGGTGATACAAATTACTGGTATCCATGATATCTATATACGATTATAGGTTATGAATAATAATTAATGACTGACAAATATTAAACTATATTTACAGTTTTCATTAAAAACCGGGCGAAATTGACATTTTTATTACAACGACGGAACTGCCGGGAAATATGAAAAAAATAAATAAATAAATAAAACGGAACTGTCCCGTTCAAAACGGTACGTATGGTCAGCCTAGATTAAAGGCCTCACCTGCTCCCTATAAAAGAATAAAAGGCGTTAGCTGATTATTTATTATTTTTTATAATTTTCTTCTTGAGAGTTGTATATCCTTCACATTCTGTTTCATTAACTATTATACATCATATTCTATCAACATGTATCTTTCCTGACATAAGGATACATAGCGTTGTATCCTTATGAATGGTGAAGTGGAAATAACCAAATGCCAAAATAACTTCCTGCTTGTTTTGAATACTCCTGGAATTCGTGTGACATTGCTATTAGGCCCAGATATTCTTATGCTTTTGCACTTATACTATCGCTACTAAGTTAGGCATTTGTTGTGCATTCTCACACTCACTTGCCCACAGTTATGTATGGACTGAATGAACAGCTTCCCCTAACAGTCCTAGTTTTTCTAATTTTTCATTTGCAATCTGAATTTATCCCACAACACCTTTCCCAACTCCAAACACAATTTCCATTCAAGGGCAAATCGTACATGTAATATAAATCTTTTTTCTCTTTCAAGTACAGCCTACAACATCATAAATTCCACATTAGTTCTCCTACATAATCTTCACATTCAATCATTTGCTATTATTGCTATCCTTCTCAACTCACCTCTGACATATTGTGGAAACAGACCATTATCTTATCTTTCTCACTTTTCTCTTATGTTACTTTTAGTAGCTTTTACCTTTCCTCACATATACCATACTATTCTGTTTTCAAATCATTTGTTCCTTCCTGCCAAAACAATCAAATCAATCACATTTTCTCACTATTTGTCCTACATCCTAATAGCCATCCTAAAATTATTAATCTTCGCATCCAGAAAGTACCATTTCGCCACTTTCTAATCACGCACATCTATGTATAAAGAAACACCATACAGGATGTTTCTCTTCTTTGTGTTTCTCACTTAGTCAGGTATTCATTTATCTTTTCTCTGATCACATTGTTTCTGTTTCTCATCTGAGCCACACACCTGACATTTGTTCTAGCTCACGCTTTTTCCTGGAAATGACTCGACGTAATCAAACTATATATATCTAGTATTATATTATATACTGTAGTATTTTTAAACCTCTGAGAAGGCGTGACTAGGCGAGCTAACATTTTGAACTCACTCAGTACATGGCGTCTGTGATTGGTTATTGTGTCACCCAATCCAATTGAACGTTGTCACCTGTCATGAGTTGAGAGCTTTCTGTATGATGGCTGTATTACAAACAGCTGTTACATATGTTTCTGGAACTGAAAATTTGAAAGTGGATGCTAGGAGAAAAAAATCTAAATGTTTCTCTTGCTATGCGGTATAGCATCTGTTGAGGTTACAATTTTTTTTTAACGGTATATAGTCATTTTTATTCTAGTCTTCGGAAACAACAGATAGCAAAAAATATCTCTTCCTGAATAAAAATGAATATTCTATGTATTATAAGACATTGATCTACAACAAAATACAAGCAATGTGAGATTGATGAGACAGAACTGCTGATACTAAAAAAAATGAATATAGGATTTCTGAAAGTGATAATTCCGATAATGATCGGATGTTATGTATTCTCAGTAAACAAAAGAAAATTCTTGGAAAACGGAGCATATACACTAACCAGAGAAATACACATAACATGGGAAACAAATTTTACGAAATTATTGGGTGCTCCATCAAACCATATTTATTCCTGCTATACTCTTTGTCTCCTTGTAAGTTTTTTTTTTTAATTATGCCATCATAAATTCACTTATTCATGTCTAGACTTGATAGGCTCATGCTATTCGCTCTACCCAGCAACTTATAGGACACACATATCACAAATGTTAATTATTAATAATTCGTTTAGCATTAATGAAAGTATTTCTACTCACACTTATTCTTTCCTTTCATTTTCTATTCTCACATGTGTTATAAATGATGGTTCACATATTTTCATCTTTGAGCATTTTAAATATACTAACCAAATATAACATTCTCCTTCATTGTTGTTTTCTAATAAATCCGATTGTTCCCCTACTACAGAAGTATTCAAAGTTATCCTACAATTAATTGCACTGGACCAATTAATATGAGCGTTAATGTGCTATACACTCTAAAAATTTTCATACATTGATAAAAATGCAATCATATGGTCATGTGCGTCCTCAGAGCGGAGAACAACAGGGAACTCCCCACGGGATCGAGCAAAAAATTCCACAAATTATAATCATAAAAGCGATTGCGATATGTAACCTTAAATCCTCTACCATGAAACGCTCTTTCTGTCTTAAAATTTTATTATGGGTTGGCCTGCTTTGGCCCATGGCCGGGTAGCCATAGAACACATGTTTTATTGCAACAATAAAGCACATGTTCCTGTTTTTGGTTCGTAGTTCTCTGTGTCTAGGGAATCGCTGAGTGAAATGTGAATTGTAAATTTATAGTGAAACAAATTTAAACAGAAAAATACATTTTTAAAAGGTAAGTGTATGTAATTCAATATTATTTTACTGTTAGTTTTATGATTTTTTTGGTTTTAAACTGAAATAATTTGATTTAGGATTTGGGGATTAATTACTTGATTTTGAATAAAATATGTCGGTCAATTTTTTTATATATGAAATTGTGCTAAAAACTGTATTAATTCCAAATACTTTTTTCGTCCAAGAATTAAAGATCATTAAGTCGATGTAAAATGAAAATAATGTATTTATAGTTTACATCGACAAATAATTACATAAAAAATTCTAAAAGACGTTCATCGATATAATCATTAAAAAAAGGCGTTAATTGATTTAGGTTTGGTATCGTTATATATATATATATATATATATATATATATATATATATATATAGAGAGAGAGAGAGAGAGAGAGAGAGAGAGAGGGAGAGAGACTTTTGGACTAGTTTGCTACTTAGTTGTTGTCCGGCAGGGGCAATCAAGATTTTTCTTCCTGTAACTCAGGATTTTCGTCTCGTGAACTAAAGAAAATCGACTAGAGAACCCACAATATGTCAGATATTAAAAAGATTGTATTACGGTTAGGGACCAGAGATGATGGCATTTGTTAGCCGTCTCTTCACTGTGTGGCAAGTAACTTAGTGATAGCCATGGGACAGTTATATCTAATTGACTGCTGGTGGCAATTGAACTGCTCACTGTGCTCCCAAAAGCGAGATAGAGCTAAAACGACTCCCCTGGGAATAGAAGGCATTAGATGATTTATATATACAGGGTGTTCGGGATAAATTTGACAGTTTCGTAAGGAAAAAGAAAATCTTCTTTGTATCTATTAAATTTAATGAATTGACAAAAAAACATTACAGGCAGAGTTAATTACAATACTATCAACAAGATTTACTCAAAATAACCACCATTAGCATCGATCACAGCTTCAATTCTGCTTCGGAACCTCGAACAAGCTGATGCTACAGTCTCCCTGGGAAGGGCCGCAAAAACTGTTTTAATTTTATCCATTAACTGGGCTTTTGTATTACTGGAAGTGCGATTGGTGTCTTTTTCAACTGCGCCCCATACAAAATAATCCATGGGGTTAAGGTCTGGGGAGTTTGGAGGCCAAACATTTGGACTGGTGAAGTCGTAGAAATTTTCAGACAACCATTTTTGACTTTTCCCAGAGGTGTGGCAAGGGGCCGAATCCTGCTGCCATACATACGGCCTACCATTGGCTACCCTTGTTATCCAGGGCTTGACTACAGTTAGCAACTCCACGAACAAAGCCCGAATTCCAATGCCAGGGTTCTTCAACACCTGTTCCTGCAGATTTGCGAGGAATTCTGCTGTACGAACTCAATCAGATCGTCTGCTAGGGATCTTTCTTCTTGCTACATCCTCGTAGTCACCATTGCAAGTCTCTAGTTCATGCCTGATTGTTTTTACTGTATTCAGGGAGCATTGGGCAGCAGTCGTAATATCCTTATTTTGATGGTGGGCACGAATCATCATGATACAAGTTATTCTCTTCCATGATTCAGGTGGGTTCCAGCTATCCATCCTTTCTGACATCTTGTATATGAATGAAGAAGGGTCCAAACTTTTAAATGAAGAGAAGTGTGTGTTAATACATGTAACTTATGGAAAAATATAATTAATTATAAATATGTCAAATTTATCCCGAACACCCTGTATATGTAGAAAGTTTTTTACCTTGGGTATAATATATGTTAAAGATGACAAGCTATTTTAAATCTAGTTTTACTCCATTTCCCAAGTAAGCTAACAGTTGGGAAATGGAGTTAAACCAGGTATAAAATAGATTGGCATCTTTAACATATATTATGTTCAAGGTAAAGAACATTCTATATCTATCTCTCATCCTGAGATTTTTATTTAATAAGGTCAAAGCACCTTATGGTAACTTGGGTTGGTAAAATACTTATAAACTCTGTGTTCATTACCCTTGGTATTTCTATCCTGGTATTTCTATATATATGTATATGTATATATATATATATGTGTATATATATATATATATACATATGGGAATAAATTTTTAACTTGGGTATATTGTATATTAGGATAACCAAGCAATTTTATATGCTTGGTTATTTTAGCTCCTAATCCCAAGTATGCAAACAATTAAGTTTGCGCCTGAAACAAAGTTCAAGTCTAAAGATGGTACAACACCTGTGCAACTCATTGTAAAGGTGGGTAAAGCTCTGATCACTATTCTTAGTATTTTCCCATAATGTAAAGCACATCTCACTAGAAGATGTATACTGCAATGCATTATGGGTGGGGTCACTACCCAGACCGGTTTCAACCTTTTTTGAGGTCTCTTCAGTGAGTAGCTAGACCCTAAATACCAAGGTTTTAGTAATACAAAGCCTTATCAACTTTACCTATATAAGTTGCAACAAGGTGTATTAAGTTTTAATAAAAATCTCTGGAGGAGATATTGATGGGAATAAATTTTTAACTTGGGTATATTGTATATTAGGATAACCAAGCAATTTTATATGCTTGGTTATTTTAGCTCCTAATCCCAAGTATGCAAACAATTAAGTTTGCGCCTGAAACAAAGTTCAAGTCTAAAGATGGTACAACACCTGTGCAACTCATTGTAAAGGTGGGTAAAGCTCTGATCACTATTCTTAGTATTTTCCCATAATGTAAAGCACATCTCACTAGAAGATGTATACTGCAATGCATTATGGGTGGGGTCACTACCCAGACCGGTTTCAACCTTTTTTGAGGTCTCTTCAGTGAGTAGCTAGACCCTAAATACCAAGGTTTTAGTAATACAAAGCCTTATCAACTTTACCTATATAAGTTGCAACAAGGTGTATTAAGTTTTAATAAAAATCTCTGGAGGAGATATTGATGGGAATAAATTTTTAACTTGGGTATATTGTATATTAGGATAACCAAGCAATTTTATATGCTTGGTTATTAACCAAGTTATTAATAACCTTGGTTATTAATAACCAAGCATATAAAATTGCTTGGTTATCCTAATATACAATATACCCAAGTTAAAAATTTATTCCCATCAATATCTCCTCCAGAGATTTTTATTAAAACTTAATACACCTTGTTGCAACTTATATAGGTAAAGTTGATAAGGCTTTGTATTACTAAAACCTTGGTATTTAGGGTCTAGCTACTCACTGAAGAGACCTCAAAAAAGGTTGAAACCGGTCTGGGTAGTGACCCCACCCATAATGCATTGCAGTATACATCTTCTAGTGAGATGTGCTTTACATTATGGGAAAATACTAAGAATAGTGATCAGAGCTTTACCCACCTTTACAATGAGTTGCACAGGTGTTGTACCATCTTTAGACTTGAACTTTGTTTCAGGCGCAAACTTAATTGTTTGCATACTTGGGATTAGGAGCTAAAATAACCAAGCATATAAAATTGCTTGGTTATCCTAATATACAATATACCCAAGTTAAAAATTTATTCCCATCAATATCTCCTCCAGAGATTTCTATTAAAACTTAATACACCTTGTTGCAACTTATATAGGTAAAGTTGATAAGGCTTTGTATTACTAAAACCTTGGTATTTAGGGTCTAGCTACTCACTGAAGAGACCTCAAAAAAGGTTGAAACCGGTCTGGGTAGTGACCCCACCCATAATGCATTGCAGTATACATCTTCTAGTGAGATGTGCTTTACATTATGGGAAAATACTAAGAATAGTGATCAGAGCTTTACCCACCTTTACAATGAGTTGCACAGGTGTTGTACCATCTTTAGACTTGAACTTTGTTTCAGGCGCAAACTTAATTGTTTGCATACTTGGGATTAGGAGCTAAAATAACCAAGCATATAAAATTGCTTGGTTATCCTAATATACAATATACCCAAGTTAAAAATTTATTCCCATCAATATCTCCTCCAGAGATTTTTATTAAAACTTAATACACCTTGTTGCAACTTATATAGGTAAAGTTGATAAGGCTTTGTATTACTAAAACCTTGGTATTTAGGGTCTAGCTACTCACTGAAGAGACCTCAAAAAAGGTTGAAACCGGTCTGGGTAGTGACCCCACCCATAATGCATTGCAGTATACATCTTCTAGTGAGATGTGCTTTACATTATGGGAAAATACTAAGAATAGTGATCAGAGCTTTACCCACCTTTACAATGAGTTGCACAGGTGTTGTACCATCTTTAGACTTGAACTTTGTTTCAGGCGCAAACTTAATTGTTTGCATACTTGGGATTAGGAGCTAAAATAACCAAGCATATAAAATTGCTTGGTTATCCTAATATATATACATATATATATATACATATATATATATGTGTATATATATATATATATATAATAATTATAAATGTTTATAATTGTAATATTTATAATTATAATAATTAAAAATATATCATCATCATCAACATCATGCGTATCAAGTATTTTGGTGTAGCATGGCCTGTTGCAGCCTTAGAAATCACTATTTAAGAAGACATCCTGGTTTTCTTTTTCCTAATGGCTTGTACTTTAAGGGGTGGTTTTTAAATCTTTCTGTTTTAATTCTTTGAACGTGTTCCATCCATTTATATTTATATTTTTTAATTTTTTCCATTACTGGTTCTTGGTTTACTTCTTTCATAATTTCTTCATTTCTTTTGTGATTAAATAGGTTAACCTTTGCAGTTTTCCTCATAAACTTCATTTCTGCTGTTGTTAATCTTTTGTTTGTCTTTTTGTTTTATTGTTCAGATTTCACTTCCATACATTAAGACTGGTAGGGCTAATGTATTGTATACTTTTAGCCTGGTTTGTTTTTGAACTAGGTTTTGTTTAAAAATAGAGTTAATTACACCTGTTATTTTTAAATATTTTGCAATTTTTACCTTTATATCTTTTTCATTTTCATATGTGATCATACAACCTAGGTAGTTAAATGAATTCACTTGTTCTAAGATCTTGTTATCTATTACTATCTTAGTTCTTGCTGGATCTTGTCCTTTAAAGGCCATAGCGTTTGCTTTTTCTGTTGATATTATCATACCATAATCTTTGAATATCTCATTTAGATCTAAAATAGCTTTCTGTAAGTTATCTTCATAATTTGCAATAATTATTTAGTCGTCAGCGAAGAGGAGAAAGTTTAATTCCTTGATGTAAATTTTTATTCCATTTTATTATTATTTCATTTAAGTAGATATTAAAAAGAGTTGCTCAGAAGGGACATCCCTGTCGGACCCCTTGGTTTATCTCTATCCTATATGATAGCTCGTGATTTAATATTATTTCTATTTGATTATTTTCATATATACCTGTGATAGCTTTTAGGATATTATTTTGTATTTGTCTTTCTTTTAATATGTTAAATAATATTTCTTTTAACTGTGTCAAATGCTTTTTCAAAGTCAATAAATGCAATATGTGTTTCTAAATTGTATTCTCTTCTTTTCTCTATTATTAATTTTAGGCAAAAGGCTGGGTTTGCTACCTTAAGGCTTCTGAACTAGCCTTCTTCTGAATTTAAACCCACAGGAGGAATAGGGTATATTGAAGGGGGAAAGTGTAGATTATAGAAGAATTATAGTAAGATTTATTGAGAGGGCATAGTTGTAAGGCCAGAAATGAAAAGACCCCATGGCCCTCGTGTACTGTAATAGCATAAGGATCATAAAATAAGAAGAGTTGGCTGATAAGGCCTAATAGGAAAGATTTAAAGTAAGTAGATCTTCCTCAAAGTAGAAGAAGGAGAAGATAGATCCAGCTAGGTATTCATGGGAGTGCCGCTTCCCTTACAATCAAGGTGATTGCCCCTTATGGCTCTGTTGATCCACGAGTCCTTACTCACTATATTTGGACCACCCCACCACACACACACACACACACACACACGCACATGGTGGGCTCCCCTATCTGCCATCCAGGGGATGCGCTTTCTAGGGGTAACTGTGAATCAACATGCATGTTGATTCACTTGATTTTATCTGTACACTACGATACCTTTTTTCTACAGCAATCTTTTTAAGAGTTTTAGTAACATGTTGGTTTCAAATATCTAATGTCTCTCTGTAAAATAGCTAAATTCTAACAGTATTGTGACTTTTCAGGTGAAATTTTCTCCACTAAAATTCTGGCTATTAATTTAATGCCCGAGAGGTGACAATTTCTTGAAATATTTGAGGGCTTGCACGAACAAATAAGACTTTTAATTCACTGAGTCAAAAAAAAGTCTGGTTAGTTTGTGGAATGAAATTTCACAAGAAAAAAATGTTATGGTCTTCCTTAAATTTGTATAACACATCAGTGACACCCAATTTGTTCATTTAAATTTACACATTTCATTTGAGTGAAATATTATTTACAAATTGTATTTACTAAATCTAACATACAGAAAATAAATAAAGTGAAAAATACAATCTATTTTTTGTTCGTTAAATTTGCACTGTAGTTCAACGGTTCTTCCCATGTTTGTGGAATTGCCATTATGTGGTTTTTGACAACATGAATCCCATCTGAAAGTTAATTTTCATTTGGTGATCATTGGGAATTTATTACTGTAGTAAAATTAAGGGTTGCATATTTATTTTTTTGAAACCAATACATATATTTCTGAGCATTATTAAAAGCACAGAATCTTTTGTTATGTTTCCACAAACATTTAAAAGTACATGTTATGTTTTTATGTTTTGGACATCCAATTTCATTTAAATTAAGAACAGGCCTCCCTATTAACCTCATCAATATTTTTGATTTTTCTCCTCCTTTGGCGAGTAACATTTGATATTTGCATGTTGATTCCATCATCCAATTTCTTAGTTTGTCCAGTGATAGAGAACCAATTTCCCACTTCAGCCGATGGTTATATTTTATTAACCATCAGCTGAAGATGGTTAATGTTTTTTAACTCTTTCAGGTAATTCTTTCCAACTACAAGGTGATTTTGTCAATGCATACCTTACAATAATTCCATCAGAAATACAAATTTTTTAGGAAATAAATTTGTGGTCTTATTCAAAGGAAATTGTACATCAATTATAGCAATGATAACCGAAAATTTGTATTTTTCATCCAATGTAGATTTTGCATGTTCGTTTTCCTTCATTCTTCTTTTTACATTTCTTCTTTGGGCACCACAAATAAATCATTATTTATTATAATTATTATTATCCTTTCACTGATTATTAGGTGTGATCTTATATTTTATGTTAACTTTCTGTTACCAAATTCTGAACAATTAGAACTTTTCACAAAGAAACTTTCAAAGAATTTTGTGGCTCACCCATTATTTTTACATTACCGAACACAAAACACCACAACACAATACAGCAGCTGCAGTGGATGAACGATTACCTTAAGTCCAAAGTCACTCGACTCTATGGTTTTTCTTATAATACTGTTTACCCTGACTATGCCCTACCTTGACTGTTCCTTCAAAAATGAACCTTTTGCGCTGATGACTCAACAACATGTTTTTGCATGCTGTTGGATATAGTATTGGTGTGTTTTTATTTTACTTTGTATGGGAAAAGGTAAAATATGTATTTACGTTATCTGGAGAGTACAAACATTTTTTCTATACCAAACTTTAAGAGTTTAAGTCACGTTTATGGGTTAATTATCTGCTGTCTCTCTGTAAAACAACCAAATTCTAACAGTTCGGATTTTCGGTGAAAACGAATTATTTTCAGATAACTCAAACAATGTCAATAGGTAGCATTAGACAATTTCTAAAAAAATCAATTACATGGATATCAGTTTTTCAACACTTTTCCCCCATTCTTGGCATTAATTTCACAGTAGTGATTTTTTTTACAATAATTAAACAGAATTGCAGTAAGGTATAAAGTTGTGGATTCAAAGATCAATTTCTAATCAGAATAACTGAGTAAAAAATTCGCTGTGGAAAAACACAACAACAAATGCGCACATCTTTGTTCATTTAAGTTTACAAATGCATATTTTATTTTACTGAAATACTCTTTACAAGTATATTCACAGAGAAAAATTCAAAACATGTAATTACCTGAAAATATTTCACAATATTTAGTTTACACTCTTAACATTTTCCAAAGAGTTCAATGAATAAAATTTTTGTTACTCACTGTTTCTTGGTTACATTACATCAAAATAGCTGGTCATGCAAAACAGTTTTTAAATCTGATACCATGGTAAGCACAGCTCCACACATTTGATATTGTGTCAGTCTGGAAATGACACTATGCCTCCCTAAACATTCTTTGTATTCTTTTCTCACCAAATATACACAAACAGTTTTTGTAAAATGTTTGTAAATGTCCCAAAACAAAGAATCTTTATCGAATTGAATAAAATCTTGAAAATGTAATTTTAACATTGATGAATTTAAATAATTAGCGATAATTTTCCCCATGATACGAATAGCTGGTCATTCAGTTTTCAAAAATAGTAAATGATTATCAATGTCATACATTTTTGGTGAAAATCTCTGAGTTTCTTCATAACTAATAGAAAAAACTTTACTTCCATCAGCTCGTGTATCATCAAGTATTACTTCGCCATCTTGGCTTTTCAGAATATAACACTCACTGAGGTCCATTTCGTAGTCAACTCTTCTTTGTAACTAACCGAGAATATCAGACCATTTCCTGCATAACTTTTCCCAAGTGGTCCTGGATGAATACATCACAATGTATGTGTCTTCTAAAATAATAATCGGTTTCCATCCCTTTAAAGCTATGTGAAGAGTTTTGTCTCGTGCTATTTTCCTTTAGATAGAAAATTTCAATGACTTCTGTGGCTTTCCCATTATTTTTCTTTACTTTCCTGAACACAGAACACCACAACAAAATACAATAACTGCACTGGATAAACGAATTGCCATAACTGGGAAGACATGACTCGTTTGTTTTTCCTTATAGTACTGTTTACCTGACCCTTAACCCTGACCGTTCCTTCCAAAATGAAACTTTCAAGTAAATGATTCACAGACATGTTTCTACATGCTGTTGGATATGATGTTGATGTAAGATTATCTTACTTTGAGACATCAAAGGGCAAATCTTATCTCTGTGGCTGGAAGTGTACTCTATATTAGTTGTCTTATTATGTTAAGTATTTTATCCTCAAAAATTGTTTTAGATGTTAGACTATGTGACTAGTTCTCTTACTCATATGTCTGAAATTGTTAGGATGGGAAAAAATAGCATTAGGTGGTGGAAGTGAAAAGTTAGTCAAGAGGGTGACAGAGGTCATCCCTGCAATGCTCCCCACCCCCCTAACCCCATCATCTCCTATTCTTCCCCTCTCCTGCAGAAGATGTCTGCTCAGGCTAGTGGAGATGAGCGAGCTCATCATTTGCAGATATCTTTTAGTGATGTCACCTCCAAATGATACTGATAATTTTGGAGGGGGAAAAATTCCAACTGATACTGATAAATGCAGATTGAAAAAAAGAAAGAAACGCTTCCCTGTAATGCTACCCTACTCCATACTCTAACCCCTCATCCCTTCTCCTCTAGAAAATGTCTGCTCAGCCTAGTGGAGATGAGTGAGCTCCTCATTTTCAGATATCTTTTAGTGATGTCATCTCCAAATGATAATAATAATTTTGGAGGTAAAAAAACACGTTTTTCCCCTCCAACGCATCACGCAAATGCTAGTATTTCATTGTAGCACAATGACAGTATGAAAGGTTGTAACTGTGGTTGTCGTTGAGATATAGGGGTTGAGCATTGGCAGCTCATGGCTTGAAATCTTGGTGGTGCTGCAACTTTTGAAATATACATACACACTGTAAGTACAGTGTACATGCGTTTGGATAAAATATCAAAATTATGCTAAAAATTAAAAAAAAATGAAATATGAAACAATATTGATTATTTTTGATAAAATTATATAGGTTAGTATAATTAAAAATTACTTAAAAATAAAATCCATTATCATACCCCAAATAATATTCTGAAATAAAAACTATAACAAATGTTATGTCTTTAATTGTAATGTCAAAATATTTAAAGAGATGGAGTAAACATGATAAGCACTAGGAACATTCTACTACTGGCGCAAACTGCATATAAACAATAGTGGAACTGTGCGATAGACAGTGCCGCATTATGCTAATAGCTCGCATCTGACTATGACGTGCTTATGCTTACATGCATAGCAATATAACACTGTGTAAACACAGTGCTGCTAGCATCCTTCACTCTCCTAAGTTCTACAAGATAAATTTTTGTTATTTTTCATACAAAATAAGAGAATTGTTTAGGATTGTTGATGATAAAATTAAATATTACAAGCAAATATATAATAAATTATTAAATATATTTATATATCGAGAAAAATTAGGGGTGCTGCAGTTCTTCAGTGCCTATGCACGAGCTGCCCCTGGGGTTGAGAATGATTTCTTTTGATTCTGTTATCTTTCTTTCTAATTCGTTATGGCAAAGGAAAATGTTATTAGACTTGTCCCAACTGTATGGCTAAGGTATTCTTCATTAGAATCAGTCTAGAACAGAACATGAATAGACAAAGTACTGGCTCGCATTCTCCTGTAATTGACTTCTCTCTTATGTTCTTCAATGCGTAACTGGATCGATTTCTCTGTTTGGCCAAAGTATGGTATATCACTCTTGCACCAAATCTGGTTAACACTGAGATATTTAAGGTTGTGAGATCTAGGTTTTGGATAACTCACTAAGGTGCGGATTTTTTTGGAACAGGAGTAAATAAAGTTCTTACATAGTATATCCTAAGAACCTTGGCCAGTTTGGGTGAGACAGAGCATATCTATGGTATAGAAATATTACCTTTCACCCTATTAGTCTCTCTTCATTATTGAGAGCTGGTGGATTTAATAGGAATTTGTAAATTGTTTTTTGTGAATAACCATTTAGTTGAAAAGTAGACCTGAGAAAATTGAGTTCTTTCTTAAGTTCTAACTCCTCATCAAGAAGAGGTCGAGCACGATATGCTAGGGTAGAAATGATTCCAAACTTTTGAGGAGGATAATGATGGAGTTGACCATGGAATTCACGGCCATGTCTCCAAATCATGAGAATGTCATCAATATATCTTTTCCAAATTCTTGGTTTTAAAGGATAAGAAGAGATGGCTTTAACTTCCAGATCTTCTAAATAGATGTTCGCAAGTATAAGTGACAGCGTATTTCCCATTGCAAAGACATAATTTTGTTTATAGATGGTGTCCTGAAAATTAAAGTATCCTGAGTGGATGCAATGAGTAAGGCCATTAACTTTTTAGATAATTTATCTTTGAGTAGTACAAGAACTTCGTCTCTAGGAACATTGGTAACTAAGGAGACTATATCAAAACTAGTCATGATTTCATCTTCCTTAATAATAATATATTTTATACATGAAACAAAATCTACAGAGTTTTTAATAAAAGATGATTTACCAGAAAAACATTTGAGAGATTTAGACAGATATTTTGAAAGGTAATATGTCGGAGAATCAATCCATTACGATAGGTCGAAGTGGGGTATTTTCCTTATGAATTTTAGGTAGTCCATATAATCGTGGTATAAGCAGATGGAGAGAACGAAAAGAATGGCGTATTTTCTAGGTAGTTCAGAGGTAGTTCTCATAGATTGTTGGTCCGGTTGTGGAGTTCACGGGAGGGATCTCTTTCTCTCGAGGATCGAATAAGTGTCACTCCGTAACAATTCCATCATCTTGTTATGATATTAATCAATGTTAAGAACAACTTTGGCGTTGTCTTTATCCGGGGGGAAGAATAATTATATTCTTGTAGTTTTGTAACTTCTTAATAGCCTGCGTTCCGATGAAGAGATATTGTCTGTAGGGGGTTTGGCGTTATTGATGAGAAAATGGATTCATTGCGGAGCAGGTTTGCCTCCTGGGTAGGAAGAAAGCAGGTAGCTTTTGCGATCTTTGTAAGTAATAATTCTTTAGAAATAGATCGAGAAGATAAAACAAAATTAGGCCTTTACTGAGGACACTTTTCTCTGCATCGGAAAGATTATAACTTGATTTTTTAATAACAACTTTGTCGGGATGGATGTGTGGTTTCGAAGAAGTTGAGTTTCTTTGTATTTGTTTAAGGTCTTCGAATTTTCTAATAAGTTTCAGTTTATTCTCATTTTGAATCCTGGCGGCTTGAGATTCACTCCTCACTTTAAGAAGATTCCAATTGTCACTATCTAGTGATTGTTCAATTTTTCGAGATAACGTGTTTTTTTTTTACTAAATAAAAAAGCCAGAGTGCGTTTAGTATCAGATATCCTCTCGGTGAGATCTAACCTTGCTCTATGGTTAATCCTTCTAGCCCGTTCCATTTTGATGTTTTCTTTAAAGGAGATAAACTTAGGAAAGATGGCATGCAATTTACAGTGCTTGAGAAACACTAACCTGATGATATTCAGGCCTATCCTTCATGTCATAAGCTTGAAATTTGGTGTTAAATACGTTTTTTTAAATAACTTTAAAAGAAAAAAAGCGTTTTAGTTAGTTTGCTTTTTAAAGCCTTCAAGATTATTTTCGGACTGTTTTGAATCCTAAAAGGCTTTGGCTAGTGAAACAAACAAACAAACAAAAACATAAATCCAGCAAACACTAGTTCCTGACCAGCAGAGCCCTTGTCTTAATGGTTCAATGTCGAAGGTTGTTAGCTCATAAACTCTCTGGTCTCTTTATGAAACTTTCTTCTGTTTGTATATTCGATTATGAAATAAAGATAGATTTATAATATACTCTATTTCTGTTATTAGACTTAATAAAATGAAATATAAAGGTATTATTTCTGGGAAAATTCCCATGTTACTCCTCAAAAATAAACTAATCAAATTATTTTGATTATTTTTAATGGTTAATATTGCCTACTGTTGTTTAGGAATTCCCCCTTTTTTACTATGTGATTGTCTCTTTACCCAAAAAACTAGGGCATTACTGAAGTGTTATAAAACTAATATATGAAGAATAAAAAAATACAGGAGAAATTTTGGACATACCCTTTTGGATATTGTCTTCTGTTTCCTTATTTTGGTGATGTGCCTTCATATGCTGTTAAAAGAAGGTTTTTTTTTCTGGAGAATTGGGGGTAAAGCAATGTGGGAAAATTATTTGAAAGAAAACGGGTTTTTGATATATCTATAATAATATTATTATTATTAAGGGTGGGTAACGTTTTGGTAGGGGGGTGACAGAAGGATCTGAAGATAGAAATTATTTTTTTGGGGGAAAGAAGAGGGATTTAAGTTAAAAAGTCGGGGTGGGAATTATCTCCACTTCTCTCACGAGTTTCGAAACATTTGTTGAAACGGCTCACATAATTAAATCCCAAATACTGTGTGCTAAGTTGCCTGAAGATAGGAGTTAAGTTCAAGTCTAGTCTGTGACTGGAGGAACTTTTACTTCCTTTTTCCACCGGGGTTCGCTTGAGATAATCGATCTCTGCCATTGGTAAGTGGTTTTTCCTCCCTGTAATCAGGATTTTCGTCCTGTCAACTTAAGAAAAACATTATTAACTTTATTTCAGACAATAACATATCCTATAATGGCTAGATATCAAGAGATGGTACTATTTGTATGGCGGTCTCTTCATCAGTTGTCGCTTATAATGAGTGGTAATCATGGGCCACCTATTTCTGATTGGCACCCGGTGGAGATTGAAGTGCCCACTCAATTTAAAAAAAGACAGATATGGTTAAACGTAGGCGATCATATTTCCTCGAGACAAAAACCGGACATTGGGATGCCAAAAACGGGATGGAGGTTATGTTTGGGACTCTAAATTGTTTACAATATATTCGATGTTCATGGCTAATTCTGTAACTGAAATATTATCTTTTTCAATTAAGCTAATGCATACTTGGAATGTAGACACTTCATCTCTTGCAAATGACAGCCACAATTTCAAACAGGGATCTTCAAACAATTTTGGCAACATAACAGGAATTTTTTTTTTTTGAAAAAGAAAATAACAACGAAGCCCATCAAACATGCTTAAAATTCTTTCAATTGATGGAACCAAGGACAAAAATCTTGTATTTCACTCTTTAACAATGCGTAATTCAAACTCACAAAGGTTTTTTAGTTCTTCAACTCTGGCTGTGAATATATTGAAGTATTTGTATACTTTCACTGCAAAACATTCAATATCAATCGGTAAACAGTCGACAGCACACTGGACACAATTGTGTATAATGTGTGCCCCACAACCAATACTGATAATTTTCCTCTTCATTTAGGTTTCAAGTTTATGCCGCACATTATTTTTGCCAAGTCTTTTGCAACCACCCAAATTGGTGTTCGTGTTCTCTGCACATAAAGCAACAATTTTGTTTTGTAATGCAGATTTGCCATTTACTTCCTTCAACATAGCACACTGTAGATCGGATGTTTCACCAGGTAAGGAAATAAATTCTGTAATTTTGTCTTGAACACCACAATTTGGCAAAACGTACCGCATAACGAGTGGAAAAAGTTTGATGTATTTTTTGTTTCACTCATCTGAACCGACTATAATGCGTTTTGTTTTATTCCAATCCTCTATGACTTCTCCCAATACGTATGGTGATAAAACGTTGGTAATTCTTACTTCTGATTTGGTATACATGCTGAATAAAATTTTGGTTCATAAATTTTATTTATCAATGTTTACAAGCGATCATTTGCGCGAAAACTTTGACCGTGATGCACAGTATGATAAGCAACAAGAGCTTCACTTGCTGCAATTTTATCGCTTTTACTATCACCATCGCATCTCACCATAAACTAGCTGATGTTTTTAACTGAAGCCAGAGCCTTTTCAGCATCCGTATGTTTCTGGCTACGTAGATGTTAGTTGATGTCGCTTCTGTCTCAGCAAGCAACGGAAAAATGGACATTACAATGTTGGCATACCACTTTTGTTCCATTACTACACAGATTGTCCAGTTTAATAAATTAGAATTCTTTCTGGAGATCGTTATTAAAACTTCAGTTTTGTCTCTTTGACATTGCAAGGATAGAATTAAAGCTGTAAAAAACACAAAACTTTAAAAAATAAGACTAAAAAGTTTATAAAATATGAAATATAAATCACTGGCATTGAATAACAAAGCCACCAGTTAGCATACAGGTAAAACAAAAACTAACGCTACAACTAAAACTAAAGCAGAACAGACGTCGCATCTGAGACGCGCAAGTGTTGCCAACCGATATTTTTTATTTTCTCTGAATAAATCACTGCAGATATCGATATTTAATATCGAATAATGCGACTCCATGGTTATACAAATTACCGTTATCCTTGATATTGATATATGATTATAGGTTGTGAATAATAATTTATGATTGACCAATATTAAAGTATATTTAGAGTTTTTATTAAAAACGGGACAAAATTATTATTATTATTATTCCTGATACCTCCAAGGAGTCCGAAGACTCATCGTGGGAGGACATCTACAACTGTCTCTGCACCTAACCTCTACTACGAATCATCTCTATCAACGCCATCTGCCGCCCACCTCCAACACCACCACAACTAGTAATTTTTGTCTGTAAATTGCGTGTGTTCTAAAGGGCCGATTTGTATGTATGCGGGATGAAAAACCCGAGTTTCCGGGAGAAAAAACCCTGCTACCTCCGTATGAGATCGGCTAACTCACCTTCGATTGAAATCGACCAGATAAAGTTTTATTAAAAATTGACATTTTTAATAAAACGACGGGACAGCTCCGAAATATGAAAAAAAAAAACGGTACTGCCCCGTTCAAAACGGTACGTTTGGTCACCCCAGCTAAACGACTTTGCGTATTCATTCTAATTTAAGGGATAAAAGGTGTTAGCTGATTATTTTTATTATTATAAAAAAAATCAGCTTATGTGCTTCTTCACATAAGCTGATTATTTCATATGGAAAATGGTTAGCAATTTTCGATGTCCTGTTGGAATTCATCTCAGATGGCGCTGTATACAACTGCTTTTGTGAAATTTTCGAAAAGGGTGATGTTTGAGTAGCCGTGATGCTTTCTATTTGTTTGTTGTGTATGGTTTGTGGTAGTCGTGTTGTCATGCTGTTTTTTTGAAATGGAATGTCCCCATTTGAATAGATGTTTAAAATTTTTAAAGCCTCTTTATAAGAAAGAGCATTCAGTGTTTGAGTGGACGTGCTCAGGTATGTTGTACAGCTGTAATTGTTGGAAAGGGTATGATAATTTTCTTCGATAGTTAACTAGTGATCAAGAGATTCATCACACTGAAGTGTTTTATTTGAAAAAAAAAAAAAACCCAAAAAACTATATGTCTTTGTTATAGTCGTATTAGACGTTTTCTGCTGCAACTAGTCTTTTTCGTTCAAGTAATTCGATTCTTAACACCCGTATTACTTATTGGGGGTTAACCAATGGAAAGTTATCCAGCTTTCTGAAAAAGATGTGACCAACAAAATCTACATTTAAATGTGTCTCTATGCAACAGTCTTTCACTATCAAATCATGCTAATTATCGTCTTAGGCACTATATCTACATTGTTCGAATTTACTGTCAACATGTAACTCCTTTAAACTTGAATAATAAAGGATACGTGGTTTTCTTTTTTATCTTTCTTGTCAATTATTAATGTAATGAACGTTCCATTGCTTCGTGATCATTTTTAAATCAAAATAATAACACTTGCAAGCTTTTTTAAGAATTGATACGTTGGATATTCAGATAAAGATTATATGGCATCTCCACAGAGTCAGAGGACTCATCGCTGGAGGCTTGAAATTACAGTTCGCGATATTTTGAGGGGATCAATCTACATATAAGTATTGGGCTTACATTAAAATTTTTTTGTACTCAAATGCTAGGAGGTACCATATAAACATGTTTCAACAGGGAATAAAACAGGCTTGTAAATTACTCTGCAAAATTTTTTCTTTCTCTTAATCCAGCATATAAGTATCGTTATTATATGAATTTGCATTCATGCTTTGAAGATATTGCTAGTTAAAATGCAAGTAAAATACTATTTTTTCCAATTTCATAAATTTCTACCATATAATTCTACCATTATACTTTTTTGTGTGAGTGAATAGTACAATTCTAAAAAGTGGGATGGCAAAGTACTACATTTGCCTACCTATTTAACAGATGTATACCAACAAATGCACAATGGCATACCATTGTACCTTTGTTGGTATATTTCTGTTAAAAAGATTGATGTCAGATCTGTTCAACAGGTATTTTGCATACCCCCCCCTCCACACACACATACAATTGTTCTTTGATTTGTGATGTGACAGTCATCCTATTATCTTCACCAAAAGCCACTTCGCTCTTGTGAGATGTGGACCAGGGTATTGCTACCATTAAGGCTTTTTATGTTAATCTGTCATACATTCATACTCTGGGTGGGCTAAGGATTTTTCTATTTCCTTTATACATATATAAATTTTGTTTTTATTTATTTTTACATAGTTTTAAAACCTTGCTGTAAAGATGAAAAATTGAACTTTTTCAAGCCACTTATAGAGCTAGAAGCACAGAAAATTGAAGAAGAAGAAAAAGCAGAACAAGAAAATAAAGAAGTTGCCCCCCCCTCATGAAAAGTTTATAGGGGAAAAAACTGACAGTCATTTTCTTTTGTTAATAAAAATGGATTTCTGGAAATTGACCCTAACACACAGCAAGAGAGAGATTTAGCAAAGTAGACAGAATGATACACGCTGCAATTGCTTGTTGCAGAAAAAAGAAAAGCAAAATGTTCAGATTTTTAAAGAAGCCCATTCTCGCTCTCACCTCATTCTCCTGAAGATGAACCCAGATCATTCACAAATTCTGCATGTGGTGAACCATTCTCAGAATGCTTTGTTCCAATTCTTGAATTTGAAGATTTTTAATGTGGTTCCTGCCCATGAAATGTGTTGTTAGTAACTTATATAGGTTGGCTAAGGATTTTTTCTTCCATTTTTATCAATTATATATATATATATATATATATATATATATATATAAAATTTATTTTATTAATTATTTTTTTATTTATTACATAGTTAGGAAATCTTGCTCTAGAGACCAAGCACGGAACTTTTTTCAAGCCATTTCAGGCCTCCAATAAGTGGGATGGTGTTCTCACACCAGATGATGAAATTCATCATTCACCTAAAGGCTATCAAACATCCATATCCAAAGCCGGATTCAAACCTGCAGCCTGTTGGTTGGAGAGTGAGTATGCTTACCACCCAGCCAACCCCAGTTAATAATGCTGCAATTTGAAGAGTTACTCTTGTTCCTTGTGTTTCTAGATGGTTATTTTATATAAATATAAAGAACTACTACACACTCATGCTTCATTCCTTATTATACTTTCTATAAAGTAATTTTATGTTATGATTTGTACATTGTATTATTTCACTATACATAGAGTAAAACCAGTTAAAATATAACAAAGAAATTCATGTAAGTCAAGAACTGATTGTATATGAAAAGTATCCATCCACATACAAGTCCTGACTGACTTCCATAAGTCAGGACTGGTATGTGTGTGTATTATATACACTGGAATATCCTGTCTAGCCACTACTTTATAGTTGCTAGACAGGGTATTCCGAATGAACCATGGCAGATCATCCATCTGCTTTAACTGCCTGGAATGGTCCACTGCAAAACTTCTGCCAGGCATTTTCTAAATTTCAGCATAAGTAGATAACTCGCACTTCATTATTTTTGCTCTGCTATATAATTGTAGTTGTATTCTTCATATAATAACGTATTCCACAAGATATAAAAGTCCATTTGTAATCAGTATTTTTCATTTTGGTAATTTTGATCATGCATATATATATATATATATATATATATATATATGCATGATCAAAATTACATCAAAATATATATATATATATATTAGGAAAGGGATGAGTTTAATTCAGGCAATGCACTCACTGTATTTTATATTAATTTCTTTGGTCTGTTTGGAATCTTCTGATTAGTCTTAAGTTTGCTTTTGGTTTCCTTTCATAGTTACATGGTGATGCATTCAGTATGGTAAAGTTATGGAGATGACAGTTGTGGAGGAATAATTTTAATATAAACCAATATAATTACCTGACATTTTTGTTTTAATTAACGTTTTCTCTAGCCATATAGATAGCAGCACTCTAGCTTTGATGTTTTTTTTTCCTTTACCAGCAGTCAAGGAAAAAAACATTTGGTACAGTTGACAAATTAGTGATAATTTGGCATAGCATGCCTATTGTCTTATGTGTACTCCAGATAATATGACAGTCAAAACACTGAGTAATTATGCTTATCAATGCAAACCATAATTGGATAATTATGGTTTCTTAATTACTTTAACATGGTTGTCTCCATAATTTTACTGTAATGATTGTTTTTGGTTTAAGAACTAGAGTTCATCATTTGAGAAAAAACTTCTGCCACCATCTGAAAACCACCTCAGCTGAATGAAAACTCCTGGAAATAGTTGTATATTTAAATAATAATTTTTACCCAAGGCTTTTACACTTATTAACATAATTATTATTGACCATTTAATGATGTTCATTTTTACATAAACTTATCCACATCAGGGGTATTTTGATGTCAGTCAGTAAAAGCTGGTAATGTCTGAAAAATTAGATAATTATCAGAACTTTACATTGATTTTAAACAGTATGCTTTGTTCTTTTTGACCAATTACCTTGGAACCAGTTTTGTTAAAAATACTATCTATCTATACTATTTTAATATTTAGACACAAGAAACATTAATACTTTACAAATATTTCAGCTTGAAACCAACAAGCCATCATCGGTGTAGAAATAGTTATACAAGATAGAATGCTAACAGTGAATTATTTAAAATATTAGCTGTGTGTACATAAGATGTGACTACATCTAGATTATAATATTTAAAAAAAATAGTGATGACTAAGCAGAATGAGACTTCCATTATTTTTAGTAAAGACATACATACATACAGTCATTTTGATTTAAGTTCAGGAAGTGTAGTAAGACCTCGGCTCTTCCTTAAAGTAACATTGATGACAAGTTCATGACCAGAAGATTCTGTGTTCAGTATCTGCAACTTGCTAAGCTGAACTGACTTCTCAGCTTTAATATGAGCAATGCATGACTGATGTGCCTTATTTGTTTTTCTACAGAATGACCGGATTGTCCAAAATAAAGATTACAATGCTTGCAATAATGATAAATGTTTATAATGCATCAATACTTGGTAAATGTCTATAAGGGAAATAGGAGGCCATCTGTCCTTAAGAGAAAGGTAGGCAACATCAGAGTTTGAGAGGAAAGACCGTTGGTATCGAGTTATATTTCTTGGGGATTCTTGAAACAGATTCAGAGACACCACATGTTAGAAACTGGGACTTCGTGTATAGTTTCATGGAGTTGGTATATAGGAATCGGATCATGATATTCTGGTTGTTATGAATTTCTAGTTGATAAGTTTTGAGTATTGGAACATACAAACAGTATGCACAGGTTTTAGTAGATTTTTTATAATGTTGAGCTTTTGGGAAGGATGATGAGCTTGCTTAGGTAGAATGTAATGGCTATTGAAGGTTGGTTTTGGTATACAGAAGTAGTAAGTTCACCAGAAAGCAAAATTTCCAAAATAGGCCAGTTTACCTTCTATTTCAACTTCCAATATGAATTTTGCACAAGGATGTAGACCATTTATCTTTCTAGGAACATGAGGAGCATAATAATGCCAGATTGCAAATATATCATCAATGTAACGTACCCAGAATGATGGTTAGAGTTGCATTGAAGAGAATAAGATATCCTCAGAATGTTTCCACATAGAAATTAGCCAATGCAGAAGAGAGCGGACTGCCCATTTTCACCTGGAACATTTTAATTATATCTTATTCTCTTCAATACAACCCCAGCCATCCTTCTGGGTATGTCACACTGATGATATATTTGCAACCTGGCCTCATTCTCAAGAATGAACTCTGTGTTCCTAGAATAGATAAATTGCTACATCCTTGTATAAAACTCAAACTGTAAGTTGAAAAGGAGGGTAAACTGGCCTTTTTTTATCAGTTTGCTTTCTCCTTCTGGTGAATTTACTACTTTCATTCTGCACAAATCAGCTCATAATTTCCAAAAGCTGTACATCACAAAGAATCTCTAAACCCTGTGCATGTTGTTATTGTTGTTTGTTCCTGTCCTCAAACACCTTCAACTAGAAATTCATAACATCCAGAATATCATGCTCAAAAATGACTTCTTTAAAAACCAAATCCATGCTTTTTATACATCAGCTCAAAGAAACTAAAGAGCTGCAGTTCCTGACATCTCTAAACCTGCTTCAAGAATCTTAAAAAGATATAACTTGATATCAACGTTCTCTCTAATCAATAAACTCTGATGTTGACTACCTTCTTCTAAGCATTTTACCAAGTTTCATGTGATTGTAATCTTCCTTATTTTGATCAATCCAGGCATTCTGTAGAAAAACAATCGCTGGAGCATCAGTCCTATTTTGCTTATAAACCTGAGAAGCTTTGCATAATATGCTGTAGATGGCCCCTTTGTAGTGCATTTGGAAGAACAACAGTATGTTGCACCCTTTGGTTGGAAAAGACCTAAGTTCGATTCTCGTTGTGACAGGAGGAATCTTCATATGGGTTTTTTCAATTGAAGGTGAGTTAGCCAATCTCATACGGAGGTAACAGGGTTCCCTCCCCGAAACTCGGATTTTCATCCTGCATACAAGCAAATCAGCCTTCAGGACATACTCAGTTTACAGACAAAATACTAGTGGTGGTGGGCAGTAGATGGAAGTAACAGAGATAGTTGTAGAGTAGTTGCATTTCTATTGATGAGTCTTTGGATTCCTTGGAGGTATCATGAAATAATAATAAATACTGAGCATAGAATCTTCTGGTGTCACAAACCTAATTACTTCATTAATGTTGCTTTAAATATGAATGTTTATTTAAGGAACATGCTGAAGCCTAATTAATTCACTGCTCGAAGTTTAAAAATTGTATGTCTTTACTAAGATGTGGGAAAGTCTCATTCTTCTTAGTCATTACTGATTTATTTGTTTATTTATTATTATTTTTTTATATAAAGTATTATACCTGAGTGATTTAGAAATAGAGTAATTGTTGCCAAAAATCCCCTATTTTTTGAATATACATGGTTGAATCTCTACCTGAGTTGTGGATATTATTGACTGCTAGGCAAGAAAATGCTAGTCTCTGTAGAAATCCCCAGAGCTCATGCCACTTGGCACTATTTTAGTGCCTTAGGATATGAGGCTGGGAGGAGATTGAACTTTAAAAAAGGAGACTTGGATGAGGTTATAATCAGGGTCCTGTAAGTTCTGTTAATAATTTTCACCAGTCCTGTAGTTTTTTTTTTTTTCTATTTGTTGTGCACTGAATAGGCCTGTCTGGGAGTAAGTTACAGTATAAAGATGTTTTCTCTATCTTCAAATTTGCATTTGCTTGAACAGGATTTATTTGAAACCTTGAATGTGATTATCTCAGGTGATTTTTCATTTGCATAATTTCCTTAGAAATTTCTGTGATTTAAAGAAATAGGTTCTAATTTTGGCAGAAAGAGAGATGAGATCTTATAGATCTGTCTTTAGATATTTAATATATCTTATTCTTAGAGAATCATCTTGAAGACAATGACAAAAAAAAAAAAAGCCAGTATTACTTTATTTTTCCTGTGCTAAATTAGTCATGCAGCTTAGTTTTAAAATGGCAAATGAGATTTAAGTTATAGCAAGTAAATTATACTTGACAAGAATTTGTTTTATTCCCATATGAGTAAACAAAAGTTACATGTGAAGTAATTTTACAGCCAAGCTACTTATAGAGAGAGGTGACTCCACATCATATTTCTTTTTTAACTGAGATTTAAGTTATGTATAAATTAGTTTCAAATATTTAAATAAAGGCATATTCTAGTTTCCATGCAAAATAAGATCAGCAAGCATGTATTTTTTAAATCCCTACAATGATAGTTTTTGACAAAAATTCAAATTTTTTAAATTAGTTAGCAGTTTATTCACAAATATTCACTCTGCACATTATTAAAATTTACTAATGCTTTATGCACTAGTATAAAGCAAACATTAAATAATTAACATCTAAATGTGTTAAGTGCTGAATAAATCTAATCTAAATCTCAACCATAAAAACAGTGTATCCGCCCAGAAGACATTCCATTCCAATTTTGATTCTTGAATATGTTTATTTTACAGTGCTCTGATATGCATCTAGAACAAAGGGCAGATTTTGTATTTTGAATGGGGGGGGGGCTTAAATTTGAAATAAGAAAATATAAATTTGATTACTTGAAAAAAGAATTCATTCTTTTTACATATTTTTCATTGGTAATTTTGATTAGTGTTTGTCTTTAATACATGTCATGGAGGTAATCATGGAGCATAATCACAAGGTGAAGCTAGAACAAGGAATGTTAATCCTATTTACAGAGCTGAGCTATGTGTCGAATACCATCTGGTGGGTGGTTATTACAATAAAATAACATTGCAGTGGCCCAAATTATGTGATTTGAATTTAAATTAAATTTATTTAAATAAAGAAATGACAAGCATTATATTAAAATAATTAATTAGGATGAAACTCCCAATGGGCAAAAAAAAAAAAAGGAAAAAAAATTGTCTGTTTTTAAAGTTAGTTTGCATTCAACAAATTATAATTGTCTGACTCACATACACCCATAGTATAGTTTTTTTGTTACCATCTGATAGACTTACATGTAGGCCCACATTGTATTGTTGCTATCATCTTTTAATCACCCACATTCTATCGTCTTTTAATCCAACAGAAAAGCTTAGATGTAAATGGTTATTCATGACTTACTTTTAATGATGTTAACAACACCAAACAATTTTATCAAAAGATGTTTTATTAACTGCTTATACCTTGCTGAATTTCAAATCAGCATCATCAGAGCACAACACAGCTTGTATATGCAACAGTAAGTGAAACAATACAGTTGTAATGGACAGAAGATCTGAAGCCCTAATTTTGGTATACCCTCTAATGTTGTTAAAAAAAAAAAAACATTACTGCTATGTGGTAGTTGCTCTTAAGATAAGTGTCCCAAATTTTTTGGCAAATTAAGGCAACTATATTTATTCAGGTTAGGAGAATTCTTCAATGCCAAGGCTGACTCAAAAAATAATCTTTCAGATCAGTAATGACTTCTAAATAACACATTAGTTTTCTTCCATTTAATCCTGTGTGAAGGGGTGTCCAAAGCATGGTATGCCAGTCCTGACTTGTCATAATAATAGTAGCGAAAGTATTTTTTATGTTCTTCCAGGTGGATGTTAACTGATCATCCTGTTTGTCCGTAGTAGGCCAAGACACAGGGTACTTCATACACTCCAGGGTGTACTAGAGGGTGAAGTTTATCCTTAGGCGAGCGGATCAGAGTTGCAAGTTTAACATGAGGTTTGAATGTGGTGTGATGGTCATGTTTCATTATTACTTTGGCTATCTTTTCTGATGTATCTTTCACATAGGGAATAGAAATAGTAATGTTGTGTTCCTGGGTAATGGGGCTATGTAGTATTTTATCTATTTTGTAGGAATTGTAGCCGTTGGCCAAGAATGCATGGCACAGGCATTTTAATTCTGTGTACAGAGCTGTATTGTTAGAACAAATGGCTCTGTGTGTAAGTGTTTTTAAAATGCCATAATGTTAATGTAAATGGAAAAAGATAGTGATCCATCTGAAAGGCGGGTGACTAATGTGTCAAGAAATGCTCGTAGAAAGACTTATACATTGGTTATACATGATTACTAAATAACTTAAGGAATTCACAACGTGCGCTAGAATACCAAACCTAGTTCAAAAACAAACCAGACTAAAAGTATACAATACATTAGCCCTACCAGTCTTAATGTATGGAAGCGAAATCTGGACAATAAAAACAAAAAGACAAACAATGATTAACAACAGCAGAAATGAAGTTTATGAGAAAAACTGCAAAGTATACCCTATTTGATCACAAAAGAAACGAAGAAATTATGAAAGAATTAAACCAAGAGCCAGTAATAGAAAAAATTAAAAAATATAAACATAAATGGATGGAACACGTTCAAAGAATGAAAACAGAAAGATTACCAAACCATGCATTAAAATACAAGCCATTAGGGAAAAGAAAACCAGGACGTCCTCTTAAACGATTCAGTGATGACTTCTAAGGCCGGAACAGGCCATGCTAGGCCTAAATCCTTGATATGCATGATGATGAACTTTAATATATATTTCCAATATTTCGGCAACATCACGTTGCCATCTTCAAAGGAACTTAAGATAAAGACACATACATGCAGGCACTAAACACAGTAAATGAGGATGAAGCGAGGAAGCTATTGTTTCTCCTGAAAGTCCTGATGGTGCCCCCTAGCAGACTATGTAGGTATTCTTGGCCATTGGGCTGAAGGTCTCCTGATGTACGTCTCCCAAATTTGGGGCAGTCTCATGCAACCAAATTTGTTGAGGTTTGGCATGTTTCTTAGGGCTGAGGCTGACTCTATGAATAGTCTTTCAAATTTGAACTTGCTACAGTGTATTACTGTGGCTTTCTTGCACCATATTCTGTGGCGTGTATCCAGAGCATGGTCTGCAAGACCATGAATTCTGGTGAAACCAGATGTAGTTCTTGTGGTCTGATATTTGCTGTCCTGCTTGTTTGGCCAAAGTAGGACAGCTTACAGCTGTAAGGGGACCTGGTATACACCAGGTCGGTCTAGGAAGTGGTTGGTCTTTCGTGGAGCAGATAAGGGATGCCAGTTTTTTATATGGTCTGTAACAAGAGGCAAAGTCATGTTTTTTTAAGATTTTGGTAATTTTTTCCGAGGTGCCTTGGACATAGGTAATGGTGATGGATTTAGAGTAATCCATGTTGTGAAGGGGGGGGGGGGTTGTGGTTTACTGGTTTCAATATTTTTTGGATTTTTTTGGAAACCTTACTTTAAAGACCAAACATTGAAATTCATATCTATGCTTAGAGCAGGATTTGATCCTGCATCCTGTTGCTATAGAGTGAGCGTGCTATCCATTCAGCCAACTAGGCTGGAAATTTAAAAAGTGCACGAGTAAGTTTGCACTATGCAAACTTACTCGTGCACATTTCTGTTTTACCAATCCCATATGTGAGTTTGCAAAACCCACAACAGCATCTTGTGAAGTGATTAGGGAGAAAAAAAGAATTGGATGCTTTCTTGACCAGCTGGAGGTCACAGTCTTTGGCTGTCCCAAAGAACAGAGGAATATGGAATGAAAGCAGAGGATGAGAAGTTGGTTCAGTAAATTTGAAGCTGGACTGTGTATGAATGGACCAACAGTTGCTCAAGTTTTTATGTTTTGGAGGAATGATAGTAGCCAGTCTGAGTAGTTGTAGCGAGTTGTCCCAGTCCTGAAGATACTTCAGGCACAAACTTTGTTTGCTTACACTTGGAAAAAGGATCGTCTTTCTCTAATCCATAGTAATGTAATAATAAGGTGTGACACCTTTTGGCAACTTGTATAGGTAAATATGACTTCTACATTTCTTCAACCTTGGTATCACCTCTGGGTCTGGCTCCCACTGAAGAGACCTCTATAAAGGTCAAAACCAGTCTGGGTAGTGACCCTTCCCATAATGCATAGCATTATACACAGTGAGCTATGAAAATTTTAACAAAGGGCTCATATCGTCAAGCCAAAAAAAAAAAAAAAAACCTAATTTAGCCCTTATAATATTTATATTGCGACTTTGTAGAGTTGCTGACAGATATGATAATGCCTGTAGAATATCAATCATTAATGCTAGATCTTTTAAAAATTGAGAAGTCAATTTAAAAAGCTTTTATATTTATTGTTCGATGCAAAATGCTTGCATAAAGCTGGGTAATTTCTCCACAAAGCAAGAGCCATTTGGAAACTCCAAGCTGCCCATCGTGGTCTAAATACACAGCCGATCTTTAAAATTTCTATACCAAGGTCTTTTGCAATAGTATTTAATTCTCATTGATTTTTTGGTGATTGATGATATAAAGCATATAATTTATCTATAAATATTTCAAAACGATTTTTTTCTTTAATGTTTTTTTTTATCAAATCATCTAATGCTAAGTGTAAACAATGAGCTCAATGCCAAATCACAACGTTGGGAAATTTTTGTAGAAGTTTGCAACATCTGATTTGTTTCTTAACATTACGCTAGTTCCATCAGAACAAAATGCAATGAAATGATTTTTTATATAGTTATCAGAAAATCCATATGAATTTAAAGTAGCAATTATAGTAGCATGTATACATTCCATGGTAGTATTTTCTAGTTCTACAAGATTATTAAACAAGAAGAACATGGGGCTCTCAAATTTAACAAAGGGCATGTGCGAGCCCCTTATAGCTCACCATTGATTATACATGTCTGCAAGGAGATGTGTTTTGCATTATGGTATACTAAGGCAAGTGATGTGAAGTTTTTGTCCACCTTTGCCATGAGTTGCCCCAGTCCTGAATGTACTTCAGGTGCAAACTTTGTTTGCTTACTCTTGGATAAAGGATTAAACTAAATATATAATTTATAGTCTAACCAAGTGAAAAAAACTTCCAACATTTTGCAACTGCAAGGGATCTGGTAGTTCTAGGGAATGTGGCTGATCTTTGGTGGAATGGATTAAGGATGTGAATATTTTTTATATGGTCTGTAAGTGGTTGTAAGATTGTATTTCCTTAGGATTGTTAATTTTTCAGATGTGCTCTGGATATATGGAATGGTGATAAATTTTGTGTAATCTCTGCTCTGAAGAGGAAGGGGAGATGCAGTTTCAGGGTTTTAATATTTTGGGGGGATTTTAGCCATTGGCTAAGAAAGTGTTGAGAATATGGTCAAGTTCAGAATGCCTTCTGAACCCAAAAATTCTTAGGCCATAATCTTAAGACTTGGCATAACATTATTCTCATTAATATGAAATACACTTAAGTCATCATTCAATTTCTCTAATAGTATCTAATCCCTCTCTAATAGATTCTTATATTTCACAAACTTATCTGATACACTTTCAGTGACTAATTTCAAGATTAATTCTTATGGCTTAATGTTAAAGGATTTTATTTTCGTCCATTATAACCAAATCGTACTTATTTTTTTGCGATTCACTACAAGTAGATTTGCTTGATCAATAAATATTAGGTTTTTAACTTGTATACAAATATTTATTTTTACTAGATGTATTTCTTCTACATGTTTCACTGTTTCTTTGGCTAATAGCATCATTGGGAAGTAGCTTAATATAAATAAAAAATGACAAAATATTAAACGATTTCTAACAGCAGTTAATATCTAAGTTGAAAAGACTGGAATGATAGTGTAATCACTAGTTTCATTAGGTTTGTTATGTGCAGTGTCTCCATTATTTGTGTAAACTTTGTGATTGCTGGCATAAGACAGGTCTTTAATGTTATGTATATGTATAATTAATGACTTCCATTTCAGTCCAGATGTCATGAAGGATTATTCCTTCATTTCTATTTAGCATACCTTTTGAGCATATGACCTTGGAGGACTTGATGGACTCATGGCACACATCCTCAAAGAACATTACACAGTAAATTGGGAAGCATCCTCCATGTCTTATTTAGAAGAGAATTACTTTGACAGATTGTTCAAGGAGACTTCCTCTGTCATTTTCTTCAATGGCACACTAAATGTGAAAGATCAAGGAATTTCACCAGATGTGAAAGATCAAGGAATTTCACCAGATGTGAAAGATCAAGGAATTTCACCAGATGTGAAAGATCAAGGAATTTCACCAGATGTGAAAGATCAAGGAATGATCTTTCACATCTGGAAGTCACAAATTAACATACATAACATGGCTAATGATACTCGTGATTAGACTATTATTCCAGTTACAGATGTTAACTGCTATTTGAAATCATTTACTTTTTTTGTAATTTTATTTATGTTAAGCTACCTCCCAATGATGCTGTTAGCCATATAGACAGCAAAACATATAGAGGAAATGCATCTAGTATAAATGCTCATTTGTATATGAGTTAAAAACTTGGCATTTATCAATCAAACTGTAATTAATTCACTCATCTTAAGCCACTCTTCATTGTATTTTATCTGCTATTGTTTGATTTATTAGCTTTTTCAGCAATCTTCTGACAATTTATAATGTCTTGTTACATAATGGAAATAATAATTAAAAAACCAGCTCATTTCAGTGAGCCATTAATGTGGCAGAAACTGTTCGGTATGAAGAAATGCAAAAATTTTTCTTAGCTTTTGTCCTTATACTAGTATCAAATGAAGATTATCTGAAGGTTTTAATGTAATTGTACTTTGCTTGTTTTTAATTACTATATTTTCCAGTGTAATTATCTTGTTTTTCAGTCTGCAAGACAAAGAAGAGTCCATGGATATGTATTTATTGCGGTGTTGTCAACTGTGGCAGGTAGAGTATTAAAAATAATTTTCCCAATTTTGTATAATTGTAAATCTAGTGTATCAGTGTCTCTGAACTTTCAGATATACCATAAAAAGTTGAGAATTAAATCATATAAAATGTCAAAGTGACTTGTTTTATAAGCAGTAATTTTTCTGATAAAAATTGATAAGTGCAGTTGCTTTTATATCTATAGTTTAAAAAAAAAAAAAAAAAAGTAGAAATTTGTGAGATCCACTTTCAACAATAATAAAGTCAAACTCTAAGTTGTATCAACCAAAATTTATCACAAATTTCTTTGCAGTGTGAGAAACATATCAGCTTTTCCAAATTTGGATTTTTCAAAGTTGAGTTGCTGATCTCATACAGGTGGAAGTTTTTTTTTCTCCTAGAACAGTGCTCTGAGAACATTCTGAGAACAATTTATTCCTCATTGGAATAAATAACAATTTATTCCAATGAGGTTTATTCCAATTGTTATATATTCCAGTGTATTGTTATAAAAAACCTCATTGGAATAAATGTACTCATGGGAAGTCTCATTCCATGAACATGTCATGTTGAATCTTCATCTCATTCACACTCTTAGCATTCAAAAGCATATTCTGCCAATCATTCCACCCATTTATCAATTTTCATCTAAAATCCTCTCACTTCCCTCTTCACCACACGTTGACACAACTTCTAATGATCTTTCATGCTCCCCCTCTCATCCTTTGCTTTATATAATCCCTTCTTTCTTAATTTGGAATTCCCTTTTAAGATATTTATACAACATTAATACAATTTACATTTCCTCAGCCTCTTCCCATAACCAGCATTTCAGGACTCCTCAAATGCTTGTTAGGATCTAACGGAAACAAGGTAACCAAATTTGAGTTGTAATCTCACCAGTGCACAACCACTTCCTTAATTGTACTTGCCAATTAGTTCTTATTATAATAGCAACATGCTATGCAGTTCACAACACTTGCATATGCCTTTTGAACTTGGGCATCTGCTATCCCCAAGGTTCCATATCACATTTCCACCTCCTGAAGCATAGTTCTACCAGTACAGTGTGTCATTTATCAGATTCCTGATATATGCCCTCATGGAAGTATATGTACAGAACATTATGAACAGTATGATAGTATTACATGATTAAGTTTGTGCTTTTTGTGAACAATTTTCTTCCAAATTATCAGATTTATTTATTAGGTCTTCATTATATTCGTATCAAACATTTTGGTCTTATAAGACACTGCATAAATTCATCTTTAATCATCCATTGTCTTTTTTCTAGTAGTAAGGCTTATACGTTGGTCATACATAACTGGTAATTAGTTTACGGAATTAACAATGCATATAAAGTATATTAATTAAAGGTAACTTTAATAAATAACTTCTATATTTTGGCAACGTCACGTTGCCATCTTCAGGAACATAAAGATATGGTATGTGCATGCAGGCACTAACAAAAGCAAATGAGGAAGAAAGCAAGAAATTAATATTGTTCCTAAAGTCCTAATGGTGCCCTCTGGTGGGCTAATTTGGTTGACTTGGCAGTTGGGCTGAAGTTCTCAAAATGTAAGTCTCCCAAATTTGGGGTAGTTTCATGCACCCAAATTTGTTGAGGTTAGGAACGTTTTTTAGAGCTGCTGAAGATTCCTTTAATAATCTTTCGTATTTAAACTTGCTGCGGTGTATTATTTTTGTTTTCTTCCAGCGAATTCTATGGTGGGTATCTAAGGCATGGTCTGCCAGCCCAGACCGGCTGTACTGGTGAAACCGGATGCAGTCTTTGTGTTCTGAAATCCTGATATTTGTTGTTCTGCCTGTTTGGCCAAAGTAGGACAATTTGCAGCTGCAAGGGACCTGGTATACACCAGGTAGGTCTAGGGGAAGTGGTTGGTCTTTGGCAGAGCGGATAAGGGATGCCAACTTTTTATATGGTCTGTAACAAGAAGTAAGGTCATATTTTCTGAGGATATTGGTTATTTTCTCAGAGGTGCCCTGGGTGTAGGGGATGGTGATAGATTTGGTGTAATCTTTATTGTGGAGGGGGAGAGGGGGGGGGGTTGTGGTTTACTGGTTTGAGTATTTTTTGGACTTTTTTGGGGTTATAGCCATTGGCTAAGAAAGTGTTGTGGATGTGGTTTAGTTCAGTAGTTAGGGCCTTGTCATCTGAGCAGATTAATTTTGCCCTGTTATATAGTGTTTTTATAACCCCATATTGTTGTGGGGGGTGGATTGCTAGTGAATGTATCTGCCAGTATGGGTGGGTTTTCTGTAAACAGAGAAAACCAAAGACCCATCAAGCTGGTGGGTGATTAAAGTGTCTAGGAAGGGGAGGGTGTTGTTTTCCTCTTTTTTTAAGGTGAATTGGACTCTGGGGTGTTGGTTGTTTAAGTGTGTTAGGAAGGAGTGGAGTGAGTCTGAGCCATGTGGCCAAATAGCGAACACATCATCCATGTAATGAAGCCAAATAGTGGGTTTTTGTGGGGCGGAGTTTAAGGCTTTCTCTTCAAAGGTCTCCATAAAGAAATTGGCCAAAGGTGGGGAAAGTAGTGCATCCGGTTTCACCAGTACAGCAGCTCTGGACTGGCAGACCATGCCTTAGATACCCACCATAGAATTCGTTGGAAGAAAACAAAAATAATACACCGCAGCAAGTTTAAATATGAAAGATTATTCAAGGAATCTTCAGCAGCTCTAAAAAACGTTCCTAACCTCAACAAATTTGGGTGCATGAAACTACCCCAAATTTGGGAGACTTACATTTTGAGAACTTCAGCCCAACTGCCAAGTCAATCAAATTAGTCCACCACAGGGCACCATTAGAACTTCCTCATTTGCTTTTGTTAGTGCCTGCATGCACATACCATATCTTTATGTTCCTGAAGATGGCAACGTGATGTTGCCGAAATATAGAAGTTATTTATTAAAGTTACCTTTAATTAATATACTTTATATGCGTTGTTAATTCCGTAAACTAATTACCAGTTATTGTCTTTTTTTCTGGCATCATAAACCTCTTTTGTCAGTATTTCCTCTCTCATTCTGTTTATGTGGCTATTAAATTTTTTTTTTTGCTAACAATGAATGCTAGTAATTCAGGCTCCATCTTTATATCTTCATCTTTCATATGATTTTGCCATTGAAATTTTTCTTAAAAGTCTGTGGTCTCCAGCCTTTGATCAGTTGTTTTTTGTCTATTTCTCAGATCCATAAGTTAAAATTTGTTCTAACACTCTTATTTAAACACATGCTCCCAGATTACTTTCTTCTGGATCTTATGTAGAATTTTGGCATTGATAGTGGTTCTCTCTATTCCTGTATTCTGTAAAAGTAATATATTCCTTGCATTCTTGTTCCCATAAGTATATATTCATTCTAAGTGTCTTGCTAATGCTGATACTTTCTGAAGATATTCTCATCAAAGCAGCAAATTCTTCTTCATTCTTTATATTTATCATTAATGAACAAGCCTAATGACCAACCTTATAACTTATAGGTATTATTGCATCCTCTGCAGATTGCCTGATACTTATCAGCAATTTTCAGTTTAGATTTTATCTCCTGACTCACTTCTACAGTTGTCCTTATTTGTATGTTTGTGTGTGACTGGATGCGCACACATTCTCATGTTTCCATCCTCACAGTTTCTAATTCTTCACATCCATCCTCTTTAACTAACACTCTCTCCAGATTTTAATATCAGAGATAATTGAAATGTCTTCTGTAGTTCAGTTTGTAGCTGTCGTTTTGGTTAGAAAGACTGAGGTTTGAATCTTATTTAAGATGCAAAGAATCTTAAGTGCCTTCATTTGAAAGTATGTTGGCCAGTTTCATAGAGGAAGCAAGATCTTGCTTTCCAGAAAACGTTGAACAAGACAAACTGGACATAGAATTCCCTGCTGTAGCATTTAGCATTGCAAATCTAATAAGGAAGGGTTAGATGAGCTATTAGAGATAAAAGGCTGGTTGAGACACTGGAGATTTTACAGACCCAAGAAGTGGTTTGTCTCTGATGCATTTTAAATAATGTTATTTGTTCAGGCCCGGGGCAGAGCTGACTACTACCGGGTGCGTCCCCAGGTGGCGGATCGGGGAACAGCCTTCAGATATGGAGGCTAGCTGCGATATAAGCAGAGCAATCTGGCGAATAAGCAGCCGTGGACTAACAGCGACTGAGCTATCAGGGCGTGGGGGAGCAGAAGTGGCAACTCTGTTTCACTTAAAACCTCACAAAGCCCAATGACAACTCGGTGACATGGCGAGTAGTGCCGCCATTAAATAAGCACCTGCTGGGGTCACTGCCCCTGACATTGGGAAGCAGCATTGTCAGTACTGACACAAGGTTGAAGCCAAATGATGACAGAAAAGCTTGTGATCAGAGATTTGCAGATGGCAATATGATTATATTGTGTACATCTGTAATACTGCAGAGCAGAAAGCAAACAGAGAAACTACTGCTCTACCTTATCTCCAGAACAACCACCATGGCGAGCAAACCCTTACAATTGGCCCCAAGCTCCCGGCGTCCCTTAAATGGGACGGGTGCGAAGAATCTCCGGGCTCAAAATGGTGTCCACTTTTAAAATTGCAACTTGGAATGTCAGAACTCTGTATGAAGCTGGCAAATTAAGAAATGCCACAAGAGAAATGAAGAGGTTGGGCATCCGGATTTTGGGAATTTGCGAGACAAGATGGCCAGGATCTGGAAAGTGTCAACAAGATAATACGACAATGTATTACTCTGGGAATGATGAGAACAAACATCGACATGGTGTAGCTGTAATAGTAGATGAAGAAATCAATAAATCAGTAATAAATTGGATTCCATTTTCTGAAAGGATAATGCTGTTACAACTTAAGGGAAACCCAATTAACATAAATATCATCCAAGCTTATGCACCCACAGCTGACAAAAGTAAAGAAGATGTTGAAGAGTTTTATGAACACCTAAAAGAGATTAAAAACCTAACAAAGAAATATGATATAAACATAGTGATGGGTGACTTCAATGCAAAAGTGGGAAGAGGGGGTGATGGAGAAATTGTTGGCGAACATGGCTTAGGCACCAGAAACGACAGAGGAGACTGTCTAGTCCAGTTCTGTCAGGAAGAAGATCTAACAATAGCAAATACCTGGTTTAAACTTCCACTCAGAAGACTGTACACTTGGAAATCGCCTCAAGTTAACCAACATAACATTGTCAGAAATCAAATTGATTATATACTGATAAATAAAAGATTCCACAGTAGTATAAAGAGTGCAAAGACTTATCCTGGAGCAGATATCTCTTCAGACCACAATCCCATAGTTGCAGAAGTACGTCTTAGATTAAAATCAGCTAAAAATCACAAAAGAAGAAAAAGAAAATTGATGTAGAAAAACTGAAAGACCCGAACATAAATAAAAGTGCCAAGACACAGCTTAACCTGCGATTACAACAGATTAACATAGAAGAAAATAAAAGTGTGGAATCTCTTTGGAATAGCTTAAAGAATGCCATCGTAACAACAAGTATTGAAGAAGTAGGTTATGTGAATAATATAAAACAACAGGAATGGATGACAGATGAGATTCTTTCTCTTATTGATACAAGAAGAATGTACAAAAACAAAGACCTTGCCAGGTATACAGAAACACATAACATCATCAAGAAAAAAATAAAAGAAGCCAAGGAAAATTGGATGAAAAATTTATGTACTGAAATTGAACTGCTTCAGAAGAAACATGATAATTTCAGTCTGTATAAGAAAATCAACGAAATTTCTGGAAAACTGAGGAAAAAGCAAATAGTGTCTCTAAGAGACAAAAATGGAAAAATAGTTCTAGAAGAAGAGAATAAAGCACAGATTTGGGTAAAATATGTAACAGAACTTTTCAATGATACTAGACAGAAGCCTATAAATATAAAAGATAACATTCAAGGAGCAGCAATCATGAAAAGTGAAATAGAGAATGCTATATGAACAAGTAAAACAGGAAAAGCCAGTGGACCAGATGGTGTGCAAACAGAATTTTTAAAATTAATAGAACCAGATAACATCAAACTTCTTGAAAAACTATTTAATAAAACTTAAGTATAAAGAGCTAATAAGCTTCATTTCGGCAATGAAAACATTACTTAAATTAAGGAGATATTAAATCCCACATAGTTTTAAAACCGAATAAGAAACTCAAAGATTGGAATCAGAGAGTTTCTTGCCGAATATAGTAAACTATAAAGTATCGGCGACACTAGCGTTAGCCAATGCAAGTGATCCTAGTACGTAGTACAATACCAGGGCAACTCATTGCAAAGGTGGGGGAAGTTCAGATCGCTCTTCTTAGGTATTTTCCATAATGTAAAAACACATTTCCTAGGAAATGTATGCTGTTATTACATTATGGAGGCAGGTCACTACCCAGACTGGTTTCAGCCTTTTTTTGAGGCTTCATCAGTGAGTAGCTAGACCTAATACCAAAGTGTATAGCGAAAAGAACTTATGTACTCTGCGAAAGAGTTTTCCAAACAGGTGCAACCATTAAGTTACTTAAGTATAAAGAGCTAATAAGCTTCATTTTGGCAATGAAAACATTACTTAAATTAAGGGGATATTAAATCCCACATAGTTTTAAAACTGAATAAGAAACTCAAAGATTGGAATCAGAGAGTTTCTTGCTGAATATGGTAAGCTATAAAGTATCGGCGACACTAGCATTAGCCAATGCAAGTGATCCTAGTACGTAGTACAATACCAAGGCAACTCGTTGCAAAACTATGTGGGATTTAATATCCCCTTAATTTAAGTAATGTTTTCATTGCCGAAATGAAGCTTATTAGCTCTTTATACTTAAGTAACTTAATGGTTGCACCTGTTTGGAAAACTTGTTCGCAGAGTACATAAGTTCTTTTTGCTATACACTTTGGTATTAGGTCTAGCTACTCACTGATGAAGCCTCAAAAAAGGCCGAAACCGGTCTGGGTAGTGACCTCCCTCCATAATGTAATAACAACATACATTTCCTAGGAAATGTGTTTTTACATTATGGAAAATACCTAAGAATAGCGATCTGAACTTCCCCCACCTTTGCAACGAGTTGCCCTGGTATTGTACTATGTACTAGGATCACTTGCATTGGCTAACACTAGTGTCACCGATACTTTATAGTTTACTATATTCGGCAAGAAACTCTCTGATTCCAATCTTTGAGTTTCTTATTCGGTTTTAAAACTATGTGGGATTTAATATCCCCTTAATTTAAGTAATATTTAATAAAATATATGAAAGTGATGAATTTCCATCAGATTGGCTCAAATCTACATTTATCACTGTCCCAAAGAAACCCAAAGCGAATTCCTGTGGTGACTTCCGACTTATTAGTCTAATGAGCCAAACATTAAAAATATTTTTGAAAGTGATTCAGAATCGTATTTATAGAAAAAGTGAAGAAACTCTAAGTGAAACACAATTTGGCTTTCGGAATGGTTTTGGTACTAGAGAGGCCCTTTTCTGTACCCAAATATTGATACAAAAATGCATAGAAAAACAGAAATCTGTCTTTATGTGTTTCATAGATTTTGAAAAAGCATTCGACAAAGTCAGACACACTAACTTAATAGAAGTCCTTCAACAAAAAAGGCTAGACGAACAAGACATAAGACTAATAACAAATCTGTATTGGAATCAGTCAGCTACCGTTCAATTAGACAACATTACCACCAGTGATATTAACATCAAAAGAGGAGTGAGACAAGGATGTGTGCTCTCGCCACTCCTGGTCAACATATATGCAGAGGTAATCTTTAAAAAAGCATTGGAAGAATGTTCAGAGGGAATCGCAATAAATGGAAAGATTGTTAACAACCTTCAATATGCAGATGAGACCGTGCTAATTGCAGATAATATTATGGATCTCCAAAAACTCGTTGACAGAGTATACATAGAAAGCCAAAAAATGGGAATAAATATAAACATCAACAAGACAAAATACATGATCATCAGCAAACATCCAGCCTCATCAATGAAACTGACACTCAATGGGAAAAATATTGATCAAGTGTCAAGATATAAATATCTTGGTTGCTGGCTTAATGAACGGTGGGATCCAGAAATAGATATAAAGACAAGGATTGAAGTTGCACGGCAGTCCTTCATGAAAATGAGAACATTATTCTGCAATAAAGACCTAAACATGGAAGTCAGATGCTGAATGCTGAAATGCTACGTGTGGTCTATTCTGCTCTATGGAGTTGAAACATCGACATTGAAGGCGACAACCATCAAGAAAATCGAAGCCTTTGAGATGTGGCTATACAGAAGAATGTTAAAGATATCATGGACAGAAAAAATTACCAATGAAGATGTCTTAAAATCCATTGGCAAAGCTAAACATCTTGTACAAATAATCAAGAAACGAAAAACATCATATCTTGGCCACATCATGAGAAACAGCAAATACCAACTTCTGCAAACTATTTTGATAGGAAGAATTGGTGGCAAAGGAACCAGAGGAAGAAAAAGAATATCATGGTTTGACAACATCAAGACGTGGACAGGAAAGAGCAGTGCACAACTGCTCAGATTAGCACAAGAGTGCAGTTTGTTCATAAGATGGTCGCTGACCTTCGATAGAAGATAGCACAATAAGAAGAAGATTTGTTCAGGCAAAATGGATCAGGAAATGAGGAGAAAATATAGTATTTACACTATTTACAAAAATAAACTTCTTGAGCATGTAACAATCTCCAGTGCTGGCAACTTTGAATACAAATTGAAAAAAAAAAAAAAATTATAATTCTTGTATTTATTAGAAGGAAAAATCTGATATAAGAAAGAAAGAACTAATTCTTGTTAAAGACAATCAGCAGATGTGGAAATGAATCCCAGTAAATGTTTTGGGAATATTTGTAAGTAATTAATAAAAATAGCATAGCTAATAATAAAATTACACAATAACCACAGTAATAAACTTTAATGAAAGTACAAATATTTCATACCGAAAATAACAATACATCATTATGTGTGGAAGCAATCAAATTGAAGAACAGGAATACAAGGTACATATAGTAGTCCGTTTAAACAATTAAAAACTTATGTGCTAGTAATATTAAAAATTAATATTAAATCTTTTTGATATTTACATAAGATGAGAATCTCCCAAACTTTTTTTTTGGGATGGGGGGGTGGGGAGAGAATCATTTGGATTGAGGTTACCAATGTAAAGTGGATTCACAACTTTCTTTGAGAAGGAATTCATATTTAAAACTGTTTCAATTGAGAAAATGAGCATCTCCCCCACAGAGTACCTTGTTTAGTGTCAATACTGTACTGTGCCAGACCAAACTTTTGAGATTTCACATATTCAGTGCATTTTTGATGTTTATTAATTCTTTTTTCCACAGAATGGCCTGTCTCCCCAAAGTATGTCAAATTACATTTGCAAGGGATGTGGTAAATGCCAGCTAAAGATAGAGGCGACGGTCTCTTTTGTAGATGGTAACACATGAGAAATTTTGTTGATAGGACAATATGTGGGATTAAGGTGAAACTTTAAAATTCTTTCAATAGGTTCAGAGATATCAGAAATATAAGGAATTGGAACCCGGCAGTCTGTCAAAGAATCCTTAGGTGTTGGAATGTAGGAGTCAGTTATCTGTTGGATCTGATGCAAGTTGTAACCATTTAATTCCATTCCAGTTTTGTTAGTGAGAAGTTCTTATTGTAAGCTTGAGTGAGAGATGCACATATTATGTACTCTATTAATTAATTATTTGATAATATTAATTTTTTGGGAGGTGTGATGAACACACTTTTGATGAATGTATTTGCCAGTAAAGGTAAGTTTCCAATAAACACTGGTTGACAAAGTAACAGAGGCTGAGCAAGTTAGAAGGATGTCTAAGCATAGTAAACTACCAGCATCTTTTTCCATGGTGAATTGAATGCATGGGTGAAGGCTATCAATCTGACATAGAAAGATGATAAGTTCATTTTCAGAATGAGGCCAAACAGCAAAAACGTCATCAGTGTAACAAAGCCAAAAAGAGGGTTGGATGAGAACAAGTGTCTTCCAGATGGTTCAAAAAATAGTTTACCGAAGCTGAAGACAGAGGCCTACCCATGGCTGCCTTCAATATGTTTATGGATCTTGTTTTTCCAGCTGAAATATCCTAATTGTATAACAAATTCAAAAATCTTCACAACATTATGAGGGTAATCATCATACAGTAAACTAATAGTTTCAGATAACGGAATTAGTTGATTTCCCTCGTGATGTGAAGATTTTTGAATTTGTTATGCAATTAGGATATTTCAACTGAAAAAACAAGATCTATACACAAACTATAAAAGAAAATCTGGACCCACATTATGCAGTTATATTCAAGATGCAGTTATTTTCACTGTTTTTGCCTATTTTCATTTTTTGTCTTTTTACTGCTGATTCTATACCAAATTTATTATGACAGTTATTCAATTTAGTCAGAGATCTTGTAGACTTGTATTGGATTTATTTAAAAATATAACATCTGCATAAAGTAAATAACTGATATTAGCATCTCCAGTTTTCATATCCAGTTTAATACCACTTTCCTTCTTAATGTAATCCTTCTTAAACTTCTTTTCCACAGTTTTTCTTAGCCTTTTCTCAGATATACTTGTGTAAATCTTATCATGAACACTCAACACAGAAATTCCTCTGTAATTCTCACATTCAGTTTTATTTTCCCTTTTTATGAAATGGTACCATGAGAGCTGTACTCTCATAGTACCCATGTTTGACTCTGTGACCAGGACTTCTGAATTATGCAGTAGAGGCGACTAGGAAACTTTTATACCTCTATACTTGAGCATTTCTTGTTGAATATTATCTATTCTAGCTACCTTTCCACATTTTAGACATCTGATAGCTTTTCTTATTTCAGCTATTGATATGTATTCTTGTTAAGTGTTTTCTACCACTGGCTATCACTGCTCATTTCATTTTTAGCAATCTTTCAGAGTAATCACTCTAGACATCTAGAATATCTTAAATATCTTTATAGTATGTTAAATTGTGAATGAAGAATTTTATGATTTATTAATACTTCATTCATGATTTAATGAATTGCATTTCCTAGGCTAAGTTTGCTCCTAAATAAATTGTAATTTAAACACTTACTGTTATTTGTTCATTGAAATAATAATTGTAATTTTTTTAGTTATTTTATCTTGTATAAATTATTAATGTAACTTGTAAATGTATCCTAAGTGAACTGTAATATATGCATTTTATTTGTTGTTACGGAAAGTGAAAGTATTTCTAATGGACTCTGCTAATGTGATTTGATTGGCTGCTGTCAGAAAACTAAATTATTTCATGATAGCATGTGCCTTAGCATTGAGAACTGTACAACGATCATGTGATAATTTCGTGGTTTGGGTGGGAAAAAGAGAGAGGATTTTATGAGATAGAGGAAGAAGGAACCAGAAGGAAAATGGAGTGAGTGCAGATAGGTAGTTAGACGTGACCTAACCTGAGATTGAACGTCATAACAAAGATTTGGAAGCTTGTTCCGATTTTAATGAATCTTACTTCGAACTCATAATTATTTATAGTTTCCTGTCACATTGTAAAGGAATTTACCTGAGTGAATGGATAATAATGATATGATTGAGATTTATCATAAGACAAGTTATTACGAGCAAGAAAATATCTTTTCCAGTCTTGGCAAATAAGTTGTTGAACTCAGGAATACTACAAGTTTTGTGTCGTCTAAAGTGGAAGATTATCGAGTGCCTAGAAGTGATGTAAGAATTTTCCATAATGTACAAGCTATGATGATCATACCAGTAAGAATATCTATTCTATAACTAACGTGTATTAGTGTTGCTTGTGTCCAGAAAACTTGGTAAAATTTTGTGTTGCTGAAGCCAGCTAGTCCAGCTTGATTGAGTGATATTATAAAACATTTCCTTGTGAAACAAAATTTGAGAAACTTCATTTTGTGTTTGAATGTGTGATCTCACAATGTATATGTATATTTAAGACTGAACCTTTTAAGAACTATTTTAATCCTCTGATAGATATTGAAGTTACCAGTTAAGTGTTTGATAAATTGAAGTTTATGAATATTTCTCTGGGACTAAAAAGAATTAACTTTTAAATGATTTGCTGAATATTGATGTTGTTTAAAGTGAAACTAAGTTGAAATCATAACGGATGAGAATTGTGAAGGGCTTATACATAAGTCGTCATCATCAAATTCCTGCCATGTATACCCTCAAGGAGTGTACAGGATATGATAGTACTACATGAAAAAAATTACATCAATACTAACTTCCTATCTACAATTTTCCTCTAAATCAGTCTGTTACTTGTCAACACTCCAATATTATTAGATCTTATATTTCTGTCGTCTAAGGTACTTTGTACCATATCAATCCACCTATATCTTGGTCTTCCTCTGGGTTGTTTTGCTGCTACCCAGAGGAAGACCAAGATATCGGTTCTAGCAGTAAATGATATACTCAGCTGAGTAGAAACTAATTTCTTTATAGAATGCATAAATTGTTTTCTAATTGTATTGATCTTAATAGAGTTCTTGTTTCTTATGTAAGAATAATTTTGTGAGAGAATTAAATATCTTGTTTAACTTGATTCTTATGCTTGCCTAATTTCAGTTTCATTGCACCGCTCATTAAAATACGAATCTTGCAGAAAACCCTATATATGAGTAAGACAATTTCGGCCTGTAGTAAGTTCTTATAGCTGTAGTGCTAATTGGTGCTTGGTTCCCTCACAAAAATTGTGTGATTTCAAACATAGAGTGGCACAGTATAATAAAAATTTTCTTTATGTTTGAAAGTGGGGTCAAACAACAGCTAGCAAATATAAGGTTGGACAAAAGACAGACACAACACAGAGTAATCACTCTAGACATCTAGAATATCTTAAATATCTTTACAGTACTCTTTCTTCCATTTTGGAGGCTATTGAGTCTCCAGAATATTTTGCCCCCTTCCTGATATCTTCTATGCTCTTACCTAATTCTTTCCATTGTTCTTGTTTACCTAGTTTTATGTAGTGCTTTGCTTTCTTACATTTTTCTCTGTATTCCCTAAAAGCACAAGGTGACTTACTTGCTAGAAATTGTTGAAGTCAATTGTGTTGTGAACGGTGAACCTGTGGAACAAGTAAAACATATTGGCTACTTAGGCATGATTTTTAGTGAAGATGGTAAATTAAATATGGAAATAGACAACAGAATCAACAAAGCTGGTATGGTAGGAAGTCAATTGAATAAATTCATATGGAATAAGAGAGAAATTAGTCGGAACACCAAATTAGCTGTATACAACACAATGTTCAAACGAGTTTTAACTTATGGATCTGAGAGCTGGGTCAGAAGTAAAACACTTGACCAAAGACTAGAGACCCCAGATATGAGAGTCCTGAGAAAGATTAGAGGTGTGAACAGATGGCATCAATGGCAATATCATATTAAAAACAAGGATATTAAGAAAGAACTTGACATTGTTGGCATCCAGGAATGCATTAGCAGAGCTAATCTCAGGTAATATGGTCACTTAAACAGAATGGGTGAGGAAAGATTAGCAAAACAAGTGTTCTCTGCCAGGTTGGCAGGAAAACGACCCAGAGGAAGACCAAGATATAGGTAGATTGATATGGTACAATGTGCCTTAGACGATAGAAATATAAGATCTGATAATGAAATTATTGGAGTCTTGACAAGTAACAGACTGATTTGGAGGAAAATTGTAGATAGGAAGTTAGTAATGATGTAAATTTTTCATGTAGTACTATCATATCCTGTACACCACTTGAGTGTACATGTCAGGAATTCGATGATGATGAACTTTCTATATGCTTTCTTCTTTTACTTGACCTCTTTAACTTAATGAGTCCACCATGCAGTTCTGATTTTTCTATCCTAACAGACAATCTCACCACTGTTTTCTTTAACTGAATCAATGTTTTCTTCACGATTTGCCACTGAATTTCCAAGGTTGGGTTTCTTGTTTTCAATCTTTCATTTTTTTCTTGAATAATGTATATGTATTTGAGTCTACAGTTCACCTATGAAATCTGCTCAACTTTCATTCATTTTAAAACTTTCATAAACACTTCTTTTCAATAAGAAATTCAGTTTTACCCTGCTCAGAACTAAGTGGTGATCGCCACCGATTTCAAATCCTCTATACTCTTGCGTTCTGAACCAGTGGGAAAACAGAAAATGTTGCTGTCAATAATAACATAGTCAATGAGACCTTTCTTGTTTCTTGCTTCTTCTCCATGTGAATTTATGCAAATTTTTAAGTGTTTTTTACACACCAGCTATCACTGCTTGTTTCATTTTTAGCAATCTTTCAAAGTAATCACTCTAGACATCTAGAATATCTTAACATTCAGTTTTTACTGAATGGTAAGATATTATTAAGATTGTTACCATTATTAGCTTTTCTCCACATTTTCCCAAAACATTTCTATATATATCTGATAATCATTTTCTACTTTGCTGTTTAGATCCCCAGCAATGATCAACTTTTCCTTTTTTATTTTCAACTGATTCTCCTTAGCAGAATCTTCTGTGGGACCATATGCATAAATAAGTCTTTGTCCAGTTTCTCCCACTCTAATATTTGCTCCCATCACTCTAGTTGTTAATGCCTGCCTTTCAAGAAGATTATCTTCATATTTAGTAATGTTAAATACCTCCTTTTCCCTGATTGTTATTCCTGAATATAACATTTTGTATTTGTTGCTTAGAAAGATCTCACCTGTTTTTTGTCTTCTTTGTTTCATTCACACTTATTATGTACTTTTCCAATTCTTCTGCTAGTTTTATTTTTTTCCCATTAATGCTTCTTATGTTGATAATACCAGTCTTGCTGATGTTGAATTGGGATGTGTTCCAGGATTTGCTCCAGTAAGTTACTATTTGCAGTTTGCCCTGTTTCCCTGACAAAAATCATGGGCTTTTAACTGTGCAACATCCCAGCCAGCACGAAACATGTTGTACCATTATTTTGTATTATTATTTAAGCCAATAAGAATACAATTTGGTCTGCTAAATTACAATTAGCCATCCCATTTTCGTTCATTCATTATCTGGGTAGATACCTAACAGGGTGCACTCGTGAGAAGGTAAGGATTGGATATTAGGTCAGAAGCCTTTGTTGGTTTTCTACATTCCCGAAAAGGCTATGTGGAGGTCTCCTAGTTATACAGCTTTGGCCTTTAAGCAACTCCTTTTAAGAGAACCATTAGTTTGAAACAGAGCTCTCTGATAGTGAAGTCTTGGATATGAACTAACTAAAATAAAAGGCAGTTATACAGGATTATATGGACTGATTAGTTTTTGAAAGTGCCTGTGATCTCAGTGCCACAAACTTTGTTCCTTATGCTTTTGTTTTAAAGTGAAACCTGCAAATATCCATTGAAGGTTGTAGGATCTCATGTAGAATAAATGTATTATAATTTTTTAAAAAAAAATTTACCATAATGATGTGATAGGAATATAATGTATTCAATTTTTTTCATGTCCTTATTTTGTTAGTTTTCCTATAGATTTTGACTTCTGATGCTACTAATATTATATTCTTAGCCACTACTAAAGAGAATGAATGAGTAGGTTTGAAAAATTCACTCTCTGATAGTGGAACCTTTAAAATTAGCTAATAAAAGGCAAGTATTCACATTCTTTTGAATACTTGCCTTTTGTCTTTCTGTTGCTTCAGAAAGACAAAGACAAAACTGAAAATGCTTATTTTTCAGGTTGTAAGAACTTAACATCAAGATTGCAAAGTGTAATGTACAATATCATTTCACTTTATGCTTTTGCATTCCATTCCTTAAAATCATAAAATTTGCAACTTTTTGTGATTTTCTAGGATCAGTTTCATACTTCTTGATTAAAAGAAGATATTCATCATCATCATCATCATCAAATTCCTGCCATGTACCCTCAAGGGGTGTACAGGATATGACAGTACTACATGAAAAAATTACATCATTACTAACTTCCTATCTACAATTTTCCTCCAAATCAGTCTGTTACTTGTCAAGACTCCAACATTATCAGATCTTATATTTCTATCGTCTAAGGCACTTTGTACCGTATCAATCCACCTATATCTTGGTCTTCCTCTGGGTCGTTTTCCTGCCAACCTGGCAGAGAACACTTGTTTTGCTAATCTTTCCTCTCCCATTCTATTTAAGTGACCATACCATCTGAGATTAGCTCTGCTAACGCATTCCTGGATGCTGACAATGTCAAGTTCTTTCCTAATATCCTCATTTTTAATATGATATTGCCATTGATGCCATCTGTTCACGCCTCTAATTTTTCTCAGGACTCTCATATCTGCGGTCTCTAGTCTTTGGTCAAGTGTTTTACTTCTGACCCAGCTCTCAGATCCATAAGTTAAAACTCGTTTTAACTTATGGATCTGAGAGCTGGGTCAGAACTTTGTCTTTTTATTGCTGACCTTCATACCATATCTATTACAACAGCTATTCAATTTAGTCCGAGAATCTTGCAGACTTGTAGCGGATTTATTTAGAAGTATAACATCATCCGCATAAAGCAAAGAGCTGATATTAACATCTCCAATTTTGATATCAGGTTTAATACCACATTCCTTCATAATGTGATCCATATAGATAATGAATAACGAATAACAGAGGGGATAATGTACATCCTTGTCTCACACCAGATTTAACATTAAACCATCTTCCTGTACTTCCTTCAATTCTAACTGCTGACTCACAACTCAAATAAAGACTAAGTATTGCTTGATATAATGCCCCATTGACACCATATAACTGCAGCTTATTGAATAGCTTCTCTCTTGGCACCTTGTCATATGCCTTTTCCAAATCGACAAAACTTAAATACAGATCTTTGTTATATTCCCATGCTTTCTCGACTATTTGTCGTAAAGTGAAGATCTGATCCTGACAGCCTCTATTTGGCCTGAATCCAGCTTGTTCTTCACCAAGCTTTTCTTCCACAATTCTTCTCAACCGTTTCTCAAGTATACTTGCATAGATCTTGCCAGGAACACTCAGTAGGGAAATACCTCTGATATTCTCACATTCAGTTTTATTTCCCTTTTTATATATGGGTACTATGAGAGCTCTACTCCAATCATCGGGAATTCGTCCCTCTGTCCAGGCTTTCTGAACTATGCAGTGCAGCCACTGTAAGACTCTTATACCACCATACTTCAGCATTTCTGGTCGAATATCATCTACTCCTGCTGCCTTTCCACATTTCAAGCCTTTGATGGCTTTTTCTTCAAGTATGGATATGTATTCCTGACTGCATGCCTGGTCAGTGTTTTTTATCACTGTGCTGTCATCACTGTTTGTTTCATTTAGCAGTTTGTCAAAGTAATTACTCCATACTTCGAGGATATCTTTTTCTCCTGTTTTCATTTCACCTTTATCATCTCTAATTCCTTTTACAGCACTCTTTCCTCCATTCCTAAGCTTCTTCAACAATCTCCAGAATATTTTGCCACCTTCTTGATATTTATTTTCTATATTCTTGCCAAAGTCCTCCCATGACTTTTGTTTAGCTAGTTTTACACACTGTTTAGCTTTCTTACATTTGTCTCTGTATTCTGTAAGAGTAAAAGCTGACTTATTTGCCAGGAACTTTTGATATGCTTTCTTCTTTTCCTTCACTGCCTCTTTAACTTCCTGTGTCCACCAGGGAGTTCTGATTTTTTTATCCTTGCACACAACCTCACCACATGCCTCTCTGGCAGAATCAATCAATGTTTCCTTCAGAGTTTGCCACTGAATCTCCAAGGTTTGATTCCTGTTCTCAAACTCTTTCATTTTCTTTTCAATAATATTTCTGTATTTTAGTCTACAGTTCACATCTGAGAGCTGCTCAACTTTTATTCGCTTTAAAACTTTCTTACATGTTATTCTTTTCAATATGAAATTCAATTTTATCCTGCTCAAGACTAAATAGTGATCACTTCCAATTTCAAATCCTCTGTACACTCTGGTGTCCTGCACCAGGGAGAAAACATCACTATCAACAATAACATAGTCAATGAGACTTTTCTTATTCCTAGCCTCTTCTCTCCATGTGAATTTGTGCACATTTTTATGTTGGAACATGGTGTTAGTAATAACCAGTCCATGTCCTGAGCAGAAATCCAACAGATATTTGCCATTATTATTAGCTTTGCTCTTTTCTCCAAATTTTCCCAAAATATTTTTGTATGTCTCACAATCATTTCCTACTCTACTATTTAGATCCCCAACAAGGACCAACTTTTCCTTTTTCATTGTGTCAGTTGCTTTTTCTAAAGCCTCAAAAAATTCCTCCACTTCTACCTTAGTAGAACCTTCTGTGGGACCATAGGCACAAATAAGTCTCATTGTCCAGTTCCCCATTCTCATATTTGCCCACATTACTCTACTTGAGACTGACTGCCATTCAAGAAGATTAGCCTCGTATTTTGTTTTGAATACTATGGCTACTCCTTCTTTTCCTTGATTGTCATTGCCTGAATATAACATTTTGTATTTATTGCTCAGAAAGATCTCACCAGTTTTGGTCTTTTTTGTTTCAGTGACCCCTATTATGTCGATCTGGTACTTATCTAATTCCTCAGCTAGCTCCATTTCTTTGCCATTCAGGCTTCTTACGTTGATAGTACCGATCTTTAACTCTGGTGATGTAGAGTTGGGGTTTGTTTTCAGATTTGTTCCAGTAGCTGACTTTTCGCTGTTCGCCCTGGTTCCCTGGCGAAAACAACGGGGCCTTGTTTAACCTTGCGACGCCCCAGCCGACATGAAATTTTGTCATGTTGTACCATCATTTTTTATTTTGGTTTAACCAATAAGAATACAATTTGGTCGGCTAAATCCCAAATTGCCAGCCCATCCTCGTTCGTTCAGTATCAAAGTAGATACCCAACAGGGTGCACCACGAGAAGGTGAGGATTGGACATTAGGTCAGAAGCCCTGGTCGGTTCTCCGCATTCCTTTAAAGGCTATGTGGAGGTCTCCTCTCAGTTATACAGCTTTGACCCTTAAGCACCCCTATTTAAAAGAAGAACTTTAAAAGAAGATATTTTAAAGTGTAATTTGAAAAATGGAAATATACAGTGGAGAGTATATTATGTATATCATCATTAAATGTATACAAAACTGGTAATATTCAGTACCAATTTGCTAAATTCCCATTTATTACAAATACAGCCATTGTATTAGAGAAAATATATTTATGAAACTTGTGTGTGTGTATGTATGTATATATATATATATATAAATTATTACTATTAAAGAAACAGAGTAGCTTCTGTTTTACTTCTAATTATATGGACATTATGCAGTCCAGGAGCAAGTGGAAATGTTATTTTTTCTAAGAGACTGAAAAACTTGTCAAGTAATAAAACAAATATTGACATTTTGTAATTGTTACTTAATTAAGCAATGGATACTGCATTTTTGTTCTGAATAAATATTTGTTTAAGAAAACACTTAAATTGTTCATGACTCAATAAGTGGACTATATGCTTTACTTCCATGTTGAGAAGTAAAGAAAAAAAAAAGAGAAGCAAAATTAAGAGGAATGAAACTAAGTAAAACAGCATCAGAATATACATTTTCGGACAGTATAGCAAAACTTGTCATAGTAATCTTCACATGCTCTTCAAAGTTCAGATTCATATTTATCTGCTTGAATGGACAGAATTTTTTTTTTTTTTTTAAAGTCCATTCCTTTGCATTGAGAATGACAGAATCCTATGAATAAGTTTTTATACTGGGGGGGGGGGGGTATAAAAGAAATTTCTGCATTAAAGTAGACAGTTTCAGCCATTTTCTATATATCTCTGATTGAGTTGAACATGTGTACATGGCCACAGAGCTGAGATTTCTGCTTTAATCTTTTACGTATGCTTTATTTTAGTTTAGTTTTGTTGCCATTAAATGTTTACAATTATATTAAATTAACACATTTAAATTTCTTGATTTTTATTGCTTCACAAGGTTACATTAAGGTTTTAATAAGATAAGTAAAATTAAATTTTTTTAATGAAAGTTGAAATTTTTAGTAAGTTGAAATTTAATGAAAAATTTTATTTATTTATAAAAATATTCTAATTCTATCACTTAAACTTCACAATTTATAATTGTGTGATTTTTCAGTGAGACAAAATATCATAATGAGAGGAAAACTAATATCAGCCAACCAGTAAATTGTGTGGAAGCAATATGTGTAATTTTCTTATTCCATATAAGAAATTCAAGACTGTCTCTCATGTTGTTAGTGACATTCAAAGGTGTATTACCTTTGTGTCACTGTCATTGACCTACATAATTCTGATGTAACTAGCATTATGCACAAGTGAAGAGCATTTTAATCTTTTTAGCATGTATTTAAAAAAAAAAAAAAACATTTTATTTTATAAAGTATCTTTCAATAATTATTTACTTTTATATAGAAAGTCACGATTTAAAAAAATGGTATAGGGCACATTGCTTCCATACAATTCCACACTAGGTCAAATACAGGACTAATTAGTGTTTTAGTCCTGTATGCATGTAAACTCAGTTTGTATGCATGTAAACATCAATTATCTCTGTATTTACAATAATGATGCTTACCATTTGCTTTATTAACTGACGTAGTTGATAAATTATATAGAAATTATTTTCATCTCTAAGCATATTCCTCCTATTTGAAGAATCAACTATTAAAAATTGCCCATGCAAGTCAAAAGAGTTATTTCAGCTTGTCTTTGGTTTGTTTGATTACTTGAGAAATTATTTTTCTGTACTGAAAAATAATTTCTCAAGTGATTACTTTTTCTGATTTCTGTACATATTATATATAATTTAAAATTTAATATAAAAGAAAAGTTAATATAAAATATAATTTAAATTATATTTTATATTTTTATTATTATAATTATGGCTATTATAGCCTGTTTTTGTTTACGAGTATCCCTTATTTTAAATACATTGGCTATTATTACTCAAAAAAGAGTATATATATTTTAGGGCATTATGGGTGAGTATAGAAGGCAATTATAGCAGAATAAAAGAGGTGGAAAAATTTTGTACATACCTTGTTTTGATACTAGGATGTCTTACAATGTCATGGTCCTGCTGAAGGTTGTTTATAACAAGGGGGGAAGGGAGCATGGGGGGTGTTTTGATGCGGGGGAAAAATAAATTTGGAAACCCGGGTTTTGTATTAATAATATATATATATTATTGTGTTTAAGGGCGCTTTGGGGAGGAGAAGAGAAGGGAATGGGTTTACTTATGGGGGAAACTGGGGCAGGTAAACCCTTCCCCTTCACCCCCCCCCCCTTAAACACAATAATATATATATATATATATTATTAATACAAAACCAGAGTTTCCAAATTTATTTTTCCTGCATCAAACCCCCCCCCCCCCCCATTATAAACAACCTTCAGCAGGATCATGACATTAGAAGACATTCTAGTATCAAAACAAGGTACGTACAAAATTTTTCCACCTCTTTTATTCTGCTGTAATTGCCTTCTATGCTCACCCATAATACCCTAAAATATATATGCCCTTTTTTTGAGTAATAATAGCCAATGTATTTAAAATAAGGGACACTCCTAAACAAAAACAGGCTATAATAGCTGTAATTATAATAATAGTGTTTAAGAGGAGTAGCATGGGAATTTTCCCAGAAACTATACTTAATTATAAAAACTATACTCAAATTATACTTAATTTATATTTTTATATAAAAATTCAAATATATGTCCCACTCTAGTATTTGCCAATGATATTCTCATCTAATCTCATCACAAAGCATAAACGCTTTGTGCTTCTCATGTAAATGCTGCATGTGAACCATAGCTATTGTTTATTTGACCTTTGTGCTTTCCATATTTAAATTTATATGAATTGATAAATGAAAGTATTCAAAGTTGTCCTACAATTAATTGCATTGGACCAATTAAGATGAATGCTGATGCACTATACACTTAAAAAACTTTAACTTTCATACATCAATAAAAATGCAATGATGCGATCAAATTGGCGTGAATTTTGTAGTGCAGGTTGAATATATTTTATATAAATATATCTATATGTATTTTATTTTAATGGACCTCTGCATAACATGCAACTAAAGTAATATTAAAAGATGTCCTAATTAATGTCATTGTTCAGCTGGTGCAAAAATAGTAAAAAAAAGAATCTTCTGCACTTTGTTTCAAAAAAATAGAAGCCATTGTGAACAAAACCTGATTCTGTAAAGATCATGTTTCATTAAGAAAATACTGCATGTTATTTGAAAAGTAAATACATTTATGGTAAATATTTGTTAGTAGTTTTGATATGTTAGCATTTTTGAAGTAATTTTTACTATTGTTTTATATGCGGATGGAGTAGGGTGGCCAGACGTACCCCATTTACTGAGTTAAATTTATAAAATACCCCTTTTGTAAAATCTTAAATGGGGTACGAAAAATACCCCTTTTTGGTGTTTCGGACATGATATCCATTTTTCAGTTTTCTGTACTAAATAAATAAATATTGACTATTGCATTTACTGTGAATGCCACCAAGTAAGCAAAATGTAAACACTACAAGTCATATAATACCAAGTTTAGTTGATTATATAAGAAGAAAACTAGCTGCAGGTAAATATTTTGTTTAAAAGCATTCTCAAAGACTCGAAAAACAACTTTGTAGCCTACTTATGTAGATCGTTATAGGATATTTATATTATGTTTACTTTGTAATGCTTGGCACCTGTCACAGGCCCGATACGAAGTGGGGGGGTGGAGTATGGGCTCCCCTGGTCACTACTTGAGATATTTTTTATTTCATTGTATTAATGTAAGGCAATAAATTCTATAAATACTACTTTAACGCTTTTCACAGAATGTCCTTTTCATCGTCATCAAATACGGAAGAAGAAACAATAGAGGTTAAATCAAGAGAAAAAAAAGGAGATAAAACATCAGAATTATTTCAACGAGGAGTGGCAGAAAACTTATGCCTGGGTGATTAAAGCAAGAACTGTTGATAAAGTGAGATGTTTATGGTGCAATTGTGAATTTTCCATAATAAATGGAGGTGTTTAGGACCTTAAAAAGCATATGCTAATAATAAGCATAAAAAAGGGAAAGTATTAGCTAGTAATCCAACTTTAAATTAATTTTTTATTTCTTCGACGGTGTCATTAGTTTCGACTGAAGAACAAAAGACTTGCTGCCGAAGCTATCCACAGTGAAACATGTGCATAGCTATCAATCATCAGATTGCATGAGTTCATTATTCAAAACATTATTTAGTGATTCAAAAATCTCTTCTCAATTGACATGCATGCGAACAAAAATATCTTAAATAATAACAAATGTTTTAGCAAAAGACCGTGTATCTACAGTTGTCGAGAATTTAGGAGAAAACCGGCCATTTTCAATTGCAACAGATTCATCAAATAAAGGAAACATTAAAATGTTTTTCTTTAATGTGTAGATATTTTTCTAAATCTAGTAGAGGAGTTCAAACAAAACTTTTGAGTTTCTTTAACAGCCAGTCAGAAACTTCAAAGGATATTTCACTTTGCTTACTTCAAAAGTTGAAGGAGCTGAATTTAAATCCCGAGAACATTGTTAGTTTTTGCGTTGATAATGCTAATATAAATTTTGGTAATAATCAGAGTGTATTTACAGAATTAAAGAAATTTAATAAGGATTTAATAGATATGGGGTGTCTTTGCCATATCTTTCACAATGCAACAAGAAAAAAAGCTACAAGCTGTTTAAAAGTTGATATAGAATGTGTAATTTTAAAAACATATAAATGAATTTAGTTCACATAGTAAAAGGTTAGAAAATATAAGAACATTATGAATTTTGTGACATAGAATATTCGGATCTAATGCATCATGTTCCTGCAAGATGGTTGTCACTCCTTCCAGCAGTAGATAGGCTAAACAAAAATTTTGAGCCAGTGAAAAACTATTTTCTATCTTTGGAAAAATGTCCACCTATTTTACAAGATTTTTTTTTCGAACGAATTAACTAAAGTCTACCTTTCTTTTCAAATGCAGCAACCTGTGTCCATAATGTAATTTGTAATCTAGAGCAGGATGGTCCAATTATAATAGAACTATTTAACCTAATGGTCAATCTAAGAAACTCTCTACTTTCTAAATTAAATGATCATTTTTATGGATTCGTTGCTATACAAAAATTGAAATCTTGTCGCAGACCAGTAGAGATAAATTTGTTTAAGAAAAGGGCAGACGATTTTCTGAAAACTTTAATTCGGTATATTGAAAAAAGATTTAGTTTGAAAATAATAAGTATGAGTATGAAATGGCACATTTTGATCTTTTCTTAAAAGTTATAGATTTATTTGAAAATTCCAATATTAATATTGATTTGCTATATGAAGAGTACGTCCTGTTAAAATCGTTCCATAAAAATATTGACACAAAAGAACTCAAAAATATCACAGATATTTGGATAAAATTTTTAAATGCATACAATGTACCTAATATTGAAAAAATTATTAATTTTGTTTTCGCTTTGCCTCACTCAAATGCAATGAGTGAGCGAGTATTTAGTTTAATGTTCATCTCTTGGAAAAAGGATAGGAACAGATTAGACCTAAAAACTATTGTTATGTTGTTGTTTCTTATATATTTTACCTCTATTGTTCTCCTTGTGTCTACTGAGATCTGGCTTCTAAACTGACTTTCTGGGGCCGTTTCTCTCTTCAAGTTCTGACGAAATTTATTTGTTAATGCTGTGCCAGTCAGAATTCTAGGATAGAAATTCTTATCCGAAGAAACTTTCCCAGAATTCAAATAATACCTTATATAGATTAAGTAGTTAGGTAGATTGAGTTCTCAGTATACAGTCATGGCCTTGACAATCTTAAATTCCCCCTTTTTCCTCTAAACATAGGTTCGATATTTTCGTGAGTGGTAAAATTCAATCTCTTACTCAGACAAACTCAGGTATACATGGGAAAACATTTATTATTTATCTAAGAACATTACAATTTAAATAGCACATATAATCAAGCAAATCAAGGTTAATACTAAAATACAAGTAAAGCAGGGTAATAATAATCAAATAGACAGGATATTCAAAAACACACTTATGTTCATCTATATCACAAACATGGATGTTGGTATTAAACTAGAATACTGCTACTAATGACTCATACACATTAAACTTGGTCTAGACAACTTATGAACGTAGACTACCAGTCCAATTCGATTAACATAACTCAGGAAACTGTCTCAAAAATCTCTCTTCTTTTCTAAACTCTGTCCATTTTACACCTTCATTGCCAATAGATAACACATAAAAGGGAAGATTTGTACATTACCACCTTGTTAAATATTCTCTAGATCCTTCTGTCTGTTCTTTGTTATAGATTGTCCCTCTGCACGATGGATTGCCGCCACGTGGGAGTCACGTGCTCATTCCAAATTAGCCACTGGTTTCTTCTGGGCTTACGAACTTTTCGCATCACTGCTTCTAACACGATTTACCTTTAAAGGAATCCTTTGCTGCTTTCTCATCAGATAGATCCACACTGATGGTCTAAAACTCAAACACTGCCATCATCTTGTGCTATATTTTCTTTGATTCGTGTCGCTCAGCAACAGGAAACATGCTGCCGCTTTGCCGTCTTCACATGTCTTGTTGGGTATCAGGCATGCTGATCTGCTTGGGAACTTTGAGCAGGAGACCCACGGGGAGGGCACATGCGACTGGGGAACATCACAGGAACCAAGAGAAAAATGTAAAAGGAAACAAAAAAACCTCCCTCAACGATGTGAATCCATTTTAAACCCCATTATAGCTCCCTCTTTCCGCACTCCAAACTCGTCTACAACGCTCTCCCATTTGCTGTCACCAAGTGATGTTAGCTTCTTGCTGTACGCACATTGCTTTTTTCAGGGAATGCGAATTTCTTGCCCCTTCCACGAATGCCTACTCCTCGCTCATTACGTCATCTTTGGTGGTCAGGCTGCAACCTTTGAACTTTTGTTTGCATGATGATACACGACTTTATACATGGCATATTTTTGACAAATTAAGATTCCATCTATTTTAGGCAATAATCTTAAACATAGTACAATTTAATATTTATTTCCTCTCTTGATTTCATTTTAATTTAAGATTCAACCTCTTCTTTTATATTTTAATTCCTTTTTAAGCAAAGTTAATATCTGCATCTTCGCATATTATGTCTGCTTTGCTAAGAGTACAAATGTGCTTTTACTTGATATTGTTCTCTTGTTAAATCTTGAATGGAGCAGTTCTATTCTTGATAGAGCCATCATTCAAGATCTAACACTGTTGAGGGAGAATTACTGGTGAAAACCAATTACAGTATGTCATGCAAAGAATTTTATGCAGTTGTATTAAAGAAATGAAAAATTGCTAAAAGAAATTCGCTTGAATAAAAAATATTGTTAGGTAAAATACTTCTCTTTTGATAAAATAAATCAGATTTACTGAATTTATATTGTAAATGATTATGCAAAGCATATCATGAGAATATTTCTAAAAGTTTACATTAGTATTCATAACTGCCAAAATAAAATATTTAAATTTTGTTTAAAGACTTGCTAATCTGAGGTACGCTGATGATACAGTACTCCTTTGTAATGACATGGAAGAACTAGGACTAATTCTTGACAAAGTTAACAAGATCAGTAATAACAGAGGACTTCAACTCAATTCTAGCAAGACGAAGATCATGGTTCTCAAAGGAAAAACAAACAGAGAAGCTCTTGAGAAACAAATGTATCTTAATGGAGAAAGAATTGAGGAAGTCAGCAAGTTTGAGTACCTGGGATCCATTATTAATGTGAAGAATTGCTGTTCAGAAGATGTCAGAAAAAGTTTAGGAATGGCTAAAACAACAGTCAGAGACCTGTCTAAAATCTGGAAGGATGGATCTATCTCCACGGGAACAAAGCTGAGGATTTTAGATGCAGTTGTTTTTCCAAGAGCAACTTATTGATGCGAGACTTGGAACCTAAAGAAGTCAGATAAGAAACAGATCTGCTTTTGAGATGTGGTGTTATAGAAGGCTGTTGAGGATATCATATACTGAAAGGCATATAAATGAATGGGTGTTAGAAAAGATTAGTAGAGCTTTAAGGCTCCTTAAGGATATTGACAGAAGAAAGTTAAATTATTTTGGACACATTGGAAGGAGGACTTCTCAGAACAGTAATAGAAGGTAAAGTTCCTGGAAAAAGAGGCAGGGGGTAGACCATCAATGAGATGGATGGATGGCATGTGTGGAGTGACTGATCTTCAGAGAGTTGAGGCTGCCAGAAAAGCAAACGACAGGACTACATGGCAAGGCCTGGTGTGGAACATCATCGAGCATCGGAGTGACCATACGGCATCTGTAGATACCCAGTGAACATAGAGAGAGAGAGACTTGCTATGAATTTGACTATTTGTACCAAAATTTGACCAACTCTGTTTCATGCATCTGTATATTGTGAAAATCTACAAATATAGAAATAAAATCTTATTATAATTGTTCATTCTTTGTTTGATAGTGCGATTATCCCTAAGGCCAATAATGAATACCCCAAAATCTACATATATGATATGATACCCCCAAAACCAAATTTTTAATCTGGTCACGTTAATTCTCTTGTAAACAGTATGAAAATAAGATATATACTGAAGTGCTTAATAGATACAAGAAGTGACCACAGACTAGTAAAGGCAAAAGTGTGGATCATCAAAAAATGAGAACGAAATAAGCTCATAAGAAAAAAGTCCAATTTAGTGAATCTACAAAACCTCTACCACAATAAAAGCTGTTAGAGAATCACTCAAAAATGAACTAAAAAAGTTCATTTTTGAGTATCACACAGCTACTACCATCGATGATGCTAATGAAATCTTAACAAAATCTATCTTGAATTGTGCACTAGAAATAGGAAGTGTAAAAAAGGCACCAAAGAGAGGAAAAACTAAGACAGGAAACCTTAAATCTAATGAAGAAAAGAAGAGACATGAAAAGAGATTTGAATGACACCAGTAAAATAGAATATGCAGAAATTTGTAAAACTATACGTAAAAGGATGAAACATGAAATTAGATCGTATACTAGGAAAATTAAAGGAACAATAGGAATATGAGGGTCTAAGACGAACATTATCAGTTAGAATAAAGGAAATAGCTGCTGTAAGAGGAAAAAATGATGAACTTACAAAAAAAATAGAGATGCAATAATGAAAAGAATTCAGGAATTTATACTGAACTCTAGGAAGACAAAGATCAAGACATCCAAGAATCATCTATGGACAACTCGAGTGAGGAAGAACACGATACACCTGAGATTTTACAAGGTGAAGTGGAAATGGCACTGCAGGAAATGAAGAATGGAAAAGGCTCCAGGAGAAGATGGAATTATGGTAGACTTCTTAAAACTGGGAGGAAGCCCTGTCATCAAACAGCTGACTAAACTCTTTAACGAATGCCTAAAACAGAGAAAAATTCCAAAAAATTGGAACAGTTCACTTCTTTAAAAAGGGCAATAAGGATGAAATTAAAAACTACAGACCTATAAGTCCTACTCCCCACCATATCCTGTGAACAAGCTGGATTTAGAAAGAATTGCAATACTTTGGACCATATTTGTACATTAAGACAGCTAATTGAAAAATCAGTTGAATACAAATAAAACCTTATATCTGGCCAATAGACAATGGAAAAGCATTTGATTCAGTTAAAACATTTGCAACACTAAAAGCACTTGCAACCCAAGGAACTGATAAGCCATATATTTAAACACTAAAACATATTTACAATAATGCAACTTCTGTAATTAAATTATACAAAAACAGTGAAAAGTTCCCAATACAAAAAGGCATCTGGCAAGGTGACACCAAATCTCCCAAATTATCACCCTGCACTAGAGGAAGTCTTTAGAAGCCTTGATTGGGAAACAGAAGGAATAAACATAAATGAAGAAAGACTGCATCATCTGAAATTTGCGGATGATATTGTCCTAATAGCAGATAATCTTGAAGATCTGGAAGAAAGGCTAAATCAGCTAAATGAAGCCTCCAGAGTAATTGGATTAAAAATAAATAGAGAAAAAACAAAAATAATGATGAATAAATACATAAACCATAGAACTGTCAAAGTTGAAAACCATGAAATAGAACAAGTTAGTTCATATGTATATTTGGGCCAATTGTTATCCTTTGAGGATTGCCAGAGAAAAGAGATTGAACGAAGAATTCATCTTGGATGGATGGCTTATGGGAAAATGAGACACATATTCAGAAGTAACATCCCTATGAGTCTAAAAAGGAAAACTTTCGACCAGTGCATTACTTCCTGTCCTAACATACAGAGGAGAAACATGGACTTTAACAGAAGCCCTAAACAAAAAGCTGAGAACAACACAACATCGCATGGAGAGAAGTATGCTAAAAATAACATTAAGAGATAGGAAAACAAATACCTAAATAAGATCTCAAACAGGTGTAATGGATATTGTAAAATACATTAAAGGCTAAATGCAGATGGGCTGGCCAGATGCAGTGATGGGAGATGGACTAGAAAAACAACAGAATGGAGACTAATGGATGGAGTAAGACAAAGAGGAAGACTGAGAAGAAAGTGGAGGGATGAACTGGAACAAATTGAAGGAGTGAGATGGATGGGAGAGGCAGAAAACCGAGTGGTCTGGAAAATCATGGGGGAGACCTTCATCCAACAGTGGTATGAAAATAAACTGTAATCAAAAAATTTAGTTTGAATAGTTGGCTAAACATGGTTGTGCCACTGTTTAAAGCACTGGTCAGCCACAACTGCACACTTATTTTAAATAAATCTTTACAAGAAGAGTACTTTTTTTTTTTTGATAATAAAACTGAGGCTGTGATTATTATAAAACAATGCCCTACAGTGTACTTTCTGGGAAGTGTTTTTTTTTTTTTTATGTATAAGAAAATATAACAAGAAATCTATTTCAAAAAATCAGAATAATTTGAACTTTTTATAATATCCTAAAACTAATGCTAGGAAAGAACTTGACATTGTCAGCATCCAGGAATGCGTTAGCAGAGCTAATCTCAGATGGTATGGTCACTTAAATAGAATGGGAGAGGAAAGATTAGCAAAACAAGTGTTCTCTGCCAGGTTGGCAGGAAAATGACCAAGATATAGGTGGATTGATACGGTACAAAGTGCCTTAGACGATAGAAATGTAAGATCTGATAATGTTGGAGTCTTGACAAGTAACAGACTGATTTGGAGGAAAATTGTAGATAGGAAGTTAGTAATGATGTAATTTTTTCATGTAGTACTGTCATATCCTGTACACCCCTTGAGGGTACATGGCAGGAATTTGATGATAAAACTAATGCAGCAACTAAGAAGGAAAAAAGGTGGCTAGAATAATAATGATAAAAAAAAAAGAGAAAAATCCAGTTTCATAGGCACCAACTTCAGTTAGTATGGCAGTGTTATTTTATTTCTGTTCTCAAAACAGAAAAATGAAGTGATATATTTTGATGCTAAAATGTGAAAAATTTCAGACAAGTTATTTATAGCTGAGGTCTTTGTGAAAAGAGAGAATAAATATAATTGAAATATCTCAAAAATAAACAAATTTTGAATTGATCTGTGTATGTACCAAAGACATTTTCAGCAGATATTTACAGTTAAGAATTGGATACTATCACTAAAATGAGCACCCCCACCGCTCCCAAATTGCATTTTTAAGCTAAAACATCCCAGTCCTTTTGAAATATTAGAATAAAATGTTCTATTTTACTAATTTGAAAGAACAAAGATTAATTTTTTATCTTCACACATGTGAAGTTCAGTTTTATCTCTTGCAAACCAACAAAATAAAGCAAAATCTTGCAATATTGAAAGACAGTTTTTCCTGCAGGAAAGTCCACGAAAAACAGTTCTTTTAATCAGGTGATTTCAATGGTTGCATCTCCATTATACCTAATCAGTTAATGGCTGATCATTATACCTAATCAGTAAAGGATTAATTGCAGAGCAAGATAATTACAAGATGAAAGACAGAAAGCTACTTATGTTTTGAAAACACGATTGGTTTCACGCATTTGACTCACTTCAGCCTTTAGGGAGGTTTAGTGTTTTTAAATATAATTAAACTTTTTTTGAAACTAAATAAATATAATACAGTAGTCCAGTTTGAATTATTTATACATGAAGGATTTTTTTTATACTAATTCTTATAAATTTTCTCTTGTGTGCAAATATAGATATGTTAATGGACATGCTAAAGCTCATCATGAAGAAAAAGAAGAGCACATGATTTGTGTGGATTGCAATAGTTATGCTGCATATTGGTGAGTTTTAGTACTGCATACATAATAGTTACATTTTAATGTTATATATTGATTGGAAAACACAACACTAGAAGGTACCAAGGATTGGTAGAAGGAAAAAAAATTCACCCATGTCTGTGATTTTACTATTCACATGATTACTGAATGAAACATTTATAACTCATAATACACAAAGTTATCTTGCATATTGACAAGATAACCAGACATGAAATCATTCTATCTCACTTCTGTCTTGACCTCAAAAGCAGTGGAACAGATTATCAAAGTGTGTGTGTGTGTGTGTGTCACTCATAAAAAAAAAAAAAACAAATAGGCTATTCTTTGTCTTTTGTGCTGTGAATGTAATATAATGCCCTTTGTCATTCTTTTGTGTCATATATGCTAGTTTTTTTTTTTTTTCCCCTCTGTAATGGCATTAAGGATTTTTTAGGTTTTAATTTTTTTTCAAGAATTCAAATTATCCAAAAGTCTTTGCACCCAGTTGTAGATTGCTTAAAGCAGGCATGGGCAACCTTTCCTAGTTCGGGGGCCAAATTATCATTCTGTCTCTGAGTCAAGGGCCGGACCAAATTATTACATAAAATAAATTAATATTAAATGGATTAAAACAAGTTGCTACTTCATATTTCATTTATTTATAATATAATGCTTTGGTATAAAGCTGTACATAAATTTTATAATATAATGAACGACTTAACAATTTAATGGGAAGATATAAGGAATATTTTTATGAGTTGCTAGAGTAGGAAAATGGTAACAATTTTTAGCTCATATCTGACTTTCCAACAATCTTAGTTTATTACAAAAAGCTTTGACATGTCCATGCAGTTCATGAACCAATTGTCCTTGTTTTTGCAATTTAAGATTCAGTTCGTTTAGTTATCTGGTGACATCTATAAGGAATGCTAAATCACAAACCCACTCATCATCTTTTACTTGGTTAATTGTGTTTCCTTTTATGTCCATAAAATCTGCAATGTCTTATCTCAGATCATAAAATCGTTTTAACATTTTACCTTTACTCAACCACCTCACTTCACAATAATAAGACACATCTTCATAATCCAAAAATAGATCTGCCAAATACTCCTTAAATTGGTGGTGATTAAGTGCATGTGACTTAATAAAGTTAATGGCTACTACAACTTCCATAACATTTGTGAATTTAATCGATTTTGCACACAGATTTTGTTAGTGGATAATGCAGTGAAAATTTGTTAAATTTTCTGGATGGATCTGTAGTTCTATTGCTCTTTCATGAACTATTCCAATTATTCCACATATGGGGGGATTGTCCATATGTGGCTTAAAGTATGATGTATTTTTCATGTGAATCCCATTCATAAAAGTTCGTTTTTCATTTTGATAAAGACATCAACTGTGCCAGGACACAGGTCACAGCAGTATCATAATTGGTTAGGAGGACAATCACAAACATCCATGCCCTTGGCAGGTTCACTTGCAGGTTTCGCCATACATTTTCACATTATGCAATGCAAAACAGTGATTGAATCTTATGAACCAACTGAAAGAAGCAGTTGGTTCATAAGATTAAAGACACCTTTGACCTAGTGCTAAGGGTATCACTTTTGGTTCAGGTCCTCTATCCATATTAGAATAGTCTAGACTTAATTAACAGTCTAGAAGGATAGATCCATCACCTTCTGAAAAAACTGAGTATTCTAGATGCAGTTGTTAAAATGTAAATTAAACTCCTGTCAGGAGATGGGAGGTTGTGCAGGAAAATAGACTAGCAGAGGGAATAGAACTTTGACTTCTTAAGCATACTGAAAGGGGTGCTTAAGGGACAAAGCTGTATAACTGAGAGGAGACCTCCACATAGCCTTTAAAGGAATGCGGAGAACCGACCAGGGCTTCTGACCTGCGGAGAACCGACCAGGGCTTCTGACCTAATGTCCAATCCTCACCTTCTCATGGTACACCATGTTGGGTATATCTGGATGCTGAACGAACGAGGATGGGCTAGCAATTTGGGATTTAGCCGACCAAATTGTATTCTTATTGGCTTAAATCAATATACAAAATGATGGTACAAACATGACAAAATTTCATGCTGGCTGGGGCGTCACCCAGTTAAACAAAGCCCACATTGCTTTAGCAGGGAACCAGGGCGAACAGCAAAAAGTCAGCTACTGGAACAAATCTGAACGCACACACCAACTCAACATCACCAGAGTTAAAGATTGGTACTATCAACACAAGAAGCCTGAATGGCAAAGAAATAGAGCTAGCTGAGGAATTAGACAAGTACCAGATCGACATAATAGTGTTGACTGAAACAAAAAAAGACAAAAAATGGTGAGATCTTTCTGAGCAATAAATACAAAATGTTATATTCAGGAAATGACAATCAAGGAAAAGGAGTAGCCATAGTATCCAACACAAAATACAAGTTTAATCTTCTTGAATGGCAGACACTCAGGTAGAGTGATGTGGGCTAATATCAGAATGGGGAATTGGGCACTGAGACTTATTTGTGCCTATGGTCCCATAGAAGGTTTTACTAAGGTAGAAGTGGAGAAATTTTTTGATGCTTTAGAAAAAGCAACTGACACAATGAAAAAGGAAAAGTTGGTCTTTTTTGGGGATCTAAATAGTAGAGTAGGAAATGATTGTGAGACATACAAAAATATTTTGGGAAAATTTGGAGAAAAGAGCAAAGCTAATAATAATGGCAAATATTTGTTGGATTTCAGCTCAGGACATGGACTGGTTATTACTAATACCATGTTTCAACATAAAAATGAGCACAAATTCACATGGAGAGAAGAGGCAAGGAATAAGAAAAGTCTCATTGACTGTTATTGTTGATAATGATGTTTTCTCCCTTGTGCAGGACACCAAAGTGTACAGAGGATTTGAAATTACAAGTGATCACTATTTATTCTTGAGCAGGATAAAATTGAATTTCATATTGAAAAGAATAACATGTAAGAAAATTTTAAAGCGAATAAAAGTTGAGCAGC